>NC_071671.1:51155454-51476818 GCF_028554725.1 Zeugodacus cucurbitae
AAGAAGAAGCACGCACATTTTTTATAATAATTTATTATTTTATCTTTTTTTACTAAATTCTAGTATATATTGCAGTTCTAGTAATGATCGCTTAGTTGCAAGCCAGCGACCTCAAACTGTAAACAGTAAATGCAGCAATAATAAACAATAACCGTTATGTATATAAAAAAGGAAAATATATATTTTATAATGAATGTGTGGATCATGTTTCTTCTTAAGCATGTCATTTCATAAGAAGCTTCTCAGAAGCTTTTGTTTCAGCTCTTTACTCATTCTCAACCAACATTCACCTAAATTAAATAAGTTCTAAAAGCCAAAAGTCCTCAAAAGCCCAGAAAATATGATTTTTGTAAATATTTGTACACCAGCGCCATCTATCATATCGATTATACAACCATATCCGTTGTTCGACTTGCGAATTTAAATTCTACTTTCTTTCTGTGGCTCATACACATTTATTCTACATATTCTTATCTAAATCGACTAGTAAATGGGTATTTTAGAAATATCTCGAATATAAATTTTTTTGTACAATGTGGTTCAAATGTCTTCAAGTTTTATATAAATCCCAAAAAGGCTACAAATTCAAGTCGTGAAGCAATCAAAAACCTCCCAAGATCACTAAGGTCTTTTGGCTTTTTTTTTGCAACAATCTTTTCTTTGATAACTGCTTCTTTACTTAAATTGTCAATCAATTGTCTCTCTTATTTCTATAACAAACTAACCTAGAACTTTCTATTTCAAGCCACCAGCATTAGTTTTACCTCCTTTCCAAATTCATTTCAAAATAAAGTACTACCTACCTCCTGTCTCATTAGTCCAACCAAGCAGGTTATAAATCAATTACTCCATGACATTTATGACACATCACCTGTAGTGCATCTCAAATCACTTTGGGGGGTTCTTTTTGCATTTAATGGTATGCTCTCCAATTACTCCCTCTCTCTATTTCTGTTTCTGTTTTTTTTTTTGCACTTCCTTCGCTTCTTCTTGCAGTAATATGCTGTCGTATCGTGGCATCACTTGTCAATGTGTCGAAAGTTTTTTCTTTCTTTGTTGTTCCACGGCATCCCACCCTGTGTGTTATCTGCATTTCACCTTTTTGTTTGTTGTAAGCAATATTATTTTAATGGTATCACAACTTCAACTGTTCAACATCCGGAAGTTTTGCACGACAAGACGGAAGCATAAGTTTTACTCGGTTTACTTTTATGAGTTCAGTTTACTTTTCGCTGCTTGCAGTTATCAGCTGTCTTTTAGTGTTTAAGTTGGATATTTATATTTATTGTTTTCTTTTTTAAATCATATTTCTTTTGCATTTTGGTTGTTGTTGTTGTTCTTCTGTTGCGTAAGTGCAAAAGTTATTGTACTTTCATAAAATTTGGTCATTTGAGGCGTGAGATTATATGGGATGTGAATTATAATATAGATAATGGAAATATCTTTCAATAGATTTTAATTTTTTTTCTTTCTCTCAATACTTTTTATTGTTTTTTTCCAAAATTTTAGTGTGTTTGTTTTTTTTTTTTTTTTGTTTTTATACTCTCGCAACAAAGTTGCTAAGAGAGTAACACTAAATTTTACAGAAGAAATGGCAGAGGACAATGCACTCAAATTAAAAAACAAAAACAATGGAAAATGGATTTGGCGCCGTCCACTTATGTGTCAAAAACCATATCCCAGACTCTACTCTATCGATTTAAATGAAAGTCTGTACATAACACTGATGGAAAATGGACGAAATCGGTACACAACCACCCCTACTTCCCATGTAACTTAAATTTGAATTCCATCTGATTCCTTCACTTTATAATGTATACATAAGGAGTCGATGAGGATAGCGGAATAAAGCTTTACACAAATACTGTATATCATCTGTGGTTTCACTTGTGGAAAAATTGTAATTTTTAATTAATTGTAAAAAATTTAAAGACCCCGCATATCGAACATGAAGAACTCGGTGCTTAAGGATAATTTTTCACCGAAAATATCGTTAAATCTCTTAGATTTTTTAATGAAATTCTAATAGTGCGTCTCTGTACCATAACTTCCCCTAGCTCTAATATACCTAATTATAGGTTTTTCCGAAAATATAAAAATTATTATTCCGAATATACCGGTTAATATATGAAATATCTTAGCTAAATTAAGTGAGTGTATTGTCTTGAATATAGTGTATCTTGGTGGTGAAAATATGATGATTTTCGTTTCTATTGGACTTTATGCCGAACATATGGTGTCTTAATAAAATTACATCAATTGCGAGAGTATAAAATATTCGGTTCTACCCTAACTTAACCTTTCCTTACTTGTTTTTCTTTTTTTGAATTTTTCATAATTTTTTTTAAGGTTAGGTTAATATAATTAGTAAAATAAATTAACAACTTGATTTGATTAATTTTTAAAGTATTTTCTGCAAAATATTTCTTTCCCCATTTTTTTTTATTTTTCTAAATTTTTTTAATGTATTTCCTTACTCATGGTTGTTGTGTTTCTGCAATTTCATTTTATATAAAAATTAAAAAGAAAAAATAAAGTCACATCCTATTAACCATATATTTTCTGGTATTATGTATACACAGATGTATGTATGTATGTATGTATATATATATATCTGTATGTATATGTGTGACAAATATTCCCGCTGGGCTGTGGCTCTCCGCGCCATAACGATCAGGTGCATTTGCATTGACAGCAATAAATGGATTATTTATGATTTCAAAAGCAAATCGCTGCGCACACGCAATGCCAGCAGACGACGAAGAAGCAGCAGCACCAGAAGGAGCAACAACAAATCGTAACAAACAACATTGACTTTGACACTGAGCAAACGGGTTAGCAACTTTCTTCGAGCCATTAACAGCGCTTTGGCATCGAACGAAAGGGAAGTGCAGCTGCATTTCACACATTTTTTCTTCATCCGAAAAATTTGGGAGCAGCACAACAACAGCAGCAACAATAAGCAAGCAAGAAAGTGCTAATGCTGATTTTAAGAACAAATCAACAAAAAATTTTTATGGTGTCCGGTTTTTGTTACATTTAATTTTTTTCGACTTTAATGACAGTCGCGCTTAATATTTGGCAACAGGGTTCATTCATCTGCCACAATAAGGAAAAGAATAAACAAGTTAAATTATAATAAAAAAAAATAATAATAATTTAATGAATTTGCACTAATTTATATGCGCGCATTCTCAAAGCGCACAGTGCGACGGAAAAATATGTAACCGGTTTGCGTGTTAATTTGCGCACATTTATGGGCAATTGAAGACAGACTATACATTGGCAGGCGCAGCAACAAGTTCAATAAAAATGTGTAATATAATGCACAATTCTTTTTTTTATAAACTTTAAGAAAATTTTTAGCAAAAACACAAAAAAAAGTTAAAAAAATTAAAAAACTTTAATAATTAAAAAAAAAATTAAAAAAAAAATAAAAAACGCATTAATGACTCAGCTTTGACTTGTTATTTAGCGCTTAATTTGATTTTTTATTTTTAATTTTTTTTTTTATTTCTTTTCGACACCTAAAATTAATTTCGACTTTTTATTTATTTGCAGCTGTTTTAAACACAAACTCACACACAGTTACATTTGAAGAAAAAAAGCCAGGAAGCAAGCTTAGCACCCACAGTGGCCATAGCAGCAGCGTCAGGAGTACGCTTTCCAACAACAACAACATACTCTGCCACAAAGCGGTAAGTGCTTGTGATACTACCGCAAAAGGCTCCACAGATCCTTGGAATATATAGATATTATTTATTTTTTTATTTAATATGTATATTATGTAGCCATATGTACATATTTATATGAAAATCGTTGCCTCGGGCAACAATGAAAGATGGCGCGTAAAGCATTTAAGCGGCTTCCGGAAAATATTCTCAGTTCGCAAGATGTGCACAAATGAGTTGCCTTGTTGAACAACAACAACAATGTTGGCGCTCAACAATATAACTCCATACAAGCAACGGCGCTGCGTGTCTCTAATGGCAATAGAAAGCAAACATATCTCATTTATATACTTTTAATACATAATTATATACATTTGTATACCTATCTATATATATACTTAAGTATATATAAATATGTATGTGTGTACTTTTGAACAGCTTTATTTCGCTTGTCATCGCAATATTTGCTGTCATTTGCCTATTTGTCAGGCAAATCGCTACACTAGATAAATATCAAACGCACACGCACACATATGTATATACAATGAACACATTTATACATAATGTACACACACTTATGTACATGTGTTTCTACAAAATTCACATTGTTGAATATGCTTATGAGCTTTACTAGCATTTCTCCAGAATTTCTGTGGCAACATTAAGTTATTCTGCCCTCCTCTTTCATCTGCATATTCGCTATGCAAAGGTGGAAATATATGTGTGTTTGTGTTTGTATAGGTGTTTATTGGCAACATTGGCAGTTAGCATGTAGTAACCTCAGCCATTTGTGCTGTTTGAAGACGTGTGGCCGCCTTGGAGATTAATAAAAAATATTTTCTTTTAGGAATGGCAATGTCTTTACTTTAATATTATATTAGAAAGTATTAGTTGGTAAAAATTAAAATAAAATTCTATAAATTGAAAATCATCAAAATTAATGAAATTGGATTAGGAATATAAATAAAAATTGATCAAAATATAATAAATTAAAAACACAATTAAAAATAAAAAAATTGTCGTAATATATAAAGTCACAAAGAACTATAAAAATTATTTTTTTATTATTTTATTAAAATAAAATAAAATAAAATAAAATATAATAAAAATTGCAAAAAAAAAAAAATATAATTTCCAATGTTATAACTATTTATGTTGACCCAGCTCCAAAAAAAATCATGTGGTGACAATCACAAGTCCTTGCAGATTCATTTAAAATATCTAATATCAATCGGATAAGAAAAATTAGTTTTGTAAATAAGCTTTTTTTTCTTTTTTTCAAAAATTAACAAAATCAGGATTTTTTTATTTTTACGAGAGAAAATTGGAATTAATTGCGTTTTCGAGTTACAGTTGTCACCAGTTCAAAAATATAGTTTTGAGAAAAACGTATTTAAAGTTTCACACTAATGTTTTTTGAAAATCCTGACTATCCATAATCCTTTAATGAACTAAAATTTTAGTTATTAAGATTTTAAAGACTCAAAAAATCATAATTTCGATTATAATTCAAATAATATTTAGTGGCAATGCACTGATTACAAATGTTTAATAATAATCACCTTCTCTTGGGTTAGCACGTATTCAATATCTAATTGGAAGTCAATTTCTAATAATTTATTTAATTATTTTTTTTTCCAAATTATGCCATTAATGTCTAGAAAATATGTATATGCAGTTTTCAAGTCAGTTTCTAACCATTTTTCTAGAAGTACCAGCTTACACAGCGTCAGACAATGTTTGCTTTTTTAATATTTGAAACGCACTCAAGTTCATTACTTCTTTCCAACAAAATGTTAAAATAACACACAATATAGGCTGAAACATAAGATTGTATATGTCTTATTGTACTTGCAATGCTATGCTGGACCCGTTATCTGTAATTGTTTTTCTGTTGCATAATTATTTGAGCATTTCAAAGGCTTCCTCATCGATGAGTATATAGATAAAAATGCTCCTATTTACATACAGATAATACATACGTCAAATAATGTTGCACAAAGCAATAATTATTGATGTCCTTTAACAGCTGTTGTATGTGGTTGAGTCTAAATATTTCAAATTTATTTATGTCAAAGAAAATTACAAAAATAAAAACAAAATAATAAAAATAATTAACGAAAAAAATAATCAAAAAAATATTTACTGCCATAAATCCAGTTGAAGTGATTTTTGGTTAACAAATCTGAAATATTGTTGCTTATTCTTGCTAGCTAACTATTCTTCAACACCGAGTATTCAGCAATTAAAATTGCTTATGCTTCAGTCAGTCAGTTAGTTAGACAATTCCATTCAATTCGCCACATGCAAAAGTAAAATACAAAATGTTACTCATACGCCGTGTATGCACCGACTATTGGCCTGCATTTTTGGGCTGCTCGTTGGTGTTCAAGTGTTATGCCTGGCGCACTCGACCGCAATAGAAATGCAAGAAAACAATAACATATATACATACACATATAAATGTACTTGCCACAAATGCCAACTGCTTCACCTGATTTGTCAGTTGCACACGCTCTTCTGCATGCATATGCTTCCTTCCCAAATGTCTTCAGCAAAACACTTGCTGCAACTGCTACACCACTTGACGGCATTTCGGACACCTCGGGCGGGTACTTTCGACTGCATATATTTCATAATTTGTCATTGTGTTCGCCGCCGCTGACGTGACAGGAAATGTGCTCAAGTGGGCATTGGTTTGTGCCACAACTGTGTTGTGCGTAATTAGAAATCTTGAAGACACGTACGTTTTGCTGTTGGCATCATTTTTACACTACATACATATTTGGTTTCTTTTTGTATAGGGTCTTACTTGAGTTCCTTTGCAGCGATTCACTTTCATTTTCATTTCGAATGACCGCAATTGCTATTCCTTGCAAATACTCTGCAACAATTTTGTTGTTGTTTTTGTCATCATGTGTGTATTGTATGTGTTTTGCGTGACTTTCCTTGGAAGTGTAAGAAAAACTACTATTGCTTTTTTAGTTGTGACAAATGGTAGTTGCTAATCACTCGTATATGACAGATGACTGCAAACCAAGTCAAGTTGTGACCCCAGGCCACACGTATGCTTGGCAACTGAGATCTCTCACACATGCAAGTAAGCTACAATTGGCACCTGTGCTAAAGTGTGATGGTATAAAGGACCCAATTAGTTGCATAGACTAGCTTTTGACATAATTTTCAATTCAGTGGCACTATTTTCAAATAATTTGTCTTATAAAATATTTAAGTAATTTTAATAAGTTATACATATAAAAAATAATAAAAAATTAAATAAAATAAAATATTGCAATAAAAAATTTAATTAGAAATAGTCAAAAAAAAAAAAAAAATACTAAAAATATAACAATGGCATAAATGTAATTTCAATGCTAAAAAACTAAAAAAAAAATGTTTTTTTAATTTAAAAAAATTTAAAATATAACTTAAAAAACGCGAAATGAAATTAATAAACATTTAAAATGTATTATTTTTGTAGTATAAAAAAAATTATTATCAATAAAATAATAAAAAAAATTTCAGTCTTTAATCACATAAAACATTGAATAATATTAATATTTAAATATAAAAATATTTTTCTTACAAAAAATTAAGAACTATTTTTTTTTTTTTTTTTAATTTTTCACATACAAATAATTTCAAGTGTTATAATTATTATTTAAAATTAGAAACAAAATTTCGTTTTTAATAAAAAACTTCATAAATTAAAAATTTTCCATCTAAAAATACAAAAAATAATTAAATATTAAATTAAAAAAAAATTAATGCACTATATTTATAATAATAATACAAAAAAATTATATTTAATAAAAAGTATTTTTTTTCTACTTTTCAAATAAAAAAAGTAATAAAAATAATAATTTTAACACACATAAACTATAATATTAAAAAATAATAATAATGAATTATCAATAATATATTTATAAAAATAATATTTATCTTGAATTGAAATGAAAAATTAAAATTAAAAAATAAATATAAAAAAATCAAATTCGAAAAAAATTAAATTTTATATATTTTTAAAAACATTTTTATAAAAAATTAAAAAACATATATTTACTATATTTTTACATCAAAAAATACTTGATGTCATCTCGCTTATTTGATTTTTGTATGAATTCACTGCACTCAACTTCAATTTCTTTCGACATTACACCTTCCCACATTTTTGGGTTTTTGTATTTTTTTTTTAATATTTCGCCTGTTATGTCTACGTAATATAATCAGCTCTAAATGAATTAAACAAATAGATAGCGAAAATTTATGGGCAACAGCTTAGCTGAATCCAACACACACACACACACATACACACACTTATTTAAAGAGCTAAATGCGCGCAAAGCAGCTGCTGATTTTCTTAAATCTTCAACCAAGCAGTCGATTGTGAGTGCCTGTGTGTGTTTTTGCGAAAGCTGCATATTTTCGAACAACTATTTATTTTCGTGTTTATTTCTGTTTGATTTTACTATTTTGGTAGCATTGTGCGAATGCAAATAGACGGTGGTGTCGTCAATCAGTGTGATCCATAAACTAGCAATGGCCTGCTAATTCGATACTCATTTTGTAGCCAGTCGCCGCCGCTGCCGCCGCTGTGTTTGCCAAAAAAAAGTGTAATATTATTTATTAGAAACAATATTGTACATTTTTCACACCACTTCGTTGGCGTGTTGATTTGAAAGATAAATAATTATTGTGCATTTGGCAGAGCATCGTTTTTTTGTTTTTGTTGTATTTAATGTTCTTTGTAAATGTTGTTGTTGCTATATTTAATGCTTTGTTGTTTTGGCACAGTGTGACAGCCATTAATTTGCAATTTGCTCGAGGAATTCGCTTAAGTGGCACTTCGACAGACGAGCATTGCAGCGGAGCGCCATCTGTCAGTTCGAAATTAGTGTTATTGAGGATGTATAGATATTATTGTAGCGCACTATGTATTCATAATTTATAAACAGTTGTGTATAATTTGTTACTCTTGTGAATACATTTTTTTTATTTATAGAAGTTATGCTTGTTATCAAAGCGATGGTTAATGTAAAAACTTGTAGAAAGCTCTACAGATCTTCGGCTCAATGAAAGATGTTTTCCTTCCACAAAAACACCTTGAATTAAATTATTATTTGATCCTTACACGCATTTTAGAGATCTACCGAAAAATTATGCACTAGCTTACCAAATATTGTCCAACATACTGGGTTACATGGGAAGGCCTGAACTTAAGCACCAGTTGTCGGGCTACCATAACTAATTTCACAATTTGGAGCAAATTTAAATCTGATTCGCTCTACAGACGAAAATAATCGAGATGACGTAAACTCTACAATACTAGCGTAATATTATGAAGAGTCTTCTAGAATGGTACTCTTGTTTTGGGGATCATTTTGTATGCAAGAGTTCCACAATACACTACAAAACACTGTTTCTGCTTTAGGAAGAGTTTAATGTCACAATATTGCAAGCTCGTATTTTACTTAACCTCAACCACAGTTAAAAACTCGAATCTTCCAACAAATTTCCAAATTCCAAAGAAGAATTCTTGCTTTGAGGTCGCAAAGAACTCTTAAAAGTAATTAATTACGAGTTTGTTTTTGTATTCTATGATAGCCAAGGTCGCCAACAACAACTGCATTTAATTTTTATTTTCATTCAATTAATTGCTAAATATAAATATCGCCAACAAACAGCCAGGCAGTCTGCGCCGCTGCGACCTTTGCGAATATACAAAAAATGCCAACATAACAAAAAATTGGAAAATAAAACAAAAATGAATGATTTTGCGATACACTAAAATTTCGTAATTATCATACAGCCTAATAAGGTACACAGACACACGCACACACACACATACTTCAACGCACTGAAATTGTTATCGGAGCTCATTTTCGCTAATAGTTTAAATCAATATTAGCACACAAAATTATGCGTCGCGCACACCCAAAGGGGTGGAGGGCGACGCGTGCGAGCCGCCAGTCGCCCAACGCAGCTTCACCTTTTCGGTGGCTGGGCACCGTGGCGGTGTAGTGTCGTCCAACATGTGCGCAAATATTTACAAATTCCATACAGACGTTCTAATGCGCGCCAACAACATTTTTACGTGTGTTCGTTTGGGAGTTTGTTTGTATCGTTACATTTTCTCTGACTGCCATATAGTGATATACGTGTATAAGTGCTCCCATCGAGCCGGGACCACGTGCGGTGGAGTGTCTATATTGTTAACAATATTGTTTTCCAACTTATCCATAGAAAATTCGCAAGCTGCGCTCGGTGTACAGTGAATTGACAATAATATTTATGTGGATTGCTTCATTTGAATTTTGATTTTACATCGTGAGAAGAGTATTGTACTCTCTCTCTCTCTTTTATTTTAGCTTATCACATTTAAATCAACATTTATCCAATTTTCTAACTCTCCAGAACAGTAAGTTTTCGCAGAATTTAGAGACTTCTCAGCTGTTCGGGTTCCCACAGCTATTCGAAAATTGCTCTAAATTTATAAGGAAGTCATCTGTTGTCTTCTTAAAAATATTTTGTCTTGCTTAGCATTTCTAATATGTTTTCAACTTTAAACCAAAATAAATTATTTTTGTTAGTTTTAAGAAGAATGAGCTTCGTGTTCTAAAAAGCTTATGTTCTAGTGATTACCTCTTCTTTTTGGCATAAATATCTTGTAAAATAATTACTTTTTTATCAGTTTGTTAGTAGAATCTTGAGATCTTGAGATAACAAACATTTTCTTCATAAACTTGGTGACAGTCAAATCCATACTATATATCATCCTGTACATTTTCAGTACGATGTTTTGCGTTATGCTCTTCTATATTGATTTCAGTGTTTTGTCCTCCGTTAAGATACAAATAACTCCAACAGTTTAATATTATTTAAAAATCTGGTGGCAACATTTCTCTTAATAACCTCAAAATAGTACTACTTCTATTCTTTTTCAGACAGATGGGAACATATTTGTAAATTATTTTTTTAAGCTTTTTCTATAAAATTAATAATAACTAATAAAACCTAAGTGAAAAAATAAATAATTGAAAACTTTTTATAAAATTTCAGGTGGCAGCACTATTATATATTCCTTTTATTTCCTAACAAAACTGCTTAAATATTCACATTATTAACGTAAATGAAGAATTGCGCTGAAATTAATTCGATCAATTAAATATCATTCAATCTTGTTGCAACATCATTGTAAAAATTGTTAGATAAAGTGTTTCTGGTGAAAATAATACAATTTATCGTACAATAATTTAAATAAATTTCAAAAATGAAATTTGATTAAATTAAATTTTTTTATTTAAATTTTTCAATATTAAATTTTTTGATCTAATAATTATAAATGGTAATATTGACCAAAAGGAAAGTACTTTTTCTCAAAACCAGATGGACACACTTTTTTATTATTATTTTTCAATTTTTAATATTTTTATAGCCTACTAGCAGACCCGGCCACACGTTGTTGTGGCTAAGGTATACATTAAATTAAGTTGGTCCAATCTTGGCTTCGGCGACGATATTGATTACTCGAGGTTGATTTACGTTACGCAGCATGATGACAACTCACACTACTTTTAATTGCAAAGCGAGTGGTGATAGTACAGGCAATTTTAAATAGTTTGGGATAATTGACTACGTCATCCTGGTTTGTAGCTGTGTCAACTCTGATGGACCGAAATTCTGAATTGTCGCATTAAGATCATCGATATCTTTGTTTTTTTACCACCAATATATGTCATTCAATCAGTCATTTATGGTTATCATATTGAGGTTTAATGTCAGGAAAACTTCTCTTTCGAGTCAATGAAGTGACAGAAATCTGTTGGAAATGCTATTAATCCATCGAGGTGTCAACTGCGACCCTACCATATCCAACTGCTACTACAATCGCAATTTGATATTGTTGCAAAAACACTCATATGTTAGTTGTTAATTGGCGATCCTTATGTGTCGCCACAAATTAAATGACTTAAGGCATGCGATTAGCCCGTCAGTAACAGTTGATCCAGGAATAATTGGAAGAGCCTGGCGCAAATCACCTGTTAACAGAATCCTGGCTCCACCAAAAACGTTTATCGACAATCAAGATCTTTTAAAGTCCTGTGCAATACCTCCAGCGACTTCTATAATATTTGGAAAATCTTCGTTATCGCGCTATTTTTGGCGATTTTGCCGACTGGTGTTCGATTAATATTCGATTTTTTCTTTTTGTTGCGATTATTAGAAGTCTCTAACTAATTTTTTTCTCACAATAATTCCTAATAATAGTATAATAATAAATTTAGTTCTATATTCAATTTAAAACCTATGTGCGTACACGTTTACCCAAATTCATATAAGTTGTTATATGCCAATCAAAAAAAAAAATGTTCCGTCATTCGAATTCTTAAAAAAAAGTAAATGCATTTAAAACACTTTCTTTAGTTCAATTTTCATTAAATTTAATGCAATACTCTTGTTAACACATGTCACCGGTGCACTTTCCCACAAACTTTAAAAATTTATACGCACGGAAGAATTACAAAGCTTCTGACATACTTACAAATATTTTATATATATTTATATAATACTAAGAAAGGTAATCAAGAGCGCCTGCAAGCCACCTCTCAGCTGAAAATACATAGTATGCAAAAAGTGTGTCAGCAGCAACATCGTGTTAATTGCACCAGGCAATAACCTTCAAATGTTTAAAAATAGTTGACGAACTTACATACATATATGTATTTATCTATATATATTTATATATAATATGTATGTATACAAGCTTTACATTTATTGTCTACCTCAAATATTTCCGAACCCATAATTACCTGAACTATTTTCTTTATTGTGGAGTGCAGCGTTTCAAGCGACACGCACTCTTTGTGGGCAGTACAAATAAATTGTTTTGTTTTTGTTTTTTTTTTTACTTTTTCCTGCATGTGGTGGCAACTCTGACCACGTGCGTTTGAATACCACTTGACAATTTTTTATTGCTATTTACCGACATTTAACTAACTATGGCTTATAAATTACATTCGATTAGCTGTGATTTTTCATGGGTACGTAGATAAATATATATATACATACATACACACATACATATACATATTTATATGTATATTATAAGACATATGGCGCTTTTGAGTTACAATGCCAACAACAAGCAATCATACAAATGTTCTCAAATGCTGAGTGGTCCTACATGTGGTATGAGTGATGTGTGTTTGCTTGCGCTCGGTAAAGTTCGTCGCGCTGACGTGCTTCTTACAAAGATTCAACGTTTCAATATTTTTATGTACATATGTAATTGTATAATATTATTTATTTATTTGTATATATGTACATATATGGATTTGTATGAGTTATTTATTTACATTTGTATCTGCATATCCACTCACCCATATCAAAAAACTCGGTGTCCTTTTTCTACTTTTTTCTTTTTTTCTTGCTTTTTATTCTGTTTTCTTTATTTTTTTCTCTTTTCACTTCTTCTTTCTCTTTTCTCTTCTTTTTTCGCCTTTCATTGTTGTTTTTTTTATCAAAATTCAGTTTCGCTGTTTTTCCTTTTGCTTCCACGCATTGTGTGTTTTTTATATTTTGTCTGTCACGTCAGACCAACAGCATTGAGTGAGTGACGTAAATTGTTATCGCCATAGCTCATGCTTACTTTTATTGTTATTGTTATTATTACTATTATTATTATCACTTTTGCTCGCTTGATTATCGTATGTGTGCATGGTTTTTGATTTTCGTTTGTTGTTGTTGGCTGATAATATTGAGTTGACAAAATTATTAAAATCGTGATGATATACAGACGAATGTTGATATGTAAGTATGTTTATTAGCTCTACGGCAATTTTTCATTATAAAATGTGTAGGATTTGGTTTCATAAATCTTTTTCAAAAATGCTCATAAAATAAATTTTAAATCATTTAAAAATAAAAACAATTAATATGGGCTTAATAGCGCTCTCTTAACTTTCTTTGCCAAAACTGTATACAAATATACACCGTAACGTTATTTTCGTGTCTTACAAAGTATGCAGACGCACTAAAAATATCTTCGCAAACATAAACAAAATTGACCTTAATATACATATATTCACTGTAAACATACTGCTGTATTTATAAAATATTTCGCAACATTGTGGTGTATTTATATACATAATTTGTATATACATATTTTCATTATCTTCCGCTTGCTTAGATAAACTTTCCAATTTAAATAATATGTAAATATTGAATATGCAAATATATTGGCGAACAAATTAAACTATGTTGGTTGATAAGAGGCTGGGTCACTTAAGCAACAAAAATGTGTGTTAAAAGTATTTAATATTAATTAAAGATTTGCTGTGTTAATAGTAAAGATAATAGCTACATTACAAGCAGAGACTGTATTTGATTGAAGACACAAAAGTCTCAAAGAGTACTTAAGTAGCAAAGAACATTATATCATGTATTCTTAAATATTATTATTTATAACAAGTGTCAGCAAAGTACGTGACTAGCTCGTTGTAGGTCTTTGGTTCAAAACCCAGTCTTATTTCTATTAGCATTCATGTCTCAATATCAATCAGGCATTGTCATAACTTGGGGTATATTTTGTGTAATCATATAGCCTTCTAAAGTAATCCAGCAGCTATTCTTAAGTAGTCTAAAAGTTTTACGGGGCCCCATTTGTACTATCAGACTAGCAGTGAAAGTTTGGCCTAATATCTGTCAAAGTGAAAACTCAATAATAAAATAAGTAAAATACAATCAAAAGGGAGAAGTATGAGAGCCTATGAATTCTTTCTAGTGGACTAAGATAGTATGAGAATGTGTTGTGATGTATGGAACTCGTTTAATTATTTCAAAGATGTTTTATGAGATTTAAGTCGAAGCTTTCACATGGCAGAAATAAACCCGGAATTACATGGAAAACCGATTGTTTCGGTATGGATATAAAAGTTACTTCCAGCGCAGCTTTTTATTTTGCCTCAAGCTTTTGCGATTGAAAGCTCACACTCAGCTCTTACAACTTACACGCTCTCTACTAGGAAATAACCAATTTTATAGCGCCGGGTTTTACGGTAAATTAATCTTTGCAGTATAACCAAGCTTTATCTCACTTTAACCTAACTTTTCCAAAATTATTAAATCAACTCAACTTCCCACTTAAGGGGTTATATACAGTTAGAATTTTCAAAAAATCGATTTTTTTATTTCATTTTCTTAATGTACATATATTTAAGAATACACACAGAAAATGTCATATCGTTACGGTGAATATTTTCAAAGTTGAATATTTTCAAAGTTACAAGCAAATGAAAAATTTGAAAAGGCGTTTCAGAGTGCTTTTAAGTACAAGGTCCAAACTTTAAACGCGTTTTTCTCAAAATGGTGTTTTCAAAGTCGGTGACTAACATTACTCGAAAACGACTAGACCGATTAGTCTCAAATTTTAACACGACCTTCTTAAATTTATTTTTTAGTAATTAATCGAAGATTTTTTCTCTCCGATAAATATTTTTTTTTTATAAACAATTTAAGGCCGAAATTTCGGTGAAGAATCGATTTTTTTTTTGAGAAACCGCTATTTTGTCAAAAAATTTTATTTTGCTTATTCCTTCGATTAATTACTAGATTTAACATTATTTTAACGAAATCTGTTTGGTTTTTTAATTTCGGATGATCCAGTTCCGAGATATAGTGGTCACCGCAAAGCGTCTTTTTTGAGAGGAGCTCCTGGAGATCAGCTGTAGCTCTTTTTCAAATAAATATTTTTACTAGTACTAAGTCTTAAAATACAGTTAAAAGATACAGTTAAAAGGATCAAAAAATTAAAAAGTTTTCTCAGAAAAAATTCTGGAAAATTCACTTTTTTCGGCCGTCTAACTGTATATAACCCCTTAACCAACCACAAAAAAAAAACCAACTCAACTCACCTCCAAAAAAAACATATCGGCATAATTATAAGCACAAAGCAATGTTTGATTAGTCGTTAACCTCCAAACTGCCGAGCGGCCATTCACTTTTTGTGCGATGGCGCACGGTAAATTCCCTTAACCCAGGGTTTTTCCTGTCCTTGTCAACAAAACCACAAACGACGCGTGTGCGCCATTCGTCACCGTCAGCTTTACCTTTGTAAAGGAAGCAACGACCAACGCGCACCCGCTGCCGCACTCCTGTCAGTTAGCATAACGGGCATAGCAGCGTAAGGAAAGCGACGACCCACTAACCTTCACCTTGAAGTTGGTTTGGCAGTTGGTGTTCACCTTGCCACACACGCATGCCTCCAATGTGTTTTTCGTACATAAATTTGAATGTTTTTTGTTGTTGTGTATTTTCTTTTCGTTTCCTTTCTTAACAACAACTCGCGCTTATGCGCTGTGGCTTTTGAGCGCATTATGACTTCATAGCTCCACGTAGACATACTTATGCCGCATTTTTGGGGGTTAAAGGTGCCACATGGTGCTTAGCGTTGTTTTTTATAACCGTTTTAGAGTTTTTAAAGCACCGTTGTCAATATTCGTGACTACAACAAATATTTTCAAGAAGTTCAAGGAAAATATTCCTAAATTGCGTCTAAATCAAAATTTCCTATTTTGAGTTATGCTGTTTCATCACTCAATTCATTACAAATATGTACGTACACATGGTGCTTAGCGTTGTTTTTTATAACCGTTTTAGAGTTTTTAAAGCACCGTTGTCAATATTCGTGACTACAACAAATATTTTCAAGAAGTTCAAGAAAAATATTCCTAAATTGCGTCTAAATCAAAATTTCCTATTTTGAGTTATGCTGTTTCATCACTCAATTCATTACAAATATGTACGTATATGTTTCTCTAAGTCCTTAAATTCCGTGTGGCACGCGGTGTTCTCCGCCTTTGTTGCATTGTAATTGTAATTATACGAGTTTTCTTGTTTTTGTAACTGTAATTAAAAAGTATTTAACAGTTCGTAACCAACACCGGAAGTACGTAAATGAATTTTAATTTAACAAGACATGCTTTCAAATATACAACCATTTTCTAAGAGTATATCACAGTCCATATGTCTATAGGTGCTTGTGTGTGTGTGTGCGCTCAACTGACCCCTGCACCACTTACGGTTTTCCATTTCACATTTTCTTCATAAGCAAGACACTAAATACTTTCGCTTTCACATTTCTTGTTCCGCCGTTTAACCACCACAACCACCCGGTATAATGACAGTAGCCATGACAGTGACAGTGGTGGCGACGGCGGCAGTGGCAGTGACAGTGATAGTGACTGCCATTGTGTCTGTGGTCATTACAAAGTGTATGTATGTTTACAAGTCATCGCATGTTGGCGTGTACAATAAACAGTTATAATCGGTTTTTCTATTTTGTGGCTTAAGACTTTCGTGAATACACCTTAAAAGCAAACAACGCTGCAATAAATATAGTTGTGTGTAAACTTTTGTGAGTGTATTTGTGTAGTGTTTGAGTTATTCTTTCCACAAGTCATTTACATTTGTTAGTTTCTTGTATAAACATGCTTTTGTATTCTCTTTTAGTTAAGCATTTGAATATGGCATGACTATCGTAATGTGTTGAAAGCGGGTTTCAAAGTGACACTAAACAACTCGTTTAAGAAAGGTATACGAAGCTGACTTTTTCTATTAAAAAAAAAATTGTATCAAAACTATGAAAGCTCGTAGTTTTACAGTCCGTCTTGAATGGTGAAAGCTCTTGCGGACCTTAAGAGCTTTAAGTAGAGCTATCCAATTAAAGTCAATTTTTTATAAAACCAAAATAAAGCTCGCAAAACTTTTTTATTATCAAAAGTTAAATGAAAGCTTCGAGAAAGCTTTCTCATACGAAAGCTTCATTTGTTATAAAACTAATTTCTTGCTTAAACTTTGTATGCTTGCTTAAATAATTATTTATATTGAAAATAAGATATGCGTTTTTTCGAGTGGAAGCTTTCCTTGATGTAAATGGGTGAAAGCTTTGTTGGTTTAAAGCTTAATTTTTACTTTGTTTGCTTATGTTCAACTAAATTCAAATAAGATATGATAAAGTCCTTTGTAAATATTTATTCAGTACAGAAAATGAAAAATTAGTTTTATCGAGTGAAAGCTTTCCACGCTATCAAATGAATTTCCTACTTCAGATAGAAGTAAATTCTTAAGGCTCTAAATACTCTCTAAAGTATCTGCATTTTAATTTCCTACTGCTATTAGCTTAGCTAAGAAACTTTTGAACTCACTTCTATGAGTCTCTAGCGCCTTGAAGGATGCTATATTTTTAATAAGAGCCTTCACATTAATTTATTTTTTCATATAAAATAATTTTTAACATTTTAATTTAAAGCAATTAAGGATATTAAGAAAGGTATCGTAGGGTATACAACTTGTTCTTTTCACCATTGCCCTGAGCAACCCTGCCTGTCTTTCTAAGTGCACATATTAAATATTTCATATCACAGAAACGCTTCTTCCATCTTTATAATAACAACAAGCGCTCCAAAAGAATGTTGAAATGTGCCCAACACACACACACACATAACCACAAAGCCTATTAAGCGGAAATAACAGTGTACTACTGACACAAGCTACCTTCTCAAGACCCTTAGTCTCTCCATCTCCTTTGTGTTGCCTTTCTTACCTGTTTTGTGTACTGTGTGTGCTCTTTTCATCGCATTTTGCGCTTAAGTAAACGCCGTCATGACGACCACACTTTTACCATAGCCGCGAGGCGCACGTCGCGTATGAGTAACATCTACCGAAAGCCGAAGTAGCAAGAACAATCGCCGCAGAGGCAAGTCTAAGACTCTGCTGAGTGCAGCCTAAGGCAACACAGCGCATTATTTATTTGCTTATACGCTTTGCTTGAGAGTTTCTCCATTCCTTTCATTCGTTCTTTCTTTTTACACCATTTGCGCTCTTGTTGCCTTGCCGCCGCAAAATACCAGCAACAACAACAGCGTTTAAGCAACAACCTACGCAATATGCCTGCCACAAGCATTTTTGGATTTTCCCTTTTTATATTTTCTTCCATCACACGGCTTGTTTGTGCAACCCAGCGGCGTTTACTTGCTTGCTGCTCTTGACGTATTCGTCCGTTACAATTTAACCCGCTCTCCGACGCCATCATCATTATGCTTGTGCTTTTGCTTGCTGCTTTTAGGGGTTTCTCTTTGTGTTGTTGTTGTTTTCTTTCTTCGTTTTTGTTTTCTTTTATTGTTTATTTTGCTTGGCTTTGCTTGCGTTGCGTGACGTAAAGCGTACAATGGACAGACGGACAGACGTACGGTCGCGTTGAAATTATTGTGATATGTTTATGCAACGCGATTATATCAGTTGAACATGGTGGCAGTTAAGGTGCCGTTTAAGTTTAAGGCCACCTTCTAACCACTACTACCAACTACCACAGTGAGAGCGCGTAAGAGCTAAGAGAGTGAGCTCTGCTTTATGCCAACCGAGGCAGCGTCGCAAGCAGCGCCGCAAACGGTAGTTACTTAAACTGTTTGCTGTTGTTTGTGTGCGTTTATTAAGTGTTACGTGTTGCTGATAGCTCAGCAAGCAATAATAACAACAGCAACAATAATAGTAACAACAACAATAAGAGCAACTACAACTCATATGGTTAGTTATAACAAGTGTAACGCGTGTAGTTTTGCTAATGCAATTGTTGTTGTTGTTGTGATTGTTATTTTTGTTTTTATTATTGTGTTCATTTCATAACACTACTCAGCAAGCGTAGATATGTTTGTAGTTGTAGACTAATAAGATTTTTTAAATATTATGTAGGTTCTTCTTCACTTGCTTTTGAAGAAAAAAAATTATATTCTTGTTTGATTCGATGAACCCAAGTCAACACTGCAGAAAGGCTTATATTTTTAAAATTTAACATCAAAAGTAAAAAAAAGACTTTCGACTTTTTAGATTGAGATCTATACTGAAATTACTGATTCCAGAAATTGTTGCCTATATTTAGGTGCAGTACAAAATCTAGCAAAGTCACACACCTTAAATGACATTAAATCAGAATTTTTTTGTATATTTAAACTGAATCGTATAAATAAATATATGTTAAAAACTATAATTATTGAAAATGTTATTACAAATTAATGGTTAATTTGTTAAAAATCATTAATTATAAAATTAGTTTGGCATACCAATTAAAATTTTCTAGCGTTTGTGCGTCCGCGAATTTGTTTTCTATGATTATATTATTTATTTACAATTTAGGCGCAAATAATAAATGTAACGTGTTTATGAAATGTTTCAAGTGCTTTTTTTTTTGAAAATATACGATAATTCATAAACAAAGCAATAATTTTAATAATAAAACCGTTTTAGGTACTAAGTACCAATTTTAGATAATCAAAAGTATACCCGAAAAACTATTTTAAATATACAATATAATTTCTTTTTACCAATTTTCTCAATGTAAAAGTAATTTAATTGTTTTTAACTCATTAAAAAGTAATCAACAACAATGTAAAGCATTATAGTGTTCTAAAATTGTCTAAGGTGCAATTTAGTACCGAGATTGATTAGATTGATTAAAAAGATATTAATATTTCTCATTGAAAACTATTGAAAAAAAATAATGTTCCTGTATTTAAATATTTGCACACTTACATTAAATAAATCAGAAAGATTTTTCTTTATAGTATTTTGTATCCATTTTAGATACACAAAAGTACCGTGAATTAAAATTTTGATTAACTTTTTTTTCTATACTTGTTGAAAAGTAGTCAATATTAACTAAACGATTTTCTTTAAAAATAATTTTCTGTTTTAAAGTAATCAGTACCGTTTTACGGTACATATTTTTGATTAAATTTGGATTTTTGTCAATTGTTGGGCTATAATATGTTAGCTTGATATTCTACAGCACTCAATAAAACAATATGTATGTAAATTTTTCGCCTTTTTAGGTACTCCAATCTATAACCATTCAAGTATATCTACCATATGTACATATGTCAATATTTCCTTGTCATCGATTTTCGCCTTTGCCCATTCCCCTGCACCAAAGTTAGCCTTTGAAGTTGATTCAGCTGTACATGAATGGATTTTCCATTGATTTAGCTCGCTCTAATTTAAAATTTCTCCCACTCTCACTCCCTTACATTCTACCTCTCCTACCACGCGACAAATCACTTTCACTTTGATAGATGAAGGAAAGAAGTCAATGGATTTAATGTGATTTGCTTACCGCAATGGTTTGAGGGGCTAACGGTTTGAATTGGTTATTTAATAGCTTTAAAATATTTATCTTAAATATAATACCGTTAATTTCATAATATTTTCATTAACTAATTTCAATCTCTTCTCTTTCTCTTTACAGGATATTTTATATAACTGCGCTACCTGTTTGTTAATCACAACAAATAAACCAATTGTACAACTACTGAAACCATATTCAATTACCACAACAGCAACAACAAACATATTATAAAAATTTAATGAAAACATACAATAACAAAAAACAGCATAACCGTCCATTAGCGAAAGCTAAAACCACCAGCCCCTTTGTGGCATTGCTTAGTTTTTCCGAAGTCGAAAGCTATGAAGCTTTCAAGCGCATTTTTCGTAAATAAACGGAAGAGCAACAAAGCATAAGTACAACGCGTGAGAATTATAAGCACATAGCGTTCCAAGTGCCAATAGCAGCACTCTAAATCGAGATTGTACATTAAAAAGCAGCGGAAAAACTTAGCAAAGGAAAAACATATTTTTTATAAAAAATTTATTCTGTGAACCTCATACAAATATTGGAGATTTTTATACGGCTTGCAGCGCGTTTGGGCACTTTTATAAGTAGAGTTGACGAAATTTACTATTCGCCAAGCATAACGGTGATATTAGTACAAAAATGGGTAGGAAAAAAATACAAATATCACGCATCACCGATGAGCGTAACCGACAGGTGAGTGGCAATGAAAAAATATTTTAAAGAAAAAAATATTTATGAATAAATAAAGATGTATGAAGGAAAATATTTTTTATATTATATTTTCAAGCGGACTTTTGCATAAAAATAAATTGAAAAATTTTAATAAAAATAAATTAATTTGTTTGAAAGATTTAAATAAAATAATAAGTAATTTGACAAAAAAAAATCAACTGATTTTTTTTTTAATATCTTTTTAATTTCCTTATCTTTTTATGAATTATCAATATTAAGTTGAAACAGCAAAATATTTTTATAAAATGTAATTTTTTTGCATAAAAATAAAATATGCAATTTTTTTAAGATAATTTTTTCTGTTTTGGAAAGTTTTAAATTAAATAATAAGTAATTTATCTATAAAAATTATACTAAATTTTTTTTTTTAAATATATTTTTTCTATTACTTATTGACCAGTAATTTTTTATAAATTATTAAAAAAATATAAACTAAAAATTAAAAAAAAAATAAATAAAATATTTTTTTAAGTCAGTTGAATTTTTTTTCGTCCAATTACTTATTATTTAATTTAAACCTTTCAAAATTAATAAAAAAATATGAATAATAAAAATTAAAAATTAAAAATTAAAAATAATTCATTTCGATAATTTTTTAATATTTAAAGAAGATATTTTGCATGAAAATTAAATAAGAAATTTAAATAAAATGATTAAAAAAAATTAAAATAAAAAATAAATATTTTTACGAAAAAAAAACAAACATTTATAAAATATTTTTATTGATAAATAATTTGAAAAAAAATATGAGAAAAAAGTTGGAAAAAAGTATATTTTTCCATAAGCTTCATAAGAGTTGAAAAAATAATATCACACTACTAAAGTTCAAGACAGTCTCAAAGAATTGCACCTAACTAAACCCCTAAAATTTATCTTATTCGAGTTTGTTCGTTTGATACCACTTGAATATCTGCATAACATTTTGATTTCGTGTAAAGCCACGCTCAGCCTCCAGCGCTTTGTCAGATATCTCATGTTTCGATTTCCCTACTTAATCAATGCTCCATTATTCATTCATTTAACTCCCGTATTCCTTGTGGTCAAATAAGCCTGTTGTAAATTTAATCATCTTCTAATTAGCAAATAATAAGTGACAATTAAATTGTAAACGAGCTGTGTATGCAAGCGATAGACATACTGTAATTTCACTATCGAAGGGATATCCGTATGTAAATGTATATTAGGGGTGTTCGGATATTGATTAAGTGGTTAATATTGAAAGATGAAATATAAACGACGATCTCTTTTCTTCTTCGTTTTCAATTATTCGATAAGAATTCATTTCACATGGCCTTTGACATCATAAGCTTTCACCAAAGATTATTTTTTATGAAAAGCCGTTAAGAACATTCGAACTATCTGAGAGCTCTTGCCATCCTTTATCCATAGATTATTCGAAGTGCTAATTTACGATTTGATCCCAAAGTTTTTAAAAGTTTATACCAAACAATGATTACGATTCTATTAAAAACACCCCTAATATGCACGAATATTGACACTCCTACCAATACTATTGTATTGAATATCGTCTTGAGAGTCTTGGCTTCACTAATATATATTACTCAGTAGTAGCTACTGTCTATTAGAACCACTCTAAATGCTGCCTCGTGGCATATGCCAGGCGCTCATATTTCCACGTGCCCCAGCTGACAGCAAAACTAACCCACACACTTAGCAATAGTGTCTACACCTCTTTCCTTCTATATGTATGCGTCTTATTGTCTTTTATAAAAATGCATGCTGACCCGCGTGTGCATTGTCTGTCTGCAGCAGTGTCTCATATCCTTGCATTGAACTTAGAAGTAAGTGTGCGATAAAAATCGATTAATTGGCAACCAAGGCTATAGAATGGGCTTCGCATCGACGGACAATGTCTTTCTGTTGTACATATATTATATTGTATGGGCATAAATTATTGCAGGCATTAGATTGTTTATAGGCAGGCAGTGTACAAGGATACACACAGATACATATAAGTCAGCATGAATTCACAAATTAAAATTGAAGTAAAGATAGCTTTCAGAGGCTTATTTTTGTCTTTTTATTTTTAATTTTTAATTTTTTTTAAATTATTAATTCTTACAATATTATATTTACTATATTCATATTATTTATCATATTAATTCTTCGTGCTTTCCTTCTTCTCTCTCTCTTTCAGGTTACATTCAACAAACGCAAATTCGGTGTCATGAAGAAAGCCTACGAGTTATCGGTTCTGTGTGATTGTGAAATTGCGCTTATCATATTCTCATCCAGTAATAAATTATATCAATATGCCAGCACTGATATGGATAAGGTCCTGCTCAAATATACTGAATATAATGAGCCACATGAGTCACTTACGAATAAGAATATAATTGAGGTAAGTCGGTAATATAAAAACAAGAATAATATTATAAAATTATAACATTAATAAACAAGGAAAATAATTTGTGAGAATCAGAGGTGCCACCTCAGCAAAACAAAGGTTCAAATTTATCTGCGAAGAAGCTTAGAAGAGCGCTTTAAAATATATTTTTCCATTTTGAAACATATTTATACCCAAAAAAATTCCAAATATTAACTTAAACGATAGAAAATATGATATTTAAACATATTCTGACAGCAGCACCATTTAGCGTATATAAACAAAGTGTATGTATTACTTTATGCCTCATCTTATCCTCTTTTTTATCACACTCCTCTTCGTATATATGTATCTATTATTGCCATCAAAGCTATCTAACTCTATTGCTTACATTGTGTAGAATTATTTGTATAGAAAAAGTTAGTTAGTTATATCAAACGCCTGCGTGTAGGCAACAGTTTATGAAGTGTAGAAAAGAAAGATGGAAGACAGTAAGTAAACATCAGCAGCGTGTGTACTCGTGCGCAATAAACCGCTAACTGCTTGTTAATTCAATACACACAGCTATACATGTGTATGTATGTATGTACGAGTATACATATTTACCTAAAACAACAAAGCCAATGGCGCTTTTATGCATCACTCAACTGATGCTTCAAATTATGCAGAATAAATTGAGTGTAAAGACGTCGCACAATTACTTGTTTGTTGTGTTGTACTTTGTTTTTATTTATGAAGGTAATCAATCCCGAAATATTTTAGTGCCGAATTTTCGATATTTTTCGGGATTGCAATTTTTTTTAATTTAAATGTTTTATAATTTTATTATTATTTACCCGAACAATCTTCAATTCTGAAATTTCGTAATTTTTTAGTTCAAATGTATTGTTCAATATCGAATAATAAAAAACAAAATCAATTTTCTACAACACTGTTTAGTAGCCTTCATTATACATGTAAAAAAATATGTGCGCTAAGCTTGTCTTTTTTTTGTAGTTAACCGAAAAATTTTCAATATCGACATCCAAAACACCGTTCAGCGACTTCATTGTTTAGTTTATTTTACCCCCTTCTTCATCTCTCAAATACACACACAACGTCCAGACACCTGAGTCTTCATTTGCTTATATTATCTGCGGTTAGGCATCTTGTTGACACGCCGCGAACTTACTATGTGTCTTTGCCACTTTGCCACCTTTCACCTTGCTTTACTTACATACATACATACAAACATATTCATATAAGCATCTCTATGACAGTCTGCCTCCCACATTTCAAATAAATTCCCTTTGCACAACCCTAACTTACACCTTCATCTCTTCCTCCTCGACTTCGATGCTGCGTTCATTCATACTTTGCTCAAGAATTTGTTATTTCTATGCTTTGTATCACACTTCGCCTTTTTATAATGTTAATTTCCCACATATTTACATAATTTTACATTTATCGTACACGAAATTAACGCGTTGCGACACTTGCACTTTGTGCTGTTGGAGAAGAGAGAGAGCTGTAGTAGTATGCGCCTGAAAGAGCGAAGGTGACAGCAATATACAGCTAATGCAGCAAAAATTTGTAAACAAAATATGAATTTTGATTATTTTGACTTGAAGGGTGCAACAACCTTGAAGCCACACAAAGTTTATTCGAAAAAGTTATGTAGTCAGACCTGAAGTCTTTGAAACAAAGGGATAGTGCCTAGTCAGGTGACTTGAACAATGATTTCTACAAACTTCAACTGTCATCCACACTGATTAGGTTAGTTTAGTGCCTCGTCGTTTCGACGACGCGAGTGTTTATTTTGTACAAAAACCGAATGAATCAGAGCTGTGAAAATTGTATTTATTTCATAAAAGATTTAAGAAAAACTGTTTGATATTGTTTTATTTAGAAGATATATAAACCAGGTAATGTGAATATATTAATTTTAGTAGGTTTTGATAGGTAGGATAATATATTAAGGACTTTGAATAATGCCGTCGTCGAATCGACGAGGGATGACCTCTACGTTACAAAAATAGCGATGACCTTCTAGGGTTAAGTTAATCGTCATCGATTTTATTATATTTGTTCGAAGAAGTTTTACTAGGATCTTCTAAACTATTCCCGTTAGAATAAATTATATTATTATCTAATACATCCCTCTTATATATTTTTTTATACTAATCAATTACTAAATTATATTTTGTTATTTTACTTACAGAAGGAGAATAAAAATGGCGTCATGTCACCAGATTCACCCGAACAGGAAGCCGATTTCACACTCACACCCCGCACTGAAGCCAAATATAATAAAATCGACGAAGAATTTCAGCTAATGATGCAACGCAGTCAAATGGCCGGTGCCAGCGCATCCGGACGCAATCTTGGCAATACGAATTACACACTGCCGGTATCGGTGCCGGTGCCGGGCGCATACGGTGATGCCATGCTGCAGGCGAGTCCACAAATGTCCCACACAAATATAAGCCCACGGCCGTCAAGCTCAGAGACCGACTCAGGTGGGATGTCCTTAATAAGTTAGTACGGAGTAGTGTCGCGGCGCACACACCACCATTTTTTTCTTCACTTATCGTTCATGTGTTCAGTTGTTGTTGTTATATTTTATGCGTTGTTACTTTGTTGTTTTTTTTTTTCATTTTATATAATTTTATTTTTATTCTGTTTTTATTATGGAATGAATTTGTTCATTCGTTGTTGTTGTGTTGCATTGAGTTTGTTGTTATTGTTTTTAGTTTATTTATATATGTTTTTATTTTGCTTTTTTACTTTTCATTTCGCTGTTTGCTAGTTGAAATGTATTTATTATTTTATCTACGCGTAAATGAATTTATCGCCTTGCTTGTTTGCCCGCATTTTGCTCGATTGTGTTGCCAATGTTGGTTGTTGCTTTACATTGTTATTTTTTTGTTCTTCTACTCTTTTATTTGTTGTAATTTCATTTTGTATAATTTTATTTTATTTTTCGATCGTTTCTTATATTAAACCGTAGCTCATCTTTGCTGTTTTTACTGCTTCTGAATTCAGTTTTTATTCTTATCTACCTCTATATTACTCCTGATAGCTTTTTGTGCATTGTTTGCATCGCACTTTATCTTCAGATCTTCCTAATACCTAATAAATAGTGAAACCTTAGTATTTCAAATCTTAAGAAATTGCAAGAAACCTATAAATTACTGCGTTTTAACTATAAATAGTTGATATACAAATCTCAAAACTTTTCCAATATGACTCTTTCTTAGTGTTATCAACTCGATCCCATTGATCTCCACTTAGTATATATTAGACATTTCTTTATAGTTCTATACAGAGATTTTTCTTTAGCTACACACTAGATAAGGTATTTTTATATCTTAATATTATTTTCCTATTAAACAGAAAATATTATCTAGAAGTAGAAAAATGTTTGGAAACATTTTTTGTTCCAGTAGTCAATCCTTGCCTAGGTCTCCTTATCTTTTCTTCTTTACCCAAAAATATGCCCTACGTGTGCCTTTTCCGGTACTTTCAATGAAAATTAGTGCAAAAACTAGCACTATTCATTAAAATACAGTCATGTGTGCAAAATAAGCAACACAAGCACAATTAAACTAAAAGATATTTTCTGAAATTGGATTAATTAAGGTAAAAATGCGAATTATTTAAAAAAAAAACCATTTAAAGACAAAGCATAAATAATTACAGCTTCCATTTAGGACCAAAAATATAATTAAAAAAGTTAGAACCAAAAATATGTTTAATAAATGTAAATATGGTTACGCACATTATTCTTTAATTCTTGATAAATTCATCATTCTTATAGTAAGAAGATAAGAAAACTTATAAATAGAAACAAATTATGATATTAATATTTTACACATGACTGTAAATTATATAATTTTTGGTTTCCTTGCACTTTTTGCTCATTCATCATACTCTGGGATATATATTCAATAAGGCAGTATTTCTAATATTTTGCACATTACTGTAGCTTAAATTTTTTTCTTCCATTTTAAAATCGAATTTGGAAAAGGTTGTTTCTCCAATTCAATTCCATAATATTGTAGAGAAACAGTGCAAGTGGTCTTCATATTTTGTACATGACTGTAATTCATGAATTTTTTGTACATTTTAAATTCAAATTCTAAAATGCAATTACTTTATTAAATTTTTTCCACACTGAGTTCAAATATAAAATAGTTCAAATATAATGTCAATAGCTTTTTTGTTTATTTAAGTCTATACCAATTATCTAGATTTTTGTTAAGTGAACATAATAATTGGCACCAGACTGTATATTATATATTTTTCTATTATTCTCACATGGGGTATACTATTTTTGAAATCTGTAGCCATCAGTTTAAAAATAGTTTCTCTATCTACTCGATCCTTTAAGATTTTTAATAAAATCATTTTTATAATAATTTTTTTGTTTTTAATTTTTTACCTTTATTTAAGCATTATATTTCGTTTTTTTATTATTATTTTGATATATTTTTAATTTTTCTTTTGCCTTATTTCTGCTTATATTATTTGTTGTTTGAATTTCGTTGATTTCATTTCGTTCATTTTACTGCACGCACCGTTCCGAGTTTGAGTTTCTTCCAGAAAATATTAAAAAAAAAAACTGGCAAGGAACTAATTGTATTATATGAATATATTTTTGTATGTTTTACTCTAAAGCAATGCAAAACGAAATTTTTTCTCTCTCTTTTCTTTTCATTTACCACAACCACAACTCCATCAAACAAAAACAACTCACCAATATATCAAAAATATATATATTTATCTATATATAACTGTGTGTGTGTGTGTGTTAATGTTGGCGATCGAACGTTGAATGTACAATTTATAACACAACAAACAACAACCACACAGTTTATCCATCGGGTTCCATGTTGGAGATGTCAAACGGTTATCCGCATTCACATTCGCCGCTTGGTGGATCGCCCAGTCCAGGACCGAGTCCAGGTTTAGGTGGGCGTCAAATAAAAAAAAAACAAAATGCTTGAAATTTAAAATTAAACAAAAATAAAATAATTTTACTAATCATTAACATTTTACTAACAATTCACCACATTAATAACATTAGTAAATATTACAAAACACTAACAAAAATTTTTTGACACATTATTCATTTAATTTTAAGATTTGCAGCAGCAGCATGCCTCCATATTCATACATTTGTATATATAATTACACATACTAACATACATCTATATATATTTATAAATGCTTAATATTAAGTGTGGTGAATTTCTGCATATATTTACCAAAAAACACTAACAATAAAATAACTCATCCTTGCTTCTAAGCACACATTTTCAACAACCCTCAGTATCTCCCGTAATATATTGCCTTATTAAGCGTTAAACTGTATATACACCTCCACCACATCTCCTACTAAGTATTAATTGTTTTTGTGCCTGCCCTGAATATTCACCAAACTAACCACTCCGTTGTGCTTACAACTACATTTTGTGCCAGTTGATTGTTCGTTTAAAATGCTAAAATGACTTAATCTAACCTCAAATTTACAGCTCACCACCTGTCACACAAACAACAGTCACCTGGCGGCCAAAATGGACGCGCTTCCAATCTACGCCTCGTCTTACCAACACCACTTGCTCAAAATATGTCTGCTGCCGATGAGATTAGCTATGGCGATGTGAGTTAATTTGTCTTTATTTATTTTTCTTTTTAATTTTAAATATATATATTTTTTAATGAAAAACAGCAGCGACACAATCAGGCATCACTCAATACGCCCGTGGTGACGCTGCAAACGCCCATACCGAATATGTCAGGCTATACATTTGGGCCGCAAGATTTCTCTATGAGTTCCTCCGATGTTATGAGTTTACAGCCATGGACACATCAGGGACTCGTACAGCATACGGGGTGAGTAAATTGAGAAATTTGTAATTATTATTTTTTAAGGTTATGTTTATAAAGATTGTTCAAGTTGTAAATTTATTGCCGAGTTGTGTTATTCAGTTGAAATTATATGAAGATTTATGAGATATGTGGGTAGTTTTATAAATCTGTGACTTTTTATGAATGTATGTATGTTATTGGCGTTCAACCGTTTAGCCGGTTATAGCCGAATCGATGAGAGTGCGCCACTCTTCTCTTTCCATCGCAGTTCGGCGCCAGTTGGAGATTCCAAGTGGAAGGCCTTCCCCTTCCTCGGCTTCCTCCGACGGGTACTGCATCGAACACTTCAGAGCCATTCGGACCACATGACCTAGCCAGCGTAGCCGCTGTCTTTTTATTCGCTGAACTATGTCAATGTCGTCGTATAACTCGTACAGCTCATCGTTCCATCGTCTGCGGTTATGAATAGGAACTTGAAATAAATGCTTTCGTAGTCGATTAGTCGAATTCGAAGAACCTTCATCGTATACTTGGAATAATAGGGAATATAATAAGGTTTCTACTATTTTTAGTGGTTTTACTGTCGGTAGACAGAAGGAACTACTGAATTTTGGGAAATATCTTAGGTTATTCTGAATCTGAAGATGTTCTGGAAACTGAGCTCTGTATAAAAAGATCGGTACTGTCGATCACAGCCCTATGTTGTACGCTAGATGTTACATTCGGAATTATTTCTAGAATAAGACTCGAAAAGTCCGTCCGAGCACCTCTCATTTCAATCAAACAACCAGCTTCCCCCTCCCAGCCTTTGCCGGTCATACCCTAATAGCAGAAGGGAAAGCGGATCATTCGAGGCTAGTAGGTCAAGTCTCAACCTTATGTTAAGGTCACTGCCGAGAGCGTAACTTTCAATTAAGCCTTAGACCGAGGTAGTATTTGTTGAGGAAACGGCACCCGTTACTCGGAGACAACTTTAGAGTACATAAGACCATTATACGACGCTCTCTCAGGCCTCTAATAAGATAGAGAAAATAAAAGCGATAACAAGTGTTGAATATAAACCTCAGACCCTTTTCTCTCTTGTATTACCATTTTTATATGTATCTACATTCCAAATTTTCCCGAACTAACCTCCATTTCTCTCTCGCACAGACTCCCCCATTTGGCCGTACCGAATAGCACACCACCGCCTGCCACCTCGCCCGTCTCGATCAAAGTCAAATCCGAGCCACAATCACCGCCACGCGATCTCTCCGGCTGTCATCATCAACAGAATAGCAACGGTTCGGCGGGCAGTAGCGGCAGCGGTGGCGGTGGTGGCGGCGGTGGTTCATCGAACAGCGTCTCTGCCGCCAATGCGCTCGCGCTTGCCAACATGAATGCGACGGCGGTGATAGCGGGCGGCGGCAGTGGAGGCATCAATTCGGCGTCCGAACAGGCGGCCAATCTGAGTGTACTAAGTCATCCGCAACAGCATCTGGTGATGGGCGGCTCACGGCCCTCCTCCACGGGACATCTGACGCCAACGCAAGGAGGTAAGTTTGCGAAAGCAAATTTCAATTTTTTTTTAATTTCTTTTCATTATTTGGCAAGTTTTAATGCGCGCTAAGTGCTCTATATATTAACTACTAAAGTGATGCTAGTTGACGTAATTTTATTCTATTAAAGTATTAAAGTTTTGTATTATATTATAGATTTTAATCATTTTTGAATTTTGTTTAAATTAAATTTTTTTTATATTTTTTTTCAATTATTGAAATTTTTTATAATTAAATTTTTTTTTTTATTTTTTTTTTTAATTGTTGAAATTTTTTTATAATTTAAAAATTATTTTAATTTTTTTTTTAATATTTGAATTTTATATTTTTAATTTTTGAATCTTTTGTAATTAATATTTATGACATTTTTTTTATTACTTTATTTTGAAAATGACTAGCATTTACTTTGTTATTGTAATATCTAAACTTTGTTGTTTTACTTACTTAAATGCTGTTGTGCGCCTGCGTACATATGTTTACATAGCAATAGCGTCAGATTTTTACTAATTATAGCTGATTAAAAAAATTAAAACAAAAACAACAACAATTAACCGCGCCAAAGCATTGCATTTTCGGCAGCATGTCAGTTCTTAGCTAAAAAATAGTCGACTTTTTCTTAAAATTATTTTTTATTAAATGCGTATTAACGATTTTAGCATTTTTTTTACAATGTAATTACAAGTAATGCAAACACTAAAACATGATTACCTTATAATTTTATTAACAAACGAAGAAAATTGATTAGAGATTTTGATGGGAGGAAATACATTTTTAGAGAAAAATATTTTTGGAGTTATACAAAATATATGAGGAAGTGAAAAATTTGCCGAGATTTTAGTTTAATTAAAAAGATTGTTAGTTATTTCAGTAGTAGTAGGCTGTATGCAGTATTGACTGCCGGACAACAGTGCGTATGAGTAACATTTTAATGAAGTTAATAAATATAAGCGTATATGTGCTATATATATGACTTGTGTTGTTAAAAGTACTTCAAATCATCGCAACATGTACTTTACATAACAACAACAACAACAGCTACAAAATTGCTCTCAGCTCTTGCTCTTAATATGAAAGTTACTCATACGCACTGTCGCACTGCAGACTCATACATGCAAATCACCTCCTTTGAAGCGTTTTAGCGCCTGAAAACAGTTAAGATTTCACCTTCTACACACTCCACCATATCATACAAACCCCTTTACCCCCCTAAAATTTATATAATTGCAAATTTTTTGTTACTATTTCATTTGTTATATTTTTCTCTCTCTCTTTACATTATGTGCGGTTCAATATAAAATGAATAAAAAAATTTACATTAATAAAAAAAAATATTTTATAAAATAATACAAACAATAATTGCCCAACCGCAGTGCTAGATAAATATGAAGGATATCAATATCGCTCGCAGCTGGGTGCGAATTCTAGAGTATGGAATTTTGCCGGTAATATGGCCAACAAAATAGTGATTGTTAATAAACAGCGAATATATACATATATGATTCATACAAATCATCAATTACATACATACATAAATCCCTACTTACATACATATGCATAACTACATTTACACATGCATTTTCGTACATAATTCTCATACAAATCATGTATATCGTGTACAATATTTAGTTCAAAATCATTACAAAAAAAGTAAAAAAAAACATCAACATCATTGTCATCACTCTGTTCTACAATGTTCCACTTGTGTCTCATTATCTGTCAGGTGTTCTGTTTATATGTTTTGGCTAGTTTATTTTTTTATGTTTCTCTTCTTCACATTCCTTAAGTCTGGTAGCACCTCACTATCTGGTTCACCCACTGGTCGTACTTCTGTATATATTCACTTTATACCCTATTTGTGTAGTTATGCACCTATAAATATATATACATATACATATATCTGACCAATTAGTCTCACGTGTCTCCTGGTACATCGTATATCTATCTTTTGAAATAATTTGGTTACTAAAATAATGCAATTTTTATGCAATTCATGGAGGTGTCTTCAAATATCTATCACACCATACATACATACATACATACATATTTACATATACTATGTACATATACAATTCTTTATTAGTATCTATGATAATTAATCTTAATGCATGTACGCTTATTTTATAGATATGAATGTATATAATTATATAAAACCTTAATTATCTTAACCTAAGAAATCGCCTATTTTTCACCAATTTATTAACAAATTATTTGCAGTTAAAGCTTACTTTTATGTTTTTTTTTTGTGTATTTTTCGCTTTCCTCATCACATTTACCACAATTTTTAAGGAAGTTTGTTTGTAAAAAAATAACTTTAGAATTTATATATTCAAAACTTTTAGTTTTCGAAACATGTTTCTATGGTAAAAATAATTAGTCTAAAACATTTGGATTTTCGTTTTCTTTTTTTAATATTGTTATTCAAATCTTTAATTGTTTTTATTAATTTTCAATTGAATAAAAAAATATTTTAAACGTTTTCTATTCGCAAAAATCGGTTCAAAAAATTTTTAATTTCAAAACTTACTAGTTTAAAATTTTTGATTTTCAAAACTTTCATTTTAACTATCTATTTAGAAATGATTCATATCATTTTCATTCATTTTAGAAATGATTAATTATATAATGTAAATAAACAATACAACTGAACAATTTGGATTATAAAGAAGTAAATTCTTTAATTTTTTGTGAAAAACGTATTTTCGACATTTCTTTTATGAAAAAAAAGAGAATTCTTCCAATTTCAAAAATACTTCCACTCTCTAGTTTACAAACTATGAAAACCCAAACAACATGCTCTTCTCATCAGGCATTTTTGCTATTTCATTGAATGCATTCGAAAATGTGGAAAAAACAACGACATATTAGCTTTCGAATCAGAATTTTCCAAATTTAAAAAATTTGATTTTTCGTATTTAACTTTTATTTGTAAAGCCGAACTGAAATTTTTAAAACTAATGAAGGTATTTTCACGCTTAAAGCTGATTCTACTACATTACTCTTTCAATATTAACTTTTAAAGTATTTTCAATAGTCGAAAATCACATTTTCTTTCTTAATCTTAAATTTCAAAGCATTTTCGATATTCGAAAGCAAAATTTTGTCTGCGAAAGTTTTGCAAAAAAAAAACAAAAGCTCTTATTGAAAGCTCTTAAAGCTTTGCATTTTCATTATTCGAAAATATATTTAACGGCAAATTATTTTGTTAATTTAATTTTTCTTCATACGGAAAATAAAAGCTCATATTCAAAGCTCAAAAAGCTCGACACTCCTTTGAGTTTTAACTTTCAATGCATTTTCCAAAAGATCCACAAATCTCAAACGTTTGATTTCACATTATTTCCTTCGAATGCAACTCTGAAAATTATTTCTTTATTATTTGCAAAACATACCTGCTTGGGTCACTGCTTTTCTCATTTTTATACGCGCTTTTACATGTATTTTTCGTATATGCATATTTTTACTGCATACTGTGTTTCATTTGCGGTTAAACGCTTTCTTTTCATTTCTTGGTGTTAGTGCTAAATTTACAAAAACAAAAATAGAAAATATAATAATAACAACTCATTGCATGAAAAAACCATAAACTAATATCATATAAACATAATGCATCTGTATATAACATATATAACCATACAAGTGTTGTTGGATGGAAGTGAAAGCATGAAAAAGTGTTAATATAAAAGAGTAACAAACAGTGAAGAGCCGCGCATGCGCATTGCTTCGGCGCAGTCGAGTGAGTGTCGCCGGGCAGCCAGCAAACAGCATGCAACATTAACAACTAACCACCCAGCAAGCCAAGCAGTGAGCCACTACGCCACCCATCGGCCGATGGAAACAACCAAGTCAGCTCTGCGGAGTCCTTGCAATGCATGCGCGTTAATTCACATACATATAGAAATAAAAATTTTGAAATAAACTCACATCACTCATCATGCACCTCACACCTTGCCACAACCCCCATCCCCCGCCGCCGCCTTGCCGCGCCACACACTCATTGTACAGCCCAAACTAATGAAATAACAGACTTTATAATTTTCAATACAGGTTCGGTTACGCCCACCAATGTGCCATCGCCCGATTTACGGCTAACGGCCAACCAGCAGCATCAGCAAGCGCAACAGCAGCAACAACAACAACAGCAAATGAATGACTACGATGGACCGAATCAGGCGCATAAGCGGCCGCGCATCTCCGGCGGTTGGCCACAATAGCCGGCCCGAGAAGTGGCAGCACACAGCAGCAGCAGCAACAATAGTAGTAACAACAGCGGCGCAACAGCAACAACAACAACCACTTTGAGAAATTATCAGCAACAGCAACAACAACAACAACAACAGTCACAACATAACAGCACGAGCAACCATTGCGTTGGTGGCGGTGGCGTGCAGCACATGCTACCACCAGCCGCTAACTCACCATACCTGCGCAACACGAGCAACAGCAGCGCTAATAGCAATCACAGCAACAGCAACAGTCCAGCGCTGCAGAAGCCCAACTGCAGCGGTTTGCGCACCACATACAACAACAATAACAACAGCAACAACAGTGGTGGCGGTGCCGTCAGCCCACATCCAGCGGCACGTCATGGCAAATATGCCAGCTACTTGCAACAACAACAACAACAGCAACAACGTGCACTATTGCAACAGCAACAACTACAACAACAACAACAGCAACAGGACAACTATTTAAATACCGTTAATTGTAGCCTATATGGTGGCGTTGCAGCGAGCAATGGTGGTAATAGTCAGGCAGCTCAGCAGCCGCAGCATGTCTACAATCATGTGACAGCTGGTGTCTCTGGAAGTGCTGCAACATCCGGTCATCTGCAACATCACTCCAACTTGAGCATAAGTGGCATGAGTCACACACACAATGTGGGCAATGCGATCATATCGAAGTGAGTAGATTTGCTGAGCTACTGGAGAGGAGCACAAGAGAGGGAGATCGAACTGCGGAGACCAGCGTGTTAAAGTACATAGTGCTTTGCTGTGATCGCTTGAAATTATTACGTAACAACTGCAACCAAACAGTTGAAATTAACAAAAAACATCACTACTAGCAAAAACAACAACAGCAGCAACAATTCTCATTTAAATAAAAATTTATGAAAAATATTTTAGTAAATAACTAACAAACAAACACATCACACTCCCAGTTTAAGTTTAAGATATGCATACAGGCTGATTGAGCGGCATGAGGAGTACGAGGAGGAGTCAGTCAATGAACGTAGGAGCGCATGCGCAGCGCCTTCATCCTGATGGCGGCAGCTGCGCAGCGCACGACAGGCCGGGAAAACTAGTGGATTAAGAATTCATTAAAGTGTCATATCGTATAATTGTAAGTCAATGTTGCTCCTAGCATGAGTTAAAAAACAAAAACAACAATAATAAGAAGAAAAAATTAAATTAATTAATTTTTTTTAAAAAGCAAAAGAAAAACAAAAATGCATGATGACATGCGTAAACATGGGTGCAGTGGAATAAACTTAATTTAAATTAAAACATAATTTTATTTAGTTTAGCATTAATTATTATAATAAATATATACATATATGAATGTTTGCAAATGGTAGTTAAGTTAATTAAGTCAGTACTACTAAATTACATACATAAATATATAGAAATATATATTTAGTTGAAGACAGAGTCAGCGATTGCGATCACTCAAGCAATGTAAAAGTCATATGAAATATAACGGAAGTTGGAAATTGTGTTATATTCGCCTAAAAGTATGCAGCAGTTTAGTAAAGTGGAGCGGCATAGCAAGAAGGTGAAAATTGTAGAGTAGACAGGGAAGCGCGTTTATTTTCGAACATTAACTTTGAATAATATTAAAATTAAAATACGGTAGAATCAACATATTAATAGTATAATAGCCTAAAGGTATACTACAATTTATATTTAACATGTTTACATATCATTTTTACAGAATTGTTTGACAAAAAATTTAAAAATAAATAATACACATCTATTTTCGAAATTTCGAAATTGTTATATTCAAACATGTTTTTTTTTTACATTTTAATATTAAAATTTTTTTTTTGTGAAATTTTAAATCTAAAATTTGTAAAACCAAATTTTAACATTTTTTTAATAATATTTGTTACATACAATTTTTAAAACTTGAATTTGAAATGAGGATATAATTTCAAAAATTGCTATACAAAAAACAACAGAATAAAAAAAATTATGTTAAAATATTAAATATTAGTAAAAAAAGTTTGTGGCCAAAAAAATTTAAATTCAAACAAATTTTTCAAAATAAAATAATTTTTTCTAAATTAAATAATTTCAAATAATATTAATTTTTTGCGAATTTTTTTATAAATTTAATTTTTTAAAATATGTTTTTAATATAATTTTATTAATACAATATTTTTAATTAAAATATTTTCAATGTTTTAAAAAATAATTTTTTTTTATATTATTTTTCTCCTAAAAGTTAAAAATAAATTGATAATTTTATTAATTTTTCTGTGAAAAAAACGTTTTTGAATCAAATAAAGTTTTGGAAATAAAATCATTTTTCCAAATAAAATAATTTCAATAAATTAAAATAAAATAATTTTTTCGCGAATTTTTTTTTATAAATTTTATTTTTTAACCTATATTTTAAATTTTAATTTTTTTTTAATTTTTAAAAATTCAACAATTTTAATTCAAATGTTTTGAATATATTTTTTTAAATTTTATAATTAAATTTTTTCTAAAAATTATAAAGAAATAGTAAATTTTATCAATTTTTCAAAATGAACACCCTTCTGCTACTAGCTTTACTGAAGTGTAGCATACTTTAACGCGCGCGCAATAATACTAAACAACCAAGAGAGAGCAGCACAAGCTGTCCAAAACTTAACGACCAGTCATAACAAAAAACAACAATAAAAAATAATTTTAGCAAAAAATCCTGAAAAACCAACAACAACAAATTGTTAAATTTTAAACCAACTAAAAAACCACTAGTTTTAAGCTCCACTGTTAGTGTTTTACTTACAATACAAGAAGAGTTGATATAGAGAAAAATAGCTGGCTTTTGGCGAATTGCATACAAAACTTGTTACTTCAAATATACATGTATAAAGAAAAAAAAAACACAAAAACAAAAACAATGTGACAGTTAAATAATATACCTACAAATATACACATATATATGACGGTGTGTTGTAAGCAAATGTTAAGTTTTAATGTTTTAAATTTAAGTTTTATAAAAACAACAAATGGAAAAAACCACAAAAATAAAAATTATAAATGGAAAAAAGTGAAAAAGTAAAACCTACAATAAATTTTATAAAATGTAATGATAAAAAATAAATTAGTGAGTAAAGTATAAAAATCCAAATACGTAATTGCATGCAAGTCAATCACAAACACACTTTTAATTAAAAAAATAAAATAAGCGAACACACACACACATACACACAATACATGCATAGAGATTTCATTTTTACATATTAAATGAAATTATAAAAAACAAAAAATAAAAATAATTTTCTATTTGTTTTTCATACAATATTTTGCGCAATTGTAATAGTTTTTTAATATACATATTTAGTTTAAGCAAATAATTTCAATTAAATTTATTTTAATTCATATTGTTTTCGTTTATTATTTGATTGAATGAACAGGGGGTGTGAGATAACTGCGATATATGCGTGTATATTTGGGGTTAGGGGTCAAAAAATGAAATCTCCGAGCTTTCTACGCATATAATTGCAGAGTGTCACATTTTGTGGAAAATATATATAAAAAACATAAAACATTTTTGCGAAAGCTTTCACTTATGTATACTGTGGAGCTTTCGCGTCAAAACAAATGAAAGCTTCGATTTCTTTTTATTTATTTATCATTTGGTTAGAAGGAAGTGAGACAACTGACATATTTCTGGGACCAAAGCCAAGAGCCAAAAATGAAAGCTCTGAGCTCTCAATACGTATAGTTGCTGTGTTAAATTTGGAGTAAAAATATAAACAAGCTTGTTTTGCGAGAGCTTTCACCTTCTTTAAACTGTGAAGCTTTCACGTCAATAAATTATGAAAAATTCGTTTTCTTTTTGTTAACATTTTTCTATACTCAAAAGCTTGTGAATGTTAACTTCTTCTAAACTTCAATTGTTGGCTAGTCAGTGCTTTGTGTTTTATCTATATTAAAATAATAAAGCTTTCGTTTCATAAATGATGAAAGTTCTTATTGAAAAGTGCTATATATTGATGCTATAAAGATATAGCCTATAACATCAAGCTTACCATAGTTTATATGTATACTATTTTTTATACTCTAAGGGGTTCCAGTTCAAGTCTCAATCAAACTGTATGGTATATGTCGTGGTTATGGAGGAATAAACTAAATTTTAGTGAGAAATGTTTAACAGCCTATCCTTAAACTAATTTTTTAAATATATCTTTCTGTCTTCTTTCTTCTTTCTTGTGATAATAATTTTGTTTACCATATTTCTGGTACTAACTCCGTTCTACATAGTTTTTGGCTACTTCTAATGATATTTTTTAGCACCGGTATTATTTTTGTTTTCAGTATATCTTTCGGTCTATTAATTCATGAAGTAGTTAAACCCCGTCTCTTCGGAGCTTGCGGAAGAAACAAACCTTTTGACATCCTAAGAATATTGCATTCCTTCTTTATTGTCTTTCATTTACCGCGGTTATACGTAGCTATAAACCATATAGTTTCTGAGATATAACGCAATGTTCATTCTCTTTCTTTTAATATACATACATAAACCCTAAAGTCTAGCTTCCCTCCAAGCTCTCTCTCTCTCTCTCTCTGGTCAAGCTGTCGTCGAGCTCTCAGAGATATCCTTTCCTGAGATCTCATTTGAACCTCATATAATTTTTACCGAAGAAGAGAGACATATTTCAGTAATTTTGAGATAGGATGATTGGATTTCCGTTTCGACATAGAACTATACTATATACTATTCCAAGAAATCTATAAGGTATACGATAACTTTTATTGTATACTTATTGATCCTAATGGCATTCCGGTCATTCCGATGATGAAGAATACTCTTTAATGAAAAACTACAAGTTCAAGCTAGGCTATAAGAAACCGTTTTCAGATAGTCGGTTTCAGTGAGTAGTTTATAAAAATGCTTCCTTTCAGGAAATATCGTTTGAAATTAATTTACAATAGCTCGATTTAAATAGTTGGCTGGTGGAATGTTATCAAGATTTTCCTTTATAATTTTTTTGTTTCAGAGTTTTCTTTAATTCTCCTCTCGTTTCGCCGACTTGCATGCGACAATTAGCTCTTAAGCTCACCGATTTGCAAGCTACGCTCGCATACGTACAAATATATTATATAAAAGACATTGTATCTACCATTGATTACAACTTGGTAGATTTTAAGATGAAGTTTGTTGTTGTAAATGTCAATTCCCCCCCTATGAGGAGACCTAACCTAAAACGACGTAATGTTGTTATGTCGATATGTTTATAATTGAATAGAAAAAGTAAAAGTAAAAATCTATTTATGTATTAGCAAAAAGCAGTGATTGGACACAAATTAAAACCAAAAAGAAAATTTAGAAATTAAAAAATGAAATTAAAACACGAGGGTTTCGCACATTTTATAAATGAAGAATAGAAAGAAAGATATTTTACAGCAAAGTAGTTAAAGTTTGAAAATATATAAATAAGGTATATAATATATATGTATTAAAATATAGTGAATGCACACAGTCACATACATAAAAAAATCCAGAAGAAAAGAAACCACAAAAAATATTTGAAAAATAGTTAATAATTAAATAACATGATATTTATACCACATGTATGTATATATGTATATACTTAAGTATATAATGTATATGTGGGTACATAGCTTAGTTATTTAATGGGAAGTAGTTAGTAAAATTTTTTTGAATAAATGGCAAATTTATGTATTAAATTGTGCTGCACATAGTACATATGTGCACTTACACTAATTTACAAACACACACATACTAGCATATATATCTAATATAATAATATAAACACATATGTGTTAATGTAAGTTTGTATGTATGTTTGTTGAAAAATGCACCACAGCATTGGTGTATCTTACCCCCCATTCACCGCTGTAAGTGATGAGGTTTATTGTGCTCATTCAGTGTTATATTGTTGCAATTGAAGCAACCAGTATGTATTGTATGTATGTGAGTATATATATATATATTATGTATATAGTAAGTGTTATTGTTGTTGTTTGTTTGGGAAAACATATCCGTATAATTTACAAAGTCTCATAATTTTACATATTTGCTTATATATTTGCATAGGTTTGTATATATTCATATATACATCTATATACATATGTTTGTATGTATATAAGTAAATAAGTGAGACTTTGTAAATTATCTAAACATCGATGTTTTTTATATGATTTGCAAGAGAAAATTTCCAATTTCCTTTCTATTTTACTTTACTGATATGATTTTAAAAGGGTACTCAATGTGGGTTGGTCGATTCAAAGTGTCAAAAGGGAAAACATATTTTTCTCCATAAAATTCAATCCTGTTTTAACATTGTTTGATCGAATAAATTGAGCAATTAGTTTACCACAATTGTATGGCCATCAACAACCAATAAGAACTATCAATTGATCTCGTTTTTTACCACTTTCACCAGCATGGCCACTTATATGGCCAATAATCCTGACTTACAGCAGGTCACCCTCTTTGAATTGCAGTTTGACAAAGTATAATAAAGATAAAGGTCAAACAAATGTTTTTCCTTCAAAACCGGAGCCATTCCTCTATATCTTTAAAGACACCATATATTTACTCTGATTCGTTTCTGCAACCTATGTAACGCATCAATGATTCGCTACTACACAATTCTATTTCATCTATTGTCAAATAATTTAATGTGAAAGCAACAACAATGCTCTTTATATTCTATGTAGCTCTCTTAGATTATGCCAGTTGTTCGTTTGATTCACCACTCTGCTAGAAATTAGTCATCTATTCTATTTCAATATGCAAATTTCTTAAATTTTTGGTAAATAATCTTGAAATTGGTCCTTTATAAGCGTCGCCATTCTTCATTCCATGAGTTTGAGGTTATATTGTAGCCCATAAAGCTCGTTCATTATTATTTACACAGTATTTCCTAGTCTATTAATTAAAGCAATATTTTCATCAATTAACCCCAACATATCTGATCTATGATCATTAATAATATGTATACCAACCAAGCTATCTTTTATGATTGGAGTTTAAGGGGCCATGCCAGTGTAACCCATGAAAAATTTGGCGATTTTCCTGAATTTCTTTTAAAGAAAGTACTCTAGCGAATGTTTTGAAGTTTTTTGGGCTTAATAAGCTATACTTTTAACTATATTTTGAGATTTTGTTTTTACAAAAATATGGAAAAATAACGCAGTTTTGTGCTGTCTTCGGAGGTGCAAAAAAAGTTCCCCAACTGCTGACATAATTCCGGCCGCATGAGTAGTTGAAACTCACAAATTCAAAAAGGTATTTCCTATACAATGACCTACGACAAAATGCCGTAGTACTGAAAAAAAAATAGTTTTTAGGTAAAAAAATTGTAGATTGTAATTGTTAATGTCGTAGGGCATAGTAATTATATTCAAGAATATAAAGTTTAAATTAGAAGTCGATCGGTCAATTTCTCGCTGAGTTATGATGTCAGATATTTTGAGAAATTTCGTTTCGAGAAAAACGCTTTTAAAGTTTCGACTATAGCAGCTTATATCTGCGAGTAGACGCTCTTTAGAACGCTGTCATTCAAAAACTATTCAAGAAACGACCTACCCGTTTTCACATGATATTTTTGAAGGTATAAACTATCGAATAAGCAAAAAATAAATGAAAATGAGTTTTTGCCAATGTCACACTGGTATAGCCCCTTAACAGTATGAATTATATTCCAAGAACTCTACACTGATAATATTGTCGTTGAAAATACTTCTATAAATTCTCTACGGTACGGTTTTTCAAAGTGAACAGATATCGAGTGCGTTCATTCCAAGTCTAGATTGTATATAGATTCTAGAAGTATATTATTTGGTATTTTTTTGTGATAATTTAAGAAAAAAATAGAGAGTCTAAATGTTCTATTTGCTTAAGAGACTACTCCAGAAATTGAACACTTTACCAGGATTACAATAAATTCAAGTTTACAACTCTAATGAAATGTTGTAAGCTGAGTCTTAATATTAGTAGTCGACAATTATTGCTTTCTATTGTAAGGCCTACAACAGTCTAGTAACTATTTCTACCAGAAATGTTTCCAAAAATGCCGTTAACCCCCCATTGAGTATACACAATTAATCTTCAATATGAATTTTCAACTTAAAACTTATTTTCTTCACTATTTTATTTTCAAAACTCCACTTTGTAGTTGCCTTAAGAACAGTGCCTCGTTTTTACAAAATAAAAATTAAAAAAAAAAATATAAATGTAACTAAAATGAATGTATTCAAAAAACAGAAACACAAAGCGAAACTGAAACCTTCAAAACAAAGCAAACCAGAAACAAATATGAAATGCACACAAAATGAGGGAACAAATTAAAATATAATAATAACTAATGAAACATTTTAAACATACAGACAGTTATGTCTACCGAAATATGAAAACTGAAAATTTGCAAAATAATTGAAAATTTACAAAACAGGACATCCAGGCAACGTTGAAAATGAAATGTGAAAAGGAATTTATTGCAGGTGACAACTGTGCTACTTATTAAAGAAAAAATTAAAAAAAAAACAAAATATAATACAAGTAATAACACTAATAAATATTAATGGTAAGCAAACAGTGAAATAAAGGCTTTAAAAACTTCAACTTACAAAACAGAAGAACCAAACAAGGAAAACTAGTGAAGAAGTAGTGTAAATTGTTATACAAACAGATATTGGAATATATATGAGGAAAAAAATTAAATGAAATATAAAAAAATGAATTTAATTACGAGAAAATAAATTAATTAAAAAAAAAGATTTAAAAAAATTTGAAATGAAAATAATACAAAAATGAAATTTCAAATGAAAATAAAAACAAAAATGAAATTGATAAAAAAATAAATAAAAAAAATAAATTAATATTAAAAAATTTGAATGAAAATAAAAAAAGTTAAAGCACAAATTATGAAAATATTGCAAAAAATAAAAAAAAACTGAAATTTTTAATTTTATTTAAAAAAAAATGAGGAAAAAATTAATAATAACTAATAAAGCCGCCTCCTTAAATGTTCAACTGTGGATAATATCATAAGAGAGATATTTGTAAGAGAAAAAAATATATATATACACATAATACATAGTATATATTTACAAAAGCACGACAAAGCATATGCATACGTATTGAATATATGAAGACTTTGCTGAAGTTATAACTGTTTATAGATTGCAAATAAAAAAATGGCATACCTTACAGAGCAACGTCCGTTACAAATAAATAAGTAGAGAATTGCGCACAGCTGAGTGCTAAGTAGGCGAAAAGACAACTGTCAAGAAAGAGAAAGAGAGAGAGCTTTTTTCAATTGTGAGGTTATGTTAACCCTTATAAAAATGACAAATAGCTATAAATAAAATATAAATAAATGGAGAAAAGTAAAATAAAAGAAATAAGTAAAATATAACGGCACAGCAGCGATAAATATTTTGTATTATACACAGACATAAAAACACAAACACAGAATTACACACGCATACACTCAAATAAATGATGTTGATGAAAATGTTAAATGTTGAATGTGCCCTACTAACTGCCCCTACTTCCTTCTGTTTGGCATAACTGTTTGTATATACACACATAATACATAATTAAGTGCTAAAATGGCGTATAACTGTAAAAACGCGTGTGGAAAAATCTATTTTAAAGCAAAAACAAAAAAGAAAATTACATTAAATTCAATAAAGAAAAAAGTTGAAAAATAATGGCGTGTGTATTTTGAAATACTGTTATTTTGAAAATCTTCAAACTCATAGCTACAGCATCTTTAGAAGAATATACAAAAACTTCTTCGGTCCCTAATCGACTGTGATTTTTTTTCATAAATTAAAATTGCAAACAGTTGGCAGCCCTACCCAAAATAATATTTCTGACAAAGGTCTTCTCTTAACTCTATTTAGTATGGCGTCTTTATTGAATTTATTTCATTTAATTTATTTGATTTAATAGAGAATAACAAAAATTAAGCTGGCACCCCTGCTTCAAGGGAACTCTTTACCCAAAACAAGGTTAATCTTTCCCAAATTATAGGTGTTCTAACTGGCCATTGTCCCATCGGGATTCACGCGGTCAAATTAAAAAGTTTACCGTATGCTAGCTGCAAAAGCTGCCTAGAAGAAGGTGAGGTAGAATCCTTCCAGCATTTCCTTTTAGAATGTCCCGCCTTTGCGAGATCTAGACAAAAAAATCCTTGGATCTCACTTTTTTGGGAACCCCCGCGTTTTGCGGATACAGAAGTTAAAAACTGCAAACTCTGCAAATTTGTGGTAGGTTCTAAGCACTTTGTGGATTCATAAAATAAGTGAGGGGGTTGAATTTTACGGCATCACAAAAGACTGCTCTTGATAGTCTAAGTGTGTTTTCCTTTCTAACGAAACAGCCTTCGTACCTAACCTAACCTAACTCTGCTTCAAAACTGTTTAACCTGTGTGTTTTCTAAATCCCCTTTAACTTGATACCCATATTGTCATAAGTAATATAAATTATTACTTTTATGATACTACACTTTTTAAAATATAGGTTGCCATCTTTCATTAAAATTTTATTACTTTAATACCATTTTAATAATTAATTTAAACGTATGGCAACCCTTCTCAAAAATAATATTTTAAGATAGTAATCCAAAGAAGGCCCCTTAAGATTTCGATATTGACTTAATTCATTCAGCTTAATTTAAAAAAATAATATAAAGTTAAATTAATTAAAACTTTTAAATGGATGGCAAATTTTCTTACATTTTTTTAAGGTAGGCTTACTCTAACCTCTTCTGTTGAAAACATTCTAAGCTTTAAGCTTAATCCCCTTTAGTTTAATACCCATATTGTCATAATTTATAATTTATTAATTTTATGAGATTGATTTTTTTAAAACATAGTTTGCCACCTTTCACAAAAAATGTTATTCTCTCAATATTTCTATTTTTTTTGGTGCCATTATAATAACGTTTAATTATTTTATAATTTTATTGAATCTATTTTAAATTGATGGGCAACCTTTCTCAAAAAAATATTTTCAAATCGTAAGCCAATAAAGTTCCCTTAAGATCGGTAATGAATCAATACTTATCAATTTAGTTTTAGGAATTTTACTAGTCACAGAATTTCGCTGCATTTGATCGATTTTACTACAATTTCTGTTAATAAAAATAATTAAATTGAAAATTAATTTAATTAATTTAATAATTTTCCAATTCATTTTTATATAAAAAATATTTTATTTCTTTAAGTTTATACAAAGTAAATTATTTTCAAATTCACATTACAATTACAAAATTCAGTTCTACAACTTTTTTCGACCTAAATTTACATAGAATATATAAAACTAGCTAAATATCGGCGCTTCGCCTATTTCAATATTAGTTACGTACAGTTTACGCAGGCACTGTAAATATGGGTTCAAAACCAAAATGTTAACTTAAAATCAAATGCAACAACAGACTAAAGATAACGAAAGCTTCAACATCACAACAAAGGTGACACGTTTTACATGCCATTGTAGGCTGGACCGCCGCCACCCTCGGGCACCACCCAGTTAATGTTTTGCTTGGGATCTTTAATATCACAGGTTTTGCAGTGGATACAGTTTTGTGCATTAATCTGTAACTTCATGTTGCCACCCTCCTCGTTCGGCACATACTCATACACACCGGCTGGGCAGAAACGTTGTTCGGGACCCTCATAGATCGCCAGATTGTGATCGACCGGAATGTGGTCATCTTTCAAGGTCAAATGTGCGGGCTGATCGCCTTCATGATTGGTGCCGGTCAAGGCCACGGAGGAGAGTAGATCGAAGGAGATTTTGCCATCCGGTTTGGGATAAACAATTTGTGGGCATTGACTAGCTGGTTTCAAGGACGCATGATCGGGTGGACCATGTTTCAGTGTCCATGGTTCGCGACCACCGGTAAATAGTGAGAAACCACTCAAAGCGAGACCGCCATACATGCCGAGTGGATTGTGGAAAGAGGGACGCACATTACGCACATCACGCAGATCCTTCCAGATGAAGGAGTTTTGTATCCTAGCGGGAGTAAGAAGAAGATATTTGTAGAGATGAAGAACTCTTGAATATAAATAAAAAATAGCATACTTGTCAGCATAAGATTGCGGCTCAAGTCCAGCAGTTGCTTGGGATTCGCTATTGATCGCCTCCACAGCGCTCTCCGCCGCCAACATGCCTGCGAGTAAAGAAATGACTTCAGTTTCAAGCAACACGAAAATACTCTACTCCGATTAACTTACCGCTCTTCATGGCATAATGTGAGCCCTTGATGCGCGGCACATTGAGAAAACCGGCGCTGCAGCCAACTAAGCAGCCACCAGGGAAGCTCAATTTGCTGGGTAAGCTCTGGAAACCACCCTCGTTAATGGCACGCGCACCATACGCGATACGTGTGGCGCCTTCGAAGACGGAACGCACCTTCGGATGTGTCTTGAAGCGCTGGAACTCTTGGAACGGACTAATCCAGGGGTTTTTGTAATCCAACCCGACCACAAAACCGACCGCGATGGTTGGTGTGGGCTCATTCAAGTGATACAAAAAGGAACCTCCATATGTGCGGAAGTCCAGGGGCCAGCCAATTGTGTGTTCCACCAAACCGGGACTGTAAAATGTAGAGCAATTAATATATAATTTAATTTTCCGTATTCTCCATCGCTACATCGACACTTACACATGCTTCTCGGGCTGTATCTCCCAAATCTCTTTCAAGCCAATACCATAGGTTTGCGGCTCACTGCCCTCGTTCAGCTTGAATTGTTGCATCAGTTGTTTACTCAGATGTCCACGGCAGCCTTCAGCGAATATCGTCGTCTTCGCATGCAATTCCATGCCGCGTGCAAATGTGTCCTTCGGCGAGCCATCCTTTGCAATGCCCACATCATTGGTCGCAATACCTTTGACGCTGCCATCGGGATGGAACAGCACCTCTGCAGCGGCGCAACCAGGGTAGATTTCAACACCCAAAGCTTCGGCTTGTTCGCCCAACCATTTCACTAAATGACCAAGACGCACAATATAATTGCCATGATTATCCATGGGCCAGCCTTTAAAGACGGGTAGGGGTATGCGTCCGTTAGTGGTGAGCAGGGAGAAGTGATCGGTGCCGACGGGTGTGTGTAACGGTGCGCCCAACACTTTCCAATCGGGAAAGAGTTCGTTCAACGAAATCGGATCAATGACTGCGCCTGAGAGTATGTGACCACCGACTTCCGCGGACTTCTCCACCACGCAAACGCGTAGTTCCTGTGTGTGAACGAAATATTTAATAAATCACAATTCAAGTATTAGTAGTTAAATATTTCATACCTTTTCCTGCTCTGCCGCCAATTGTTTGGCGCGTATCGCAGCTGACATGCCCGCTGGACCACCGCCAACTATAACTATATCCACTTCATCCACATAGCGCTCCATGTCAACTTCTAAAAATGTACATAAGCCATAAAATATCTGATTATTGGGCCCAATCGGTGACAAGTCTTACCCTTCCAGCGTTCATCTTTGTCACGTGGATTTATGGTATAGTGTGTGGTAATTTTGGGATATTTGGCCACATCGGAAACACTGCGTACGAATGATGGATGGAAAAGTTTATTGGCTGAAATAAAAAAGGAGTTGAAATATTTGTTTGCTTTTCTCAATATTCCTTGGTCTTATTCACTTCGGAAACTCGAACAAATGATAGGTCGAAAATTAGTCAATGTCAAGGGTCATATGGAAAGTCAGGCCAGACGTATGAATACTCCAACAGGCACTGGAAATCTGAACAGTTTCTCAACAAATATTACTTCACTTCTGCGAACCAAGAAATCTTCTTAGAACTTAGAGTTTCAACAATTTTAAAATAGCAAGAATAATGGGATACAATTGAACCAGCATTTGGACGAGCAAAGAAATTATAATAGTCTAAAACAAAATGATTACTTAGAGGTATCGCAGATATTTATCTTAAAAGGATAATAATCTGAGTTGAAATTAGGTACTCATGTAGTCTAAAAACCTCGAAACAAACCATCCATCTATAACAAATGATTGTTTTACTGCATGTTTCGATCCCGATATATTTTATATGCTGGAACCTATTCTTATCTATCTGGCGGACTTCATAGCTCGAAGCTATCGGACAAAATCAATCATCGATTTTTAATGAAATCGAGCGAACAAATTTGTCAAAATTTTGGAAAATGTTTGTAAATAAGTTGATAACAGTGTCTATCTCTATAAATAAAATTATTGTTGTTTTGTTGAGACATTCTTTATGATCAACTTAAAGCTCAGATAATTATATTATTTCTTGGAGTCGGTTCATAATTAGTTACATATTCGTATTCCTGTCACCCGAGTGAATACGAATGCTCCCGATATTTTAGTCATTGACAAGTTTAAAAGGTAAAATTAGTCAAAACACTGAGAGTTTGGGGTTACAATGTCAATTTGGAAGTCGGTAAAAATCTACACAGATATGTCAAAAATATTTTCTCCTATTGTGCAATATTTTATAATTTTATAAATTCAATTATTTTCATAGCAGTAAAATCACCTGCTTTGTGATATCACATTACTTTTAAATTTAAATTATTGAAATAAAATCCATTTTTTTTTTCTTAATTTCAAGAACCAAAAATCAAAAAAAAATAATATAACACACTGATAACAAATTATCTCTCGCACACTTAACAAACAAGCTGGCAAACAAAAATACTTAAAAAATAAAATACAATAAAAGAATATATTGGCAAGTGAAATACAGAAATATTTATGTTGATGAGGTTAGATAAGCGAATATTTGTGTTCCGATTTGTTTCTTTTTCAAATTTAAATTCAGATCAAAAAATTAAACTTTGAACTATGTATTAGCATAAACATGAAAATAGCTGTGTAAATCTATGTACAAATATTATATATATATATATATATATATATATATATATGTATATACATATATGTATGTATATATTGAGAGATTTACTCATGTACGTGCCCAACAGCAGTGTAGTCACTTTCATTGTTGTTGACAAAATCAAAGTTCATATAGATTTATATACCCACAGATATAAGTAAAAACATATTTATATATATGCTCAAAGTGTTGCAATGAAGAACTCTTAAATTCAAATTATAAAATTTTATATTTAAAACAAAGTCCAAAAAAATTAGAAATTCGAAAAAAAAAATCGAAAAAAAATATTCGAAAAAAACTTCGAAAAAAGGGGTGTGTATATTTGCAAAAATCATCGATCATTGACAACGAAAAAACTGCTACTGGCCCGGCCTCTCTTTTGCTGATAGCATATGTACACTTGCGTGTGTCTATAATTATGTAAGCAACTTTGTGGCGATGAGCCTTTCTATCTACATAACTTCTTCGTCTTGCATTCGAAATTACCTTTTGCCAGCTTCAGTAGAGTAGCCATGTTGACTGCTTCACCGTGTTGACGTAAACAAAGTTGTATATTTTGGTAATTAACTTTTTGTTGTTGTTGCTATTATTGGTGTAGGCAATGCGTTGTAAATAAGTGACTTTGTCAGCTGCAACAACAAACAAAGTGATCAAAGCAACACAGCGTAATGAAAACAATGTGTGTGAGGCGGTGGTGACGGATTGGACTTTTGGACCCGCTGTACCGAAAAGCAACTCACTACCGCACGATTACACGCTTCTTATAAGCACCGATTGAGCACACTAGTTATTAAAAGAATATTTTTGAAAAAGTGCACACGCGAAAGTGGAAAATTTTTGGTTAAAAATAAAAGAAAAATGTATGGAAAATTGCACTTAATGAGGAGCACTCTAACTTCAACCTACAATCTAAGTAGCGAATTAGCGGAAGACTAAAATAATAAAGTGTTGTGTTACGTTGCCAGATTGTACACACAGCGCGACGCGTTGCCAACCACATTGATTGCCTGGGCTGATAAGAAATGTCAATTTGTCTCGCTGACAGTGGTAGTTGACTTGGCTAGAAGCGACAGCGGTAATGGTTGAACTAAATGTTAGTACTGTATTAAAGTATGGTTTGAAGATATGATAATAATCAACTTATAGACTATACGTATGTATATGAATTTTAAATAATAAATGTATACGTTATAGGTTTCCATTAAAAACAAATTCTCAATGGTAAACACTACATAGGATAGGAAAAAATTATATACAAATTTCGATATTTTGCTTCGAGGCTTTATTTTTAATTTAAAACTCCATAATTTAAGTTAGCATTTAATATTAATATTAATAAGATTTAGAGATAAAACGTCAAAAGGCATCGATTTCAAATTTTCCCTCAATGTTTTTTATAAATATTTATAAAAATAAATATATATATTAAATGCGATATATAGTTGAACTTCCCTAACTCGAATCACCATAATTCACGAAAAACTTCGAGTAATATCATATTTTTTGTTCGCCTCCATGCGATATAGGAACTCTTTTAAAATTCTACCGCGATAGTCAAATTTTAATTTTGTAAATATTATGCCATTTTTGAAAAGTTCGATTTTTGGAAGGAAATTGTATGAAATTTGACTTCTAAACGATATTGCAAATTCCAGAGTTAGATTTATGGAAAAGTTAAGGTAATTTGAGTTATGGAAGTTCAACTATACTAACTATAAATATATGACAACAACAAAAAATAATTAGTTAAAGAACTGGTATTAAGCTTCTTTCACATACCATACTCTTCCTCTGCTATCCTCCTGCTCTATATGATTTATAAAGATTGGTTTGATTACCATATTAAAATTTTACTTCTCAAACTTTCTTCAAGTCCAAAAAAATTATATGGAAAGTGTTTTGTAAATATCTTTGAGATGAATACCATTTAAGCTAATTGCCGAATAGATAAAAATCATTTTAATATTTAAGTTATAACTTGTACAAGTAATTTGGAAACCTTACAACTGTTGTCCTTTTCTCCTCTTCATCCACAAAGAAGCCCAATATTTTTGTTCATTTACTAGATCTAAACACGTTATCGTCACAGTTAATCACTCAATACAGATCGTATTCTTCTCTCATTGTATCGAATAGAAAATTTATCCACCAAAAGTCTGCCGATTCTTGATAATTTCTCCTACTTTATTGCTATTTAAGACAATCCGTTATTCTTCATTTTTGATCATTTAGATGCAATAATACATCCATCAATCCTTCAGGAAATTAGAAAAATATTTTTTAGCTCCATAAATAAACTACACAATCGTCCATGAAAAACTGCTTGAAATCCACAATACTTTCTGAGCCAGCTTAAAATTTGTAGATCGTATATATACATATATCCTCAATGGAAAGATAAGCTTCGCAAGGAATCTCACAAAATGTAGATGTCAATGGATATCTGTATATAAATATAGATACGAGAATATGTAGACAAAAAGAGAGAGAGAATATAGTATTTCATGGGCAAAGGCTTTAATACATCAAGCTTTAAGTAATCAAATATTAATATGTAGCTAATTTAGACTCAATTGTAAACGAAATTGTTAATCCATTTATATAGCATCGGGTTATACATTCACGTATGATTACTGTGAATAAGAATAAAATTCTATTTACCAGGAATAATGAAACATCATCCACTGCATTCGTCATGTTCGGTGACTTTTCAAATGGTTATTATGACCCTATATTATAAGAAACAAAGTCGCAGCAGACACCTTCACAGCTGTTGTCATAGTTGCACTTGTATTCTGCACGTTTAAGCCACCAGACGTTAGAGTATAAACTTGCAACTTCAAAGTTGAAAAAATGTAAATTACACTGTTGTTCTATAAATTTGGCAAAAATATTCAAATTACAAAAGCCAAACTAATAAGGGGATTATATAAGCGCACACATTAGCACATATATATGTGTATAGACCTATCCACATATACATATGTATCTGTTACTTATTTGTATATTCACATGCAATATATGTATCAAAATCCGCAGATCAACTGAGTTCAATTGGTTTGGCGAAAAAGAAATTGCTTGTTTACTATTTGAAATATGATATAACTTCATATGAATTTAAACATTTAAATAGATACGCACTCATGTCCCTAGGTATGCGAAGTCTCAAAAATATCTTCAGCATGCGCTCATATTTTTCATTTTTATAGATTAAAAGATTTATTATCACCCACTCGACTACTTATTTACAAATATGTAAATATGGAACATATGAAGACTCTACCTCCTCTAAAGACATTTGTTGCTCATACGAACCGGTAGTTTATTTACCTCTTTATCTACCAATTTGAGCGCTTAATGCTTTTATATCATCTTCTTACTTTGTATACTGCATTACTTTTGTCATAAAAGCACACCGGCATTTAAATTTAATATTTTAACAGGCCTAAGCAGGCACAAAGTGCAACACGTGAGAAGCTCAAATGTCATAAGGTAGCCAAATTGGTATTATGAACTAATATATTACATAATATTAAAAGTTATTATTTTATTTTATTTTATTTTATTTTTTCTTTTATTTTTTTTATTTTATTTTATTTTTTTTTTATTTTTTTTTAATTTAATTTAATTTTATTTTATTTAATTTTGTTTTTATTTTTTTATTTTTTTTTATTTATTATTTGTTTTATTTTATTTTATTTTATTTTATTTTATTTTATTTTTTTTTATATTTTTTTATTTTTTTTATTTTATTTTATTTTATTTTTTTATTTTATTTTTTTATTATTTATTTTTTTTATTTTATTTTTTTTTATTTTATTTTATTTTATTTTATTTTATTATTTTATTTTATTTTTTTTTTTATTTAATTTAATTTTATTTTATTTTATTTTTATTTTATTTTATTTTATTTTATTTTATTTTATTTTATTTTATTTTATTTTATTTTATTTTATTTTATTTTATTTTATTTTATTTATTTTATTTTATTTTATTTTATTTTATTTTATGATTTTTACTTCTTTGCGTACTACACTTCATCAGAAATTATCGCATTAATTTAGTTGTAAGCCATTTTTATGGCTAATTAGCGTTGTGCGAGCTGCACACATACACACACATAAACTCAACCAGAGTTGCATGCTAGCAAATTTGCATAATGCCCATATTTATGCGCGTTATTGCCTCTGCACTTTGTGTAAACTTGGCGTTGGGATTTTCCTTCACACTTGTTACTCACGCAGGCTCACGACTGCCACGAACTCTTTGTTGTTTTAACTTGTTTACTTTACTTTTCTTTCCTTTTAACTTACTTGTGTGTTGTTATTTTTGCTTTTCCGCAAACTACCGCTAACAATATGGAAAAGTGTGAAATGAAAATTTGCTCGCCACATACTAAGATGTGTTAATCTCTCTTATTATAGTTATTTGTCTTGTTGCTGTTGTTATTGTTGCTATATTTGTTATCGCCTGCTGCATCGTAGACGTTAATACATCTCAAATTTGCTAGCTACATAATTTAATTTGCCAGTTAGTTTGATTAAGTGCAACTTCCGTAGCGTCGGCAGTCTTGTTCGCTCTGTTATGCAAAAGTAAGAGGGATCCAGGTGTGGGCTCAGCATCATTTCAATATATTCATATACACAGTTTATGTTTTTAATTTCCAATTGGTATAATGTATTTTTTCATTTCATTGTCACTATTGCTGTCTTCGATTCGCTACTTAAAAGATCACTAATCATGACCTCTGCTGAGAACCTTGACCTTGAGAAAATGAAAAATCCGTTACAAGTGTGCGAGGATCCCTTTCGTTTTTTTCATCAAATACAACTAAAAACAATAATACATAATAGTTATTTATACGAGTATTTATACGGGTAATGATCCTTAACAGTTTCGACTCATAATAATTTATTAATTTATTTCTTGAAAATCAGCAAATAACCTTAAGCATTATATTGCGCATGGGTATAAGAATATGCGTGGTAAAAACTGAAGGAAAAATAACAATAAATAAATAAAGATAAAATATCTTAACTGCATTATGGCAAAACTTTTAAGACTTCAGACAAGAAAACCCATGCTAAAAGTGAAAAGTTATTTAAGTGAAAATAAAAGTACAACAACTTAAAATAGATCTATTGAAGAATGGTGAACCGTACAAGATATAGTATAAATTTATTAAAGTGGATAGATGGAAATATTATAACAAGCGTTTGTACCACTTTCGTTTGGAAATTTTTGTTTATGAAGATTATATTGAAAAATAGTATATCTCTTATTTAAATAGAGAATCATCAAAAAAGTATATAAAAAAATTGAAATCGGACTATATTTTTCAGATATCGAACATGAGAATCTCAATGCCAATGGATATTTTTTTTTACCGAAAACACCGGTAAATCTCTCAGATATTTTTAAGAAATTTAGAGGGAATTTTTTTCTTGTCTTGTGTAAAAAATGAGTGAATTTGAGTCAAAAATTTCCATAGCTCCCATATATCTAATGTTAGGATTTTCAAACATCTGGTGGGCTTTATACCGTATATATCTGTAATGTGTGCAAAATTAAGTGAGCCTTTGGTCTTGGATATACTGTAGCTTGGAAAGAACAATGAGTTAAATCGGTTCAGGAATTACCTCAGCCACTACATACTATATATAATGATTTTCGTTTTTCTAGTGGACTTTATGCCGAATATGTGGAACAAAGTGTGTGTTATCTTAATAAAACCATATCGATAAATTGCGAGAGTATGAAATATTCGATTGCAACCGAACTTAGTCCTTCCTTTCTTGTTTTCTTATCAGTTTAACCGATCTTTTAGATTAATTTCCCTTTTCTCGACGATTTTTGGTTGATTTTTAGAAGGGTTGGAATTCAACAGCCTCTTCTTAATAGGGGTTAACCCTACAGAGTTCATGGATGCACTTTAATCGAAATCTATATGCTTCACATATTTTCGATATTTTCAATAATGGTTACGATATTTGGCCCAAAATTAGATGAAGAAATTATTGAATACCTCGTCAAATTTGTTTTCATTTCTTAAATAGATTATTAGAACATTTTAAGCCTTAAGCGGCCTGCAAAATTAATTTCTTTTGGATTTCTAAAGTCAGAAAAGATCAACGCTAAATTCGGTATACTGATAGGTTAAAATATTTCTAAAACTTATTATGTTGCGTACAATTTTCAAAGTTATCATGAACCCTTCGAACTACAAAATTAATTAAATTCCAACAGGTGAATTTAGATACAGGGTATTACCTCCTAAGAATCCACGCTGCAGTAATTGTGAGTTCTAAATTTCACTTTTTTTTTGTACTTCAAAAGAAAAGTCATGAATTTCTTTGTGTTTTTTAATATTTTTGCTTTTGAAGTCTTCGTTTTATTTTGATTTTCATTTATAATCTCAAAACCATTTAAAATTTTGTATAATTTCTTCATAAGTACATATGTAAGTGAAGCTAAAATATATTTATATATTTGTTACATAGCTATATCGATTCATAATTTTACCTATATATATATATATATGTGTGTTTGTATATATTTTTAATCTCCCTATATAATTTTAACAAATTTTGAAAGTATACATATATATAGTTTACATTGAAATATGTTTGCTCGTATACTGGGTTGCATGGTCACATTTTTTTTTTTTAAACAAAATAAGAAACTTGTTTGGAAAGTGAACTTTTATACCAGCCCTAGTAAAAATTCACTTCCAAACTTTCAAAATAAATTTTAAAAACTTGCTCTTCTCAGCAGCTTACAGCCTGCATATAAACATATTTACATATAATTTATATAATTCTTATATAAACATTATCATTTACTATACATGTGTATAGGTTTTGTGTGTCTGTGTGAGTTTCCGTAGCCAGTTCATCAATTTTTGCAAAGTAATTATTTACAAGTGGTGAGCAAATTTTGGTACAAGTGGGGATCCCGCTCATTGCACCATGTTCAGCTCGTAATCGTCTTCAGCGTTCTCATTGGACGCTTCGGCGTCACTTTGTGCGCTCTTCTCATCTTGTGCCGAGCTCTCGTGCTCACCATCCTTGCTAAAGAGCACCTTAATAGCTCTATCCATTGGATTGCTTTCGACCACACCGCCATACTGCTCGGCTTGATGTAGTATCTTCGCTGCCTCCTTGATAACCTCTCTGGGTAGTGGTGGTTTTGTGCTGTTCTCATTAGCTTGCTGGTCCAACCTTTTACCGAAACGCATGAAATTCTGATCTGGTTTAGTGTAACGTATGAAATTTGGCGCAACCGTTGCTTGTTTTGCTGTTGCTGATGGTGTTCTACCAAAGCGCATGAAATTATCTGGTCGTCCGAAACGCATGAAATCTTGGCTGTTTCCACGTCGTTCCTTTTGCGTGCGTCCAAAACGCATGAAGTCATTCTTGGGATTGCGTCCGAAACGCATAAAATCATTAGAATTACCGCGTCCGAAACGCATAAAGTCCGAAGGATTTCTACCGAAGCGCATAAAATCACCCGAAGCACGTCCAAAACGCAGAAAGTCATTAGCGCTACGTCCAAATCTCAAGAAGTCATCATCTCGTCGTCCGAAGCGCATGAAATTGTCACCGCGCGAATCTCGTATACCCTCCTGACTGCGTTCAATGCGTCGGCCTGAATCGGCGCCCTTATCGTAGTTCATCATATAATCATGATCCAGACTATTCACTTTTGGCACTTGCTCCAGCGATCGCTTGCCCAGCCGCATAAAGTCGGAAGCGCTGCGACCGAATCTCATAAAATCGGATGGACTACGTCCCAAGCGCATAAAGTCGGAGGGACTACGTCCAAAGCGCATGAAATCGGCAGCATCGCGTCCGAAGCGCATAAAATCGGGACTGCGTCCTAAGCGCATAAAATCGGCATCTGCACGTCCAAATCGCATGAAATTCTCATTGAAGGATTTTCGTCGACGCTCTTCTTCTTCATCAGACTTTGATTTGCGAAATTTCAAGATAATCAAGTTCTTCGAGTAGTCAATATTGAGTGAGGCGATCGGATAACGAAACTCCACTTCGGTTGGATCGCGTCCTGTTTGCAAGAATGGTAATTTCTCTGTGTTCTCAGTATGCTCACTGGATTCGCTCTCATTTAAGTCGGCGTCATCAGTGTCGGAAATAGTGTTTAAATGCTCATTCGGTGATTCAATGATTTCGCTGCGTATTGTCGCCTGCAATTGTAACATGTAAAGGAAGAAGACGAGTAACGGACCCATATTGGCGACTTGCTGGGATATATGTGACCTAGAAGTAGAGAAACAAAAACACTTATAATTATTCGGTACTCTCAACAGAAGGATATATGTATGTACATATATCAGCAGATTGAATATATTATCAGGCTCAATCTTCATAAAAGTCATCATAATCATTTCATTTACAAATGTCTACATTTCAACTCAAACTCTTCACACGCTAATTTGTAAGTTTGTAAGCCTGTTTATGAGCTGCATCATTTGCTGTCGAGCCCATGCTGTCTAACGTTGTATTGATTTTTATGAGACCTTGACGATCTTGACGATCGTTAAATACTCGTAAAATTACCGTACTTGCAAAAATGAAGTTGTGGCAAAAATGCCAACAAACAATCGAAGTCGTAAAACCAGCGAAGGTAAACTTGGTAGGTACCTACGACTAATAAATTTCGCTGGGTACAAATAGTCATCTTCTTTATTTTTTGGTAATCTGATCTTTCCTTGACAGTAGCGCTTGAACTTGTGAGTTTCGAGGTATTTTACGATAGGTACGGGCGTTAAAATCTCAAAAAATCTGGTTGGAAATGCAACTTCAAATGAAATTATGAGCGAATTAATGAGCGATTTTGATTTGATTATATCCAATATTGCTTGAAAAATTTAAATAAGAGTTGTCGAAAGATTAATTCGCTTTAAGCTTTTGTTAAGTTTTTTTTACTTGGGGTTTTAATTGTACTATTCAAACAAAGCCTCAAATATATTTTTAAATGATCTAATGATGGATTTTTAGTTTGTTTCAGTGTCGAATCAAAAATGTCTAAACTTTCCACTCAGCTCTGGTGATGACCCTTATTAATGCATGTGTTAGGTAAGTACATAACAATATTTAATAATAGCATATTTGATTTAGATCAATGGTTGGTGCGTTAGCCCATTCTACAATTACTGGTAAACCAAAGTGCACTAAAAAAAGGTATTTTGTTCAAAAATAAAATGACTTATTTTACAATCCCTTAAAGTTGCCTTTTCTGTTAGTATCGAAAACTCTTCATAACTAAGAGTTCGAAAATGTGACTTCCACCAGAATGGTCGTGGGTTCAAAACTTACTCGTAGTCAAAGCATGTTCTTGAAATCATCAAACAAAAACTTTTTTAACGGTAGTGTAACCTTGATACCCAGACATTTTAGTGATCTTATGTTATAATGAGCTTACTTAGAACACAAATGAACAGATCGGTGATGTCTTAACGTATTCCATCTGTTAGTTTAAATTAAGAGGTACACAAATAGAAGAGTAACCTGGGACAAGTATGGTGAAAAAATATATATTCATAGATATAGTTTTCGGAATACCAAAATAGAAGATTGGATCCTCTTTATATTTACGTATCAATTCTATTGATCTATCCAACGTGAAATTACAGTGGGAATGGAATATATTTTATATTGTTTACTGTCATAACATATTCTTTTATCTCAATCTCAAATTTGGAAGGAATTTCGCTCGAAGTAGAATACTGTAATTGTTATAGTTATACCCACATGGTGAAAATTACTTCCTGATTTCGAAATTTTATACGAATTATACAGAAGTCCACGGAAGTGTCTCACATACGAAAACGTCTTCAAAAGCCACTTCTCTCAATTTCGAGCATAGAAAATTTTCATGCTTTAAATAGCATAATCTTTTAATCAGAAACCCACTAGCTAACTGAAGAAGAAGACTTAAGGTTTTTTGCACTAGTTGTCGGACAATGTTAAGACGCACATCTTGAATTATGCGAAATGCTAAATGAAATGAGGTTTACAGTGATTGTGGATAATGAATGGCATATACTAAATTATTAAAATTTTCGCTCCATAAGTGTTACGCTCAAAGATAGCATACATTAGTCTTATCTAAGATGAAAGGCCAAACAATTGCAAAAAATAGTTCAAAGAAATACTTAAAGTCTGTAACTCACTTCTTCACTCTCGCAAACGAGTATATTAACGGTATTCAAATACAAATTTCCTCAAAGTAGTAGTAGACACAGAGATGCATTTGCGTATGGGCAAATAGCTTACAACTGTCACAACATGTCACATAACTGTTGTTGACAACAATGATCAAGTGTTACCTACCAGTGTACAAGATGTCGCGCGATCCCCCCTTCACCTGCATCAACGACACTCAACACAATTGCTTACCGCCTAGGCAGACAGTGGCACGCAGCATACAAAGATGTAGTAAAATATGAGTGAGATGTGAAATAATAACGGCACTCTAGACAAATATGCCACCAAGCTGCCACAATAAATAAGCAACAATAATAGAAACAAATTGTTGTGGAAAATGTGAGCAGATACGCGTCTGTGACAGATTGATGATATGAAAACTATGCGAAGCGGAACTTGTGGCAACTGTGGCATGCATTGTGCACACACGCACACAAGTATACACTCAGGTGTATATATAGAGTCGTATGTGCAATGAGAAATGGCATAAATATGTTGAGGAAAATGAAGCCACTACTTGCGCGTGTCGGTGTCTACAGGATATGCGACAATGCGTTGATGCGCTGATGCGCTGAGCTTGGGCGTCAACGGAAGAGTCAGCTTGATAAAGTCCCGAAATACCTGTGAAGATTTACTTAAGTAAGACTAAGCGTTACATGTGCTGGCGGGCGGCCACGAACGGCAACTCAACAAAGCTTCCAGCTCATAAATCATAATGTACTATATGTGGCGCTGAGACACAGGTAGTTACATACATACATTCATGCATAAGGAAGAGTAGCGTGTCTGTACCACTGCAAACATATTTACTTACGTACAAGTGCTTAAGTATAAATTTGAATATAACTAACTTTGGCATATACATACATACATATGTATAGTAGTTGTTCCAATAAAAAACGAAATTCACGATGCAACAAGTAACTAACCTGCTGGAATGGGTCATAAGTATTACTTAAGCATTAATGAAGGTGGCAAGTATCCAAATTTGGTGAATTGAAGGTGCTCCCTTACTCCAGTTCCCAAACCTTCTCTAATTAAATATATACATATGTATATACAATAGAAAGAATATTGGAAATTCTTCCTCTGTATTTACTCTGCGAACTTCTAAATAATACTGACCGAACCAAAAGCAAATTTGAAGTAAAACTTGCTCCACTTCGTCATTCCATTTTTCTATTATCTCAAACTGGAATCGCATTGGATTCTGTAGATTAAATTTCGGTTACATTCGGCAGACATTGCAATTTAATACATTGAAATGTTTCAACATTGCTTATGATACTATTCACCTTAAGGAAAAGTTCGATGATTAAAAAGACCCGAAAATTTTGTTAAAACCCACAAAATTGTCTCAATGATGGCAACATTCAACACTTTTTAATAAGTAGTAGATAAGCCCAATGGAATTATAATCGAATATTAAATAAATCAAAAGGAAAATGGGCACCCTGTCTTAGTTCGGAAAGACTGTCCTTAACTTTGTTAAGACCCACAAAATTGTCTCAATAATGGCAACATTCTGCACTATTAATTAAGTAGTATAATAGAAAAGACCAACAGAATATTAAATAATTCAAAAAGTAAATGGACATCCTGTCTCAGTTCTGAGAGACTTTAATTTAAAGTTGAAGCTTGCAAATTTTACTCAACGGTATAAGCTTTAGAGTTTCTAAATTTTGTGAAAGTGGCCAACACAATGTAACGATTGATGAGTATTCTAAATAGAGTGCATAAAAAATCTCTTACCCTCTGCTGTCGATATTAACGTTCAAATAAAGGATATAATTTCTTACTTAGCAGAACCTGTAAAACATCTCGATAATGAACTAAATCTCTTCAAATTATCTTGTAGCTGTTTCGATGTGATCTCAAAAAGGAGGATGAGTTTCGAAGTCTACGGTTGAGTTCTGTGACTAATTTTTTCGGTGAAATATATATTACTCGATAAACCTATTCTAATGCTTTTAGATTTTGATGTAGAATTACAAGTTTGGAAAACAATTAAGTAAACTCCAAGTCCAGGCGGATCAAAATATTAATTCAACTTAAATAAGCGTGTCAGCGGCGGAACATGGAGTCTATGAAAGAATTAAATACCACTTTTGTATCTTAACGAAGTTTGATAATTTATCGATATTCCAAGATATGATATGATATCAAATGCAATGCTTTAGCATAGTTAACTCGCTTAGTTTTGGAATTTGGTGAGTTTAAGCAGTTGAGCAGTTGATGTGATATATTAGGTCTACAACTTTGCTTCCACCGTTTTTTTTTTGTAAATTTATGTTTTTTTGTATAAAAACGGTTAAAAATGTCGATGAGCCTCAGCCGAACTTTTCTTGGAAAGAAAAGTAAAATTTCCCGCAAATGTCGAGAATTCGGCTCAAAAAGTGACATTTTCAGTTGAGAATAAGTTTAAGATGCAAACTGATCTCTACAAATATTTTGTTGGGTTAATGTTGACACAAATGTCCAAGATCGATATAAAAAACAATCGATTTAATCAACCAATGCTTGACCCTAGATTCATCTATTGGAAAACGGCGGAAGCAAAGTTGTAGGCCAAATATGTATACTTTCTTTATTCAATTTTCAAGATTTATTAGAGCTTTTGTTTTCTTTATTGACAATACCTTTAGTTTTCTTTGTAAAAGTTTACCTCCACATACTTTTAAGTATTTATGAAAGAGCTGTATACTCGTTGCAACAACAAACAATTTTAAATTTTAAAGCAACACCATCTATTTTTACATATACTACTGATGCAACAATGCAATGGTCTATTAATCTTTATTATTATCAACTACCTCGTTTTCTATATCATTTCAACTTTTAGATGCAAATAACTAAATTACCGTTAAGTCTTACATTTTCCACCTGCAACTCTTCTCTCTTGATCTACTTTGATCACTCCGTATTTTCATATTGACCATTAACTGGCATATGGTTATTAGACATACATGCGTATAAATATTGTACATTATATAAGGTTAATATTCAGCATAAAGTAAACGCATCTCTTAACTATGCGTCGCTGCCTTCACAAATAGTTACAGTTATAGTGTGAGAGCGAGTAAATACTTCTTTACAATTTTTAAATATTTTCTTCTTCTTCTGCGTACAGTTTACGTTAAGTTGCCGCTTAACGATGTTGCTTCATATGCAAATCTCTGATTATGTACATAAGCCTCTCTCACTACCTCACTCTGCAGTTGGTCTCATTTACTTGTATTAAATTTAATTTAAAACACGTGAAAGTGAAAATTATATGAAAATTAAGTGTCTGCCGAACAATTAGAGCGCAAATGATGATTTTTAGTGCGGTTACAAAATACCAAAATAGCTACGGCTACATAAGTGTGTAGTAAGTGCCTCGCCGTAGACCCCAAAAAATTGTTGCTTACGTATTTTTCCTCTCTCTCTTTATAATTTCGTATTAAAACACATTTGTGGCAGCTTGGCTTTTGCATTTTACCTGAGGTATCAAGTGACGTTTGCAGAGTTTCACACAATGTTTTGCAAACTGAAACCATGGAAAAGTTCGGCTCATAATGCCACCCGCCTCTGTTCGCAATTAACTCGTTAATTTTCTACTTGCCCTTGAAGTTTATGTCTTATTTTGGGAAATATTGTGATGTCATGTGCTCATATGTAATTTTATATACGCTTTAAAGTCGTTAAAGTAGATCGCTCTTCAATTTAAGATGTCTCTCTTCACTTCATATTGACTACTACTATTGCCAAGTAATTTTAAGTCCACTCAAGCAGTAGCGATTATGACTCAATGAATAAATGACATATTATAGGTAATATGAATGTCTGATATATTACTCTCCAATCGTAGATCAAATTCAAAACTAAAGACCCTAGGTTTTGGGTCTATCCAATTGAAACACACTAGGACTGGGAATCCAGTCAAGAAATTTCACCCCAACAGCAAATCTTACGTTTTTAAATTGAAAGTTTTCATGTAAAGAAGACCTGCTTAGTTTTGCAAATGATCCACTGGTTCTTACTAAATAGCTGTCTATCGCATTCTATAAAAGGAGAAGACTTATAAAACTTTTTCCTCTTAATTCTATAAATTAACACATAATTTGTTTATCCCGATATGGAGATAAAATTGCATGGCTTGAGTCTTTAGTGAAGAGTATGTTTTTACATTCTGAGGGAGTCTTATTCGAATTAATGGTCTTAGGCCTTTTTTCTTATATGGGTACATAATTACAAAAATCTTTCATAACAAGATAATTATTTATGTATGACAAGATACTCTGAAAAAATGTCTATTCGCACTTCGCAAAATCAGCTGTGTTTACTTTCTTCTGTAAGCTGAGGGAAACAATCACAGCAATGATGGTCTTCAAAATAAAAATTTTATAGTTTTATCAATATGTTCCTGAGTTCCAAAATCAAGAATAGTGAATCTTGAAGTTCGGATAACACACATTTAGAGACAAAAGAGAAAATGTTGCTGAATAACTCAAAAATATCCGTCGGTATTGGTTAAAGACTTGCGTCAAATAAGAAACTAGCTTTGGCTTTAACACACCCTTGACAACTATTAATTCAGTTCTAGACAATTTCGCGAACTGTATACGAGTATCTGCATTGCACCCCAGCCTGTATCTCAATCAGTCATACCGGAAAGATCTACTCTGAAATGAGATGTAGGTCGTTCTTGGATTAAACTCTCTCTATCCTGAAGTACTCGTTGAAAATTTTTGACTAATATTTTGTAGTTTTCATCCTGTAATATTGTATGATAAGGTCTGTTTGAAAATGGAAATGGACCCAAAGCCTTTTTTGGCTTTAATAAAAGAAAAGTGGATAAGAAAGGTTTTTTTGTATTCAGGAGATTATAATGTATAAAGTTTAATCTCTCGGCTCTATCAAAAACGTATTGTGATTGAAATGTTTTTGTTTTAATGTTCTGACTTAAAAACTCAATAAAACAAAGCTTTTAAAATCACCTTTTAAATTTCCACTTCGATTGTAATGTTTACACTAAATCCTCCGTAAAAATAGCAAATCTCGTCCAACTGTCAAATACACTTGTCAATCGCTCAAAAATCAATTCAACTTTTGAGGTTAAATATAAGCGTTGCAAAAAAATTCACGTGGCACTTATTAACTCATTCAATCATTTTAGCGACGACAAGTATAGAAAGTTTAAAACGAAACTATGCACTTTTTCACTTTTTCTTCACACGGAAAAACAAAACAAAACAACACCGACGGATTTCCGTTTCCGCTTTAAGTGGCTCGAACGAAAAATTGTAGCCTTCCGCTTGACCACTGTCACTACCGGCGCCAATTGGGACCGATTATGATTGATGCCACGAAGTAAAGTATGTTTACTTTGATTTGGCCGCGAGTCCGTTTGTCCGTTATAATGCTAGGCACTTGTTGCCTGTGGAATAAGTTCAAGACTTCTGTGGCTTCTGTTGGATGCGCATCCTGTTTTATATGTGTGGCAGCCACAAAGTGCTGCCTAACACCAACACAGGCGCTCACACTCACACATACAGAAGCGCAAGGATACATTAGACATCCTTTTTGCTTAGGCGCAATGAAGCTTCAAAACTCATGTGTGTGTGAGTATGAATGTTTATAGTGTTTATCAACAGGCGACATATAGCAACAACAACTTGCTTGCATCCTTATGCTTCCTTCGTGTTCGTGTTAGTATATGTCGGCAAATGCTCGTCATCGTCGTTGTATGCCTTTGTATTAGTGCTCGCTATCGTTGTACCGGAAACAAAATGTGCAAATGTTTCAGCAACATTTCAATGTTGCTTGGCATTGAGCGGCGTTTGCAGCCTTGTAGAAACATCTAATTTCACATTCAAAGGACATGGTCAATGTTTCACCGGCAAGGAGCAAATTTTATAAAAATGTATGTGTGTGTTTTCAGATTTGTAGTATTTTTCCTGTGTTTATGAGCTTTTCTGTAGGTGTTTTACTTAACCGAAAATAATATGAAAACAGGCAAATAATGATTTAGTACGCTTTCCGCCTTTGCATTTGCGTTTCTCGTTGTTGCATTGTTGCTGCAGCTATTGTGTAGCATTTTAACTTGCTGACATTTGTCTTGATTAGCGTAAGGTGAAAGTAGTGTTTGTAGAGTCTGTGGGTTGACATAATAAGAATGCTGATATGATTTAAGGTATGTAGTTTTAGTTAGAATCTTAACTAATCTTATATATTATATACATGCATATAAGAATATTTCGTACTAGACTGGTTATTTGTAACAACTAAACTAATCGCGATAGATATTGAGTTATGTGTATCAAAATGATTATTAAGAGGTCGAGTCTTCTTGATATGAACCAATGGTAACTGAAAACTAAAAACATCGGTCGGTTAGCAACATTTTTTATATTTGAAGACATCTCGAAATAATTCAATATTTAATTCTTAGAAATTGTGAGATTATCTTCGTTTCAACCTGGACCTAGGACATTTTTCATTTAGAGTATTGCAGATCAGTCAAAATGTTCTTGTTTAACTTCATGCCATAAAGGCAGCATTTGATATATTATTCAGATGTGCTACCACTGTCAAAGAGATGAGCATTTCCTCAAACAGTAGATCGGCAATCCTGGTCATATACTCGCTGACGATACGCTCAAAGATAATCAAGGAGTGCCTCTCTATCAAAAGCTTCCAGCTACTATAATATAACACTCGGTTGGGTCCCAGGCCATAGCTGCAATCTCATCAGAATGGAAACAAGCTGGTACCTCTCTATCCACATGCCTCTCCTCCTTGAATCAATGGTCGTTGAATGAACACAGTAGGCGTTGGACATCGACCCGTACCTGTGCGACTGCGAGATCATTCTGGCCTAAGGTGGATCGTAGGAGATCCACTGAGCTATTTGCTCTTAGTAAGGTTCAGCAGGAGATGCTTTCTCGAGACACTAATATCTACCCATTAAGCTTAAAAGAAAACATTTTTAAAGAAATACTTAATTTTTTTTATTTTACAACAAAGATGCATCCAAAGGCGTTATACAAAGTATAGCAATCTTCCAACTTTTGGATATCATATCTGCAATATGATTAGTTTTTTGCACTATAAGTGCTCTCTGTAACGAGATTATATTTATCTTCATTGTCGCTAACGTTCTCTCTAGTTGAGATCTAAGTACAAGAAAAGGTTTCTGTGACTAGATCTAGAGAATATGTAGGATGCTAAAGTCCAAGTCAATTTGTGACAGAGCGCATTGCCTGGAAATAAAATATTACCCTCTTCTCTTCCAAAGGAGGCCATTTTAACTCTGTTCCGACGTTCAAAGGTTCCAACAACACTTTTAGAAACATTTCACGTACAGGCTAACATATGGACGCCCTGAAAATAGAAGCGGACAGATGAGTTTTGTCACGTTTTGGTGCATACCAGAGAACGGCATTTGCTGAATGAAAAACATTCGTACGCGCTCAACAGCCGAATAATCACACTGTTCGGATCAGCCGATCAAACTTGCCTGAGCTCACATTTTCGTTGTTGATTTTAAATTCACTCGTCTGTGTGCGATGTTTTGTTTCACTCCGAGTTTGTTCGGCTCGTGTTCAATATAATGATTTCGGGCGCTTGCTCATTCGGTTCAACAATCATTGTTTTGAACAAGAACAACACTCAACTCACAAAAATCAACTCGTATGATTTTACTCATGCGCGCAACAAGCGGCACTTTTTCTGCACAGATGAAATGTGAGAAGAAGAACAAGACAAGCTACAACAACAAACTGCATAGAAATTGTTACGGTACATGCAATCGTAACGCTCACATCGTGACGTCTTGTCACTAATTGTTTACTCATAATCGATCAACTCAAATTGAACCGAATGATGCTTTCGTCAACACAGGCTCATTTTATTGAACGCTGACTTTTGTTCAGTGAGTTGAATTGAGTGAGAAATTTTGAACCGAGGACTCAAAATCCAAAGAATGATGTGTACGGCAAATTGAATTGATTTTTACTCATCACTCTGTTTTTTTCAGTGAGTTGAGTTGAATGAAAAAGTTCGTGTATGAGTAAATCAAGAAAATAGTGATTTTTGCAGTTCTCTGGTGCATACCTTCCACTCGAATAATCATTGATGGAAATTCGAAGGGAAATTATGGAGCAACATTTCAGTGATCATAACATTTCAATAGTGGAAATTTCAGCTATCTAGATCCTCTTTTGACGCCCGTCCTCTGGAATCATTCGTTGCTAATATGGCCTATGCGGTATTTAAAAACCCACTTACGGAATTCCTTATTGTTCATTTTTTGAACCGAGAACTATCATTCAAATGCTATATCTCATACACGTGTCTTTTGATTAATCTTCAAAAAATTCTAACGACAAAACATATAGATTCAATTTTAAAAGCAATCTCTCTTTAGACTGACTCGAAGTTTTTCTATTTCCTACCTTGGTTTATCGTTCTTAAATCATGGATTTATATTACATATACATATAAAAGTCGAAAACCTGTATGAAAATGGCGTTGTGCTGCACATAATTTTTCAAACTATTAGGATGCTGGATTGGATGGATTGCTGATTTAGTTCATCGACAGTAGCGACATCTAATTATAAAACATTTTCCAAAAAAATTCCAAAACAGTTTTATATACTTTTAGGCGGTTTCTATACTGTAACGATGGCGCCATCTGCTTTTGACCAATATGAAACATAAAAAAGTATAAATTTAAAATTAATTAAACCATTCTCGAATACACCTGACGACACACAAAAAAAAATCATTCAAATCGGCCCAGTTGTTTAGAAGGAGTTCAGTGACATACACAAAAGAAAGGACAAAATTATTTTATATATAAAGATTCAAATATTCAAATTAAATATTATAGTGTCCACCTTATTCTTTACTATGAATTTAGAGATTATTAATAATACTCGTGTTCTTCTTATTATGAATATATATTACAGTCAGACTAAATGACCTTTCGAGACATTTACTGTCAAAAACTGAATACTAATGTTGACGAATAGACTACAATGAACTAAAATCCAGAAAAAGACACTGGCTGTCAGCTGGAAATATAAAATTGTGAAGAAAAGACCGGAACATGCATACGTAACGGAGGAAAATAAGACCATTGTGACACTGACGAATGTATGTATGTGCGTTAGAAAGTATATACTTCTAAACAGTATACATATACAGGCAGACAATTGCATAAAAAATAGATAAATGGGAATTCTGAGCAAGCGACTAAACTAGAAAGCTCTGGCAACATGTAGCTGAATGCTCGCAATAACATATTGTATCTTGAAATGTTGCCAACATTTTGACGCCGTAATGGTAGAACGTTTAAATTAAATGAACAATTAAAACGCCCAGCTTTTTAATTTGTACTCAAAACGCCCACCAAAAAGAGTTATTTCGAAGCGTTGCAAAGTCAAACGATGCTGCGTGTATTGTAGATGTTGCCACAAATTAGATATGGATTGGCTAACAAGCTAAGCTAGCGTCACAAGTTGATATGCTTCTACAAATATGGGTGAATGTGGTTGTTTGTTGCACTTAATTTGCGGTTAGCCGTCTAATGACACTTTCACAAAGAACTCTTAAGTTTTGCTTCGCTCAAGCGTTGAAGTGTTGGGAGAAATCCTTTCGCTCTTCGCTTTGTTTTTGTTGTTTTCGGTTATAGCCATGTAACCGTACACCTTGTGTCGCCTTTTATGGTATATTCGGACTCCGTTGGCCATCTGCTCGGGCGTATATTACCGCGTAATTTGTTTAACGCGGCCGTCAGAGTGTCGTCAGTGTTGTATGTGAAAGTTTTTCTTAGTTAAATAAATATTTATAAGGCTTATCAATGTAGGCTCACTCGTATGGATGTGTGTTTGTATATGTATTCTCACATAAAGCTACGCGTGCCAAAAAGTTTTTTCTTACTTAGGTACTTTTTCAACTATTTTGTTTATAGTTCAAAGTTTTTCAAAAAGATTAACCGTTTTTTATGTCTCAAACTATTTTCCGAAAATTTTTAGGGTTACTGAATAGTTTGTCTTAATTACATTTTAATTTTTATACATTTCAAGTACATTTATTTATACTGTTTTCAAGAAATAATAAGATAAAACGGGCCGACTTAATTAGATCTTGTCGATTTTAGTAATCATATCGCTATAGTATTGAATAACATGTTCATATAACAAAGCTTGAGTAACAATATAAGCATTTATTAATCTGGGCACCGAGTCTTTTACGGACCACATTTTTCATAAAACTTGTATCTGTCATGTCAAATATGTAAACATTGCCTCTCTTTATAAGAAAGTGTGAGATAGCCAAGTCCTCAATGGAACTAAACACTTAATCCTTTACAGAGTTTTGAATAAAACAATTTTGACATTCGCTGTGTGACTTGTGGCGCCGTCCTGTTGGAACCACATATTGTCCAAGTCCATATCATCCAATTCGGGCCATAAATATTTGGTTACCATTGAGCGGTAGCGAATCCCATCCATCCCAATGACGTGGCCGGCCCATAAACCGCACCAAACCGTAATTTTTTCGGAATGCAATGGAGTACGTGTGAGCTGTTGCCTGACCAATAACGATAACAATAACCAAGCCAGAAGTCAGCCCCATCGCTGAAGATGATTTTTCGATGAAAATCCGAATCGTTTTCAAGTTGTTGCTCAACCCACTTTACGAACATACGACGTTTTTGGTGGTCAAGTGGCTTCAGTTCTTACGTCAATTTGATATTGTAAGGATGTAGGCCGAGATCTTTTCGCAAAATTCGCCACAACGACGTTACAGAGATGCCCAATGATTGAGAACGACTTGTGAGAAACTGATTTGGGTCTTCCTCAAGTGATGCGCTAGTGGGAGGACACTATGGGCACTCCTTTGTCTCAATCCTGAGCAAGGTTAGGTTAGGTTAGGTTTGTAGGCAGATCTCTGTAAAAACAGAAGATCTCACTTAGACAGCCTTGGCGCTGTCTATTGTGGTACCAATAAAACTCCCTGTGGATCAAAGACCTTTAGGATTCAGCAAAACGCTTGGAATCCGCTACAAATTTCTTAAGACGGCTAATATCGATTCTAGCCTTCGCTAGGATCGCCGAAAAAGGGCCTTCCGAGGTGTTTCAACCTCAGTCTGGCAAAAGCTGGACAATGAAGAAGGAAATGCTTAGATGATTCCATCTGGCCTTCCTCCATACAGCTTTGGCAACTTGCATCTGTCACGATCCCAAGTCTCACCGCATGGGTACCCATTGGACAATGTCCAGTAAGCACAACCATGATGACGCTAAGATGGACCCAGTCCAGAGAAAGCAGTTAAAAGGACCGCTTACGTTCCACAGAGGGCCAAAAGGACCTCGCCACTGCACAAGTACTGGTAGTTGACCAGCGTTTGACGAGCTCATGCATAGTCTGCATGTCCAGCGCTCTTGCGCAGGTGGACCATGGACTACCAATACGCTCCAATTCCGACGTCAATGTAGCTAGGGTACCCGCCCTTGCAAGCTTGTCCGCTATACAGTTACCAACGATCCCGCGGTGTCCGGGTACCCACACTAGTCGGGTCTCAAAATAGCTAGAAGCTATTGATAAGGATTTAAGACACTCCTTAACTAGCACAGAGCGTACTGTCATCGAATTCAATGCCAGTATTGCCGCCCTGCTGTCGGAGTGAAATCCTGAGCAAGACTTTTATAGCTCTTTTTTTTAAACTCCCTTGCAGAAGACCTTTGCGACTGATTATCATACAAAACCAATTATTGAGGCTTGGTTGAAGATGTGAAATTATTGAACTTTTGGGAGTCTTAAAAACCATAATCCACACTGTTATTTTGTCTTTGTTATTTCTCTTATACGATGCCAATTTCAGTATTTGATCTTTAATTCAATAATTTACCTCAGATGTACCTCTCGTTGAAGTTTAATTAGGGTCTATTTGGTTTCGGCTATTTTCCCCGTAATTCACAATATATCAGTACTGTTTACATTATAATAGACCCAATGCTTCTAGGGTCTATTAAAATTCAACAACATAGGATAAGATTTCTTGTTGTTGTTCTGCTACAACAATTTTATTTTTTTTTTGGTTAGATACAAATCTGGATTTACACAGATATACCCATTTATTTTATAAACCCAAACCGACTGCTGTGGAAACGGAACATAAGTAATTGATGAACTGACTCACTTTCCACTGAAAAATTGAAAAAATAGTTATTTACCTCCTTTAACACAAAAAATCCAACTTTGTTGTGCAGTGTTTATAAACAAATATATCACACATTGTGATCTACTAAATCAATCAAGGTGATTTGCTCTACAATATCTGGTTTCATTCTATTTCGAACAAAAAAATATGTGTCAAAGACTACATTTTGCAAATAATCCATATTTACTATTAATTTTTCAAACTCGTCCAAAGAGCTGTCTGGCTAATGCATGCTAATTTATTTCATAAACTGAATATATGCATGAGTAGTAGTAATAAAAATCAAAACAAAGCCTGCGGCCGTTTTTTCGCATTCCATTAATAAAGACAAAAAAATATGCGAAAAAGAAACAAAGTATCTTTTGTATGATGAGTAAAGTTCAGGCCTATCATTTGCTCTTGTATCTCACGGTCAAAAAATGCTATTCGTAGTAACATAATAGTAAACTTTTTTTTGCCAAGGGATAGACTGAGCTTTGCGCATGCGCAGCTAAGCACGTTGTGCGCGTGTTTGTGAATGTGTTTTTGGCTGATTAGCCATTAAATTTGAAGTGTTGAATCTGACTAGGCCCAAACTGTCTGTGAAGCCTGCAAATAAAATATGTATGTTTTTTGTAATTACATATTTATGTATGTAGGCTTGAAGTTGAAAGCAAAACTATAAAACAACGCGACTGTCTGGTCGTTAGTAAGTGCTATTAAATTTGTTAATTTAATAAGTTCCAATGTCAATGAAATGAAACTGAATGACTGTGTTAAACATTTTATTCATTTGTCATATACACTTAGTAATATAAAGTCTATAAAAAATAACCTTATTTAAGCTTGAAAAATGTATTATATGTAAACATTTTTTCCTCTTTCATTTTTCTCATTTCTCTCCTCGATAATTTTTCTTGGTTTCCAACTTAATTTACGGAAGCATACATTTCTTTTCCGGGTTTTATTAACATTTTTTCGACGGGGCGCCCTCTTACTTGTAGTAGTCAGAAAAGCCTAGATACATTTTTTGACCTCAATATCCAAGCAATTCATAGACAAACGACAGTTTTGACCATAGGCAACATTGTACTTACCGGCTTCTAATTCTTGTTATTTAAATTTTTTGTTGACCAGCGGTTATTTCAATTATGTAGACTTAAGTGTTGTGTAAGCTTTCAGTTACATTTTCTGTTGAGCTGTGCACGTATTCATTCAGTATGCGTTCTCCGCAGAGTGGAATTGTCAAAATCGGTTTCGGCTAAAGTGGTTTTACAAAAAGTGTTCAAAAACATAAAAATAATTGTTTTATCTTAAAACAAAGTGAACTATATAAATAAGTAAAGATAAGAGAGTTATTAAAAAAAAAAATAGTCATGAGAAAAGTGTTTAGTTTATTTATAATAATTTAATTGTTGCCTATAGGCAACACCCTGTAACTAATGAACCAGGACACAAAGGACTTTGAAATTTGTATCACTTCATATTTGAGTTAAGACTAATATATATCTGTACTAAAAAATGTTAGCTCCGCCAATTTTAATTCGGGCATGAAAGGGTTAATATGCCATAAATAAATAGGGAAAACTAATTCTGATTTTTATTTCACTATAATTGGTTTGTTTTTAAATCATTGAAAGGTTGTAATTGACTACCTAATTTATTAACAATCATCATATTTAATTGCCAAAACTTACTTTTAAGTTGTAGTGTTAATAACTTTACATAAAAACTTTTACAATAAAAAATATTGTGATTTTGTTGAGATGGATTATTTATATAGCTGAGAAATTGAGAGACTAATTGACTCACAGTGATTAGCGTACAATTTTACTCTATTTAACATATTCAATTAGTCTTTGTATCAAAACAGAAACCAATTTTCTAATTGTTCAATTGAGACTTATTAAGGAATAGAGTAGATTTATATAGTAGAGTTCCGACTGACTTTTGCATTATAAAAAATAAAAAACGTAGTGAATATTAATGGATATGTTGTTATTGTTTTTATCGATTATTTATATTATTATACTTAAAAATTTTTTATTACATCTTTACTTAACTTCTTTTGATCTTTTTATACTCTCACAACAAAAGTTGCTCAGAGTGTATTATAGTTTTGTCCGCATAACGGTTGTTTCTAAGTCATAAAACTAAACGAGTTAGATATAGGGCTATATATATATAAAAATGATCAGGATGACGAGACGAGTTCAAATCCACATGTCTGTCTATCCGTCCGTCCGTCCGTAGACTTATCTTGAGCAAACTTGGTATACATGCTCCTTGCGACCTTAGGAGTGTTGCCAAATGGGCTAAATTGGTCCACTGCCACGCCCACAAAATGGCGAAAACCGAATACAACTAACTAAGCCATAAATAAAGTTATAAAAGTAAAATTTGGTATAAAGAATCGCACTAGGAAGGAGCATATCTGGATGTAATTTTTTGTGAAAAGTGAGCGTGGCCAGTGAAAATTACTAAAAATGCGCAAACTCACTAACGGAAAACATCAAAAACACTAAATTTTACAGAAGAAATGGCAGAAAGAAATTGCACTCAGATTTTTTTTTTTTTTCAAAATGGAAAATGGGCGTCGCGTCGCCCACTTATGGGTCAAAAACTATATCTCAAAAACTACTCGACCGATTTCAATGGCATTCGGTACATAATACTTTCATGGCACACTGATAACAGGGATAGAAAATGGGCGAAATCGGTACACAACCACGAATACTTTCTATATATGTAACTCAATTTTGAATTCCATTTCATTCCTTAACTTTATAATGTACACATAAGGATCCGATGAAGAAGGCGGCATAAAACTCTACAAAAAACTTTACAATCAACTGTGGCTTTACTTGCGAAAAAAAATGTCGAAATCATAATAAATCAAGGCTCCGAATATCGAACAAGAAGAACTCATGGCCTAATGGAAATTTTTCACCGAAAATAGCGGTAAATATCTCAAATTTTTTTTCTTCTAATAGTGTGTCTCTGTTCCAAAAATTATTAAAATCGGGTCCTAGCTCCCATATACTTAATTATAGGTTTTTCAAAAATATGGTGGGCTTTTCCGCACATATCGGTTAATAGTCTTGGATATAGTGCACCTTAGTGGTGAAAATTATTTGAATCGGTTCAGGATTTATAAAGTGTTCGCTTGCACCCGAACTTAACATTTCCTTATTTGTTTTTAATTATAACATGGAATGTAATAAGCATTTTTTTTAGCAAACTAAACCAATAAATTGTGATGCAAAATATTTACTGATATTCTCTAAATTTTTTTACGATGTCTTAGTATACTGCTTGTTGTTGGTTTTTTACCATCATCGCCCAACGTTTATCTTTGAAATAATAATCAATCGTTTAAATTTAAACTTAATAAATAAAGTGATTAAAATATCGATTATATTTGAATTGACATATAAATGTCAGAAACGATCAATGATATTTATCGATACATTTTATTAAAAAAATGTCGATTATTTTTTATCGTAAACTAAATCTAAAGAAATATTGAATATTTATAAACACAGAAGTGAAAATCAGTAATAATCAATCAATTGAAGTTGAAACGGAAAATTACAATCAATGACATTTATCGAAATATCGATATTTTTACCGAATGTAATGATTAATTAAAATCGTAAAATAAGAATCACTACAAAACTATCGATAAACGAGAATTCAAAAATAGATGTTAAATTTAATCGAAATATTTATTTTTATTGCAATGAAAAGTAAATATCACAAACTTTGCATAAAATATAATGAAATAATTTACTTACAAGAATTGGATTATATATTCTTTCAGAAAAATATAACGTCTATCGTCACTGATAAACTTTTTTGGGTAATTGTATATTTTTTCGAGAACATTATTTTATTTACTTTTAGATTAGAGGTGAAATCCGTAATATAAGTAAAAGTTGTTTATAAAGATCTTAGTACTGTATCTGCAAAATCGCTTCGCATAAAGCGCCAATCTAAACTACATTATGCGTGTATAACAATGTCCCCAATGACCTTCACGGTCTCATGTTAGACACACCCTCTCTGACATGTATCTACATTCATGTGTAGGTTTATTGTACCATTTTGCAATTAGTCGATATTCTTTGACAGACATTTACATATAATTCGAGCGCATATTTTACTTCGAGTACGCTTATCTGCAGCGAATCAAAACAAACGCTCTCACGATTTAACATTACAGCTGCATTTTTACACTTAAAAAATATTTGTGTATGTGTATATGCAAGTGCACGTATTTGACTTGCGCGCCAGCCACGCTTACGAAATCAATAAAATTTGCAACAAATTTTCGGAGAGCAAAAAATTTAATGCAAATAAGACCCAGGTTTTTGGGCAATTCGCAGTTCACCGAGTGGGAAGCAAAAGAAAAATTTGTGAATAAATGACAGGCTTGCAGTGCATATTTGTATGTATGAATGTTTATATGAATGTATCACACTTAAGTTAACGTTGTAAAGTGGCATGCCTGTGCTAGTGAGAGTAAAATATATAATCAGATACTTAAAAAAATATATTTTTTTTATTTTTATTTATTTTTTATTATATTATAAATCGAGTTAAATTGCGTTCGTTCGTTAAATACATACACAGATGTATACATATTTACTGACAAACTAACTGCATTGCATTCATTTAAGCCACTCATGACTGCCGTGACTCAAGCAATTGCTATTACTGAAGCGCCACAGCCTCAAGTGATGCAGCGGGACGTTTGCCACTGGCAAAGTTCAAACCGGCACACATACGAGCATACATATGCAGGTGTTTAATACATGTAAATATGTATACACATTGAGATGTATGTATAGGCATGCAAAGCGTTCGAGCCAAGTGAGAGTGAAGCTCACTTGAGCGTCTTCAACAAGCTGTTCCGTTTCATTTTAAAGCTGTGCCTGTGCGCACAGTCACACATACAATTACAAATATTAACACTTTATTGTTATTTCTTACAAACGAACGGCAATACATACATACATATTCACCAGTAAGCCTCTGGCTCAGCTTTAACTTACATATACATATTTCAAGCTTGTAACTTTTTTCACATTTAGTTGTGTGACTTCTAAGTGATTTTTCTTAAGTTTACCACTCAGTTCGCGTTTAGCATTCGACTCGTGCGGAATTACGAAAAATTGTTTTAGTGTTTTAAAGCCGTGAATTAATAAACTTTTTAACGGCTGTGCGGTTTTCTGGCTACAAGTTATATATTTTAAACATATGCATACATATATACTAGATTTTTGAAAACATCTTAACACGAATTGAAGGATTTTCGAATTTTTGGTGCAACGAAAAAGTGAAAATTACAAAAATAAATCGATATTTGGAGTTAAATATTTTTAATTTTTTTTTTAAGTAAGTGGTAATAAGCGCTAAGGTTTAATATCCTTTTGAACACTGTGATATTAATATTAAAAAATATCTTAGTTATATTAATTGACCCTTTAACTATTGAAACACGCATTATTGCAATAACGATATTATGCAATTAAAAAAAAAATTAAAATCTCAATTTGTATATAATTTATACACGAAGATGTGTTTTTTTTTATTTATATAATTTAATTTATTTATTTATTTTATTTTAAAATATGTTGCCTTCCGATAGTTTCTACATCAGTTCTGAAAAAATTCGTACATCTAAAAGCTAAAAAATCTCCGGGCATTGACGGTATTAACAATAGCTGTCTAAAAGCTCTCCCCCAAAAAGGGGTACGTTATTTTGCTAATATAATTAATGCATGTCCACGGTTGAGTTACATTCGTAAGTTAGGGAAAAAAGCTAAAGTCATAGCAATTAAAAAAACTAATAAACCACCAGACGATCCATATTCTTACCGTCCCATAAGTTTACTCCCTTCACTTAGTAAAATTCTTGAAAAGGTAATTAAAGAAAAATTAACAGCTTTCATTGAAGACAATGGTACTCTTCCAAACCTACAGTTCGGTTTCAGAAATGAGCACAATACTGTTCAGGCCCTGGTCAGAATAAGAAAAGTCATAAAAAGCAATTTTACAAGGAACCAATCTACAGGCATGGTACTAATAGATATCAAATCTGCTTTTGATTCAGTGTGGCATGGTGGAGTCCTTTACAAAATGAATCAATTTAACTTTCCGATTGAACTAATTAAAATCGTTGAAAACTTTTTAAAAAATCGTAGTTTTTCAGTACATATTGGAACCAGTCAATCCCCATATCTCGAAATCCCAGCTGGATGTCCCCAAGGCGCTTGTTTATCGCCTATGTTGTACAATATCTTCACAGCTGATTTTTCCCAATTAAACGAATGTAATACATCAATATTACTGACACTGCTATCCTAAGTTCTGGAGAACTTTCTGTAGATATCATTACTAACTTACAATCAGCTCTTAACGCATTGACCAACTATTTTACTAAATGGAAGATTCTTATAAATCCCCAGAAAAAATCAGGCAATTTTTTTCAGTAGAAAACGAAAACCATGTTACTTTCCCCAGAGCTTGAAATAAGCTTTTATATATAAACCGTAATACTTTTTTTTTTGTTTCAAATGGGATTTTTAGCTTAATTTTGCCCCCAATTATATATAACAATAAAAAAAAATTTAGATTATAAAAACGTTGTTATAATAAAGCAGAAAAGACAATTGTTTGTCTCAACTCTTATATATAAAGTATTATTAGTCGTCAACACTTTTATATATATAAAATTTTTTTATATTATTATATTTTTTTATTTTATTTTATTTTATTTTATTTTATTTTATTTTATTTTATTTTATTTTATTTTATTTTATTTTATTTTATTTTATTTTATTTTATTTTATTTTATTTTATTTTATTTTATTTTATTTCATTTCATTTCATTTTATTTTTTGTTTACTCCCCTAAAAATGTCAACAAAGAATGATTTTCTCTCTTTACCCACTGCTGTATGCCGCAAACTGGTCTCTAATTGGCATCATACATAAATAACCACTTTACATCTGATGCGTTAAAGATTTGGTTAGATTATTTTTTTTTTGGCTAGATGAATGTGAACAATAAAATTATTTAATTGAGTGATTCAATAAAATTCGAAAGGAAAATTGCTGCTGGCGATCAATTTAAAAAATTTTACGAGTATAGTTTTCGGTCACAATAAATAAACGCTGGTTTAGCACTTCCACTTGCCATATTAATAAAATTTTTAGTATCTTCCGACAGTTAACACTTCAAGTTAACAAAATATCATTGTTTACATTCAAAGCCAAACATATAATTAGAGTATCGAAGAAAGAATATAAGTGTTTTGAAATTTCTTAAAATCTTTTATAAATATTATTCTATATAATCAAGAAATATTCCATATACATAAATATAATCATATTCTCGCACAAAGAACAATTTGCGATAATATCTCTCCCGTACTCGATGTTGAGATTTTATTAGAGCATGCTTTTGACTAGAGCTTTTGGATAAAAATACTCTGCATACAGATCTGAATACAAACTCCAATAACATTCTCTGCTGAAATGGAGTGAGTCCTTAGTATACGTAAATTTTGAGGAAAACAACCACAATTAGTTTCGTTATCTTCATTATAACCTTTAAAAATATTATTTTTGTAGGAAAAGTTCTTGGTAAGAATTGGATTAATCAAACTGTCCTTTGCAGCAACAGCCAACTTCTTAGAAGTCCACAGTGGAAAGTAAGAAGAAACATATACAGTGTTGCTTTGAGTAGTTTCTTCCAGAAGTCTCAGTATGTACAATTTTCAATAGTCGTGATTGACTTTGAAGGGAATTTTATTTTTGGCATTAAATCGAAGCCTTTTTTTCAAAATCGTCGAGGCCCTTAGCGCGTGTTCATCTTTCATCAAAGTTTCTTTCAATCTTTCACTGAGGTGCCTAAATAACTTTCATGAGACAAACTGTCTTCTGAGATCACACAAAACTTGCCAAAGCACTCTTGACTCTGTAGAATACTGCGTAATTAAATCATAAAACCTCATCTCCCCTTGTGTGCCACCATTATAGAGCATTCGACATAAAAATGTTTATTGAAAATTGTAATCAGAGGCTTTATTATAACATAATTACATAAAAATAACAACACGGGAAGTTTTTAAAGTAAATTATTAAATAAATACTATAAATACAATGCAAAGACACACTTCCATATATGTGTATTCACACCTGGTTATTTCGTAGCAAAGTTCATGTTTGTTATTTACCGCCACAGTTATTGTTATTGTAGTTGCTGACGTTTCACTAAAGTGATTCAAAAAGTGGCAGTAGACATTTGCTCCGAGCAAAAGAATCACAGACAATATTCAAAGTATGAACACGCATTACTTACATACTTACATTTTAAGTTAGCAATTTCACGCGGAGCAAATATGTAAAGTATAATCCATTAACTTTAACACTAAAAATTGTTGATAAATTATGGTAAACTCAGTAATAACTAACAGGTATGTAGTTTGTCAACGTCTTTTCCATAAAGTGGACTCTACATAACGTAGACTCCATCCATTAGTCGAATATATTCACATATACATATGTATGTGTGTGTATGAATGTGTGAGAAAATTCTATAATTTAAAACTAATATTTCTATATAACTTGCTAATATTGCGTCAATGTAAATTTTATGCTTATTCTAACTGAGTTAAGTGATTTCGAATGGCTAAGCTAATAAGTGAACCATTAAATATTATTAATTGTAAAATGAGTTAGCGAGTAGTTTTCTAATGGAATTATTACAAAATCATGCCATAATACACTAAATACATTAACCCTTATGGCACTCCAATAAAAATAAGATTTGATGTGTTTTACATTAGAAACCCTGCAAACAAATGAACTCTGTAAATTTAGAGGTCTCTCAACAATGCTTCCCATAGCTTTATATACATATATTGTTAGTCTTTTAAAAGTATCGGGTATTAACTCTCTTGGTAGTGGTTTTGAAAAGATCTTTAAGTTTCATAAAAATAGTTAATTCTATTCTCTAAATAATATGCTAATGTCCTTGAACATTTTTCTGTCACATAAAGAAGCTAATGAAGACTATGGTATCAAATTCCAGGATTAATAACCATCATAAAAGTACTTTGATGTAATTGAGATACAAGTATTACCTAAAACCAAATTTCGAATTTGATTTATAAAATCTGTTTGGAATATAGGTTAAAATCATGCATGAACGATCATGACCCAAGTTCAACTTCAGCTTCAGAAAAACGGGAGAAAGTAGAGTTTGACAAAACCTCGAACCAGACAACTCTTAAACTATCAGTAGGTTTTTTGTTCTCCTAAAAAAGTTCGAAAATATAGTTTCATTAATTCATTAATTTCCAAATATCTCTAACGAAAAAATATTGAACAATTTACAATTAAAACTATCTTCAATTAACTTTGGGATTCTACAGTGTCTGTTAGATTACAGATTTATAGTAGTTGTCAGCTACTATACTTAACGTGTATTCTAATGATGTTCACTCTCTTTCCTTCGTCCTTCTATAATGCTCATATTTTCAGTCTAAGATCAAGTATTCTATTATGCCATATTGCGTTGTATTCTATATGTATAATGAGGGAAGATCGATTCAATCTTATCAAAAGTATATTCCTGTTTTTCTTTGTATGTGCTGCTTAATTAGATCAATTAAGATGTTATTCACTGGATGGATTTATCTGCCTCGATATTTCATTCAGACGGCGTTAATAACATACTGCTGTCATTATTAGCTACTTCAGCTAAATTTTTCTCAGCATTACGGATGTTACAAACTACCCTTTAATTAATTTGCTAAGCACCAATTCAGAAGAAAATTATTAATTTACTCAATTAAGGGCTATTCGAAATATCTTGTCAGCGCATTTATAATTGAGAAGATGAATATTTTAGCTAGGCCTAGATTAATTATATTATTAGGTGTAAATGAAAACCAGTTTTCCTAACGGGGATCTTTTTGATCAGACTGTTCTATGTGTTACTAGCACAACTTTTAATAATTGTCGTAAACTTGTTTACTGCAATTAAAATAGTTTATAAAATCAAACTTACGCTTTAGTTGCGTCATTTTGCGTTAAAAAAATTACTGCACACCATAAATTTAATACTTATAATCCATTTTGCATGCTTTTCAAATTTAATTAGCTTGCAAACTCGACTTCCTTAATCTTGACAATCATAAATATGTGCTTCGGGCTGTGTCAAAGGCAATAAGGGCTTGTGCATATCAAATTGAACTGAATAAAATTGATTTCATATTTTGCATGCTACTTTTTTGTTTTTGCAAATTACATAATAAAATTTCGCCGCAGGACAGATCAAATTTAAGTTTTCGCCAGCAATTTTCCAAACCACTGATCATCGAGAAGTACTAACAACGGTTATGAAAGCTTTATAACAAGCTTTTTACGTTTTTTAAGTTACCCTAAAATTGTTAATGCTGCATGAAATCTCGGTTTTTATTTCGTGTTAATGTGTGTGTGCATACATATAGGGATATATGTACATATGTATTTATACACACACATATTTATATTTGATCTGATCCATAACTCCAATTTAATATATCAAACTCGAGTAAATCGAAAGTTGCGGAATTTGCTTATATATATATATATATACTATATATTAAGGTGGTGCTGAAAAATTAAGGAAAATAACTAAATTATATTTTCTAGAACGTTATCTGCCTTACTAAACCGACTGTTAAGATTTACAAAGCAAGATTCAAAGCTCACATTATCCTGTTTACATGTGTATGTACTGCCCACTGCATATTAAGATGTGATCTGCACAAGCTGGGTATCAAATCAATGTCGGTTCTCCGAACTGATGACATTGAGACAAATGAGCATTTACTCTTTGATTGCGCAGTCATTGTATGCCTCGAGAGAACATGTCATGTCAAGATATCTTTCATTTAAACAATTGAGCATATTAAAGATACTTATTTACATAGTATTTTGTGGAAGTTTCATTTAAAAACCCGGAAAACTCAGCCGTTGGTACCTCATCTCCTCATGTGTCCAAAAAAAAAAACAGCGAACTAAAAACGTGGGTAGTATATTCATCCATTCAAAACCAGAAATATTAATATAATTAAATATTAATGAACGAAGGAAAAAAGGAAAGACTATCATTTGTATTTTTGACAGTTTTTTAACAAAAAAAACTCAGTTTTTTGGTCAAATTCTCCTTCGTTCATTAACTAGATGATGAAACTTCGCTTCAAAGCTATTCGAGAAATCGTGTCCACCGACTTTAAAAATTTAGTTTTGAGATAAAAATTTTCTATTCATACTGACGTGAACTAATAGGCGCAACTTCCGAAGGGTATATCTCTTAGAATTTTACTCGGATTGATTTGAAATTAGAATAGAGAAAAACATATTGTAATATTTAATATTTTTTTTCCAAATTTTGAAAATTTGAAACCCACCACCCACCTTAACGCTTTAAATAGAATATTATGAGAAGAGGCGAGGGCACAATCGACCATAAGTTGCAGTGCGGTCCTCTGCACTATTAATCCGAGATATTTCTGTACCTCATGTCTTTAGCCTGAGCGATAAAATATTATTTTGTAATCTCAATTGAAAAGGCTTTGCACAATAAATTTTCGTTCGACCGATAAATTGCAGGCTTTGAGCGAGTTCTTCGTCCACCGTATTCGGCAGATTTGTCTTTTTAAAGTGTCGCTTTTGAAAGCTATCGATGATATTTGATTTTGGAATATTATAGGACCCTTTTAACAAATACATTGCAGATGTCGAAGAATAAAGCCAAATTTTCATAAAACCACTATCATTGTTAGAAGTTTTCAAGACAAGCTAAGTCTTTTCAACTTTTGAAACAAAAAATACTTATTCATTCGTATACATTAATCTTGTCGCCCTTATATATTATTTCTTCTTTTTAATAATATGCATATATGCCAGCTTTTCTTCTAATCGTCGAAACACTTCTAAAAGTTCTCTGTTTTTGGTCTCTCCAACGCAGTGGAGGTCGTCCTCTTCCGCGGCTTCCTCCAGCGGGTACTGCATCGAACACTTTCAAAGCTGGAGTGTTTTCATCCATTCGAACAGCATGACCTAGTCAGCGAAGCCGCTGTCTTTTTATTCGCTGAACTATGTTAATATCGTCGAATAAATCGTACAACTAATCATTCCATCGTCTGAGGTATTTGCCGTTGCCAATGTTCAGAGTACCATAAATCTTCCACAAAACCTTTCTCTCGAAAACCCCAAGAGTCGTTTCATCGGATGTTGTCATCGTCCACGCTTCAGCGCCATACATAAGGACGGAATAATGAGCGACTTGTAGAGTTTGATTTTGGTGCGTCGAGAGAGGACTTTACTTTTCAAATGCCTACTCAGTCCAAAGTAGCACCTGTCGGCAAGAGTGATTCTGCGTTGGATTTCAAGGCTGACATTGTTGGTGTTGCTAACGCCTGTTCTCTAGTAGACGAAACTATCTACGAGTTCAAAGTTATGACTGTCAACAGTGACGTGGGAGCCAAGACGAGAGTGCGCTGACTGTTTTTTTGATGACTGGAGATATTTTGTCTTGTCCTCATTCACCATCAGACCCATACGCTTCGTTGCCTTTTCCAGTCTGCAAAAAGCAGAACTAACGGCGCGGTTGTTGTTTCCGATGATATCAATATCATCGGCAATGGCGAATATATAGGCTGGGGTAATTTGACAATTTCACACATTTTATAATTAAATTAAAAATTCCTGTTATTTTTTGAACACAACTCGCATGTGTTTTCAATTTTCACTTGTTTATTTAATTGGCTGTAAAGTTTTAATAGCAAATTAGTGAATCATTGCCAATAGGAAAATTACTAGCCTCGAAACGTGCGTATAATTACCTGGAAATATATAATATATATGTTAGGATGTACATATATGTATAAGCATGAGTTTTTTCTTGTATAAAACTTAAATGCTTTTACCCACCAATTAACTAAGTCGAATGGTCGAATAGATCACCACGTGTCTCTATTATATTTCAGTATTAAGTAATTATATTTATATTCAGCAGTAAACAGATAACTATATACATATGTACGTATATGTATTTATCGATCTGTAACATACATACATACATACACAGTGAAATCAAATTCGTTTGTTTCGCACTACTATTTTTTCAAATTCGCCATATTTTTTCTTTGTTTGTTGTTATTGTTATTGTTGTTACAATTAAATTTATTGTAGCATGCCTTGTGGCACATAATCAAGTGCAATTTAATTGGATTGATCTTGGCCACTGGTAATTATTACGACACATCGGCAACATTGTCCGACGAAGCGGAGCAAACGAGTTGTATGTGCGAGTAGTTCAAAAAGTGAATCATAAAAATTACAAAACACCAAAATGTACACAGCAGGCAATAAAAGCACGCAAGCTTAATTACATAAACACATATATGTATACTTATTTACACGCTTATCCACAATGTATTACAAAAAATTATCGGAATCCTAAAACGTTACATACCTTCGCATGAGTACAGTGTGTAATTTAACACAAATAGTGGGTAAAAAATATTTTGACTGAAGGTCCCAGGTCCCCTTTCAGTGTTTTGGAAAGCTGTATGCGTTGTAAGTGTGAAAAAGCTCTAAAAGCTTTTTGGCAGGTTTCTATACTCGTTTTCGAATGATCTCGTGAATGTTCATCACTCGTCACTTCTTCGGAACTGTTAATGCCGATTCGAAATGCAAAGAAAACAAGCCAAGTTGGCCATATTCTAATTAGTATTACTTATCTTTCCACAGAAAGCTCATATCTCTACTCTTGAGCTTGCTTTATAGTAGGTCCGTAAAAGTTTTGCAGGAATCAATATTTGATGACTAAGCGACACCTTCCCATATTTTAGAATATAATATATATTTATAAATCAAACTTCAGGGATTGAGAAAAAATACTTTTTCCGAAAATTTAGGGGATTGGACTAAATTCCTTCTGGATGTAAACTTTTCGAATATATTAGCTTTCAATCACAATTCTTCGAAAGAAAATATAAAATAACTGTTGGACTGTAACACTTCTTACATAATTTTCGAATTTGTGTTGATTGGAGGGGGGTGGAAACGGTAGGCATAAAGCCCTACCTGTTTCGAAGTCTCCGATCATTAGAATTTAACGTCGGTTTGAGTTATTTAGCGTATACAAAGAAATATATAGTGGACACATAAGATAGTACCTTCTTGTTAGTAATCCTACCTGCACTCTCGTTATTCCAGGATCATTTCGATTTAATTCAAAATTTCGGGGAAAAAATTTAATAAACAAATTTTCAATTTTTAAAACATCTAAAGTTCTGCGAGTTACCTTGGAATGTTGTTCGCTCAATATCAAACTCCATATCGTTGTGAAGGATGTCTGCCTACATTTTTTCCTCGCATTTGATAGATATCTAGACACATGCCATATATCTCTCGGTATTCATATATGTACATAGTATTTACTTGCAGTTTCTTTGTACAATTCGTGGATAATTGCTTTTACGTTTGTTATGTTTACGCTTTTCAAGTGTGCTTTTACGCCATATCCGAGTAAATATGACCAGTTTGACGGCTAAAGATCAATTACGATTCAGCAATGGATAAATACCACGACATATGTACAATGTATGTATATAAAAGGTGTTGTTTTTAGAGTTAAAGAAATTTTATTTTAAATAAAAAATAGTTCTTCAACATTATTAGTTCGTAAATTGTATATACTATAATTGCTTACAAAAAATATTGGAAAGCATAACAATATCTCATCTGCAGCATATATTATTGGAAATAGTAGCTTTTTTGTCAGTATTCATCTGTATATTCTCCATAAAAAATACTCAAACTGAGTCAAATCTCGTGATCTAAGCGGCCAACTGACAGTCCAATTTCAGTAATGATTCTGTCACTATAAATTCGTTCGAATATAGCAATAATTTGAACATTTTTGTTTTCAATTTTTATAAGATGAAAGTATTTGGCTTTTAGACGTTTCATTTTTAAGGGGAGGAACTAAAAAGCCACGAGCCATTGACTTGTAGTGTTTACCACTGACGATAATTGTAGTTCATGCAGTATGGACCAATACGCATTCTCCATGGTTAACATATCAGATAGTAAATTTTTGTGGAAGAAAGAGATTCTAGTAAATGTCTTCAGAGTCTCTTCATTATTTTTCACGTTCCAAATGTGGCATTTTTTATTATTTAAGTTTTTTAATTGAACTACGTGGAGTGCTCTGAAAATTTGTCGAACAGAACATTAGTTTCAAATTTTTTCTTAAGTTTTCGAACATTATTCAATTCTAATTTCATGACTTACAGTTACTAAACATATGTAAATGTCAAAAGCATATGTTTATTTTGACAGCTGATTTGACAGCTATTAACTATGAAAAAGAACACCCTCTAAATCCAGAAGCCGCCGTACACCGGCCTGCGATCTAATGATCGACTGTGTCTAGGCCATCAGGCTAACCAACCATGGAGGTGGAGATAAACGTCAAAACCAGCCGACCAACCAACCGACCAACGAGCGAACCAGCCGATCGGCCAAGCAAGACCGCCGCCGTCGGGAGCGTGTGGCATAAACAAAGTAAAACGCAAACAACACTTGAAAATAAAAGTAATTGCGACAACAACAATTCACATGTTAAGTGTGTACTTTAGCTTGAGCTACTGAAGGCATGCTTACATATGTACAAACATATGAAGATATATAAATACATATATATCTATGTACGTGTGTCTGGTGGATTCATAAACACATTAAAGTTTTTATTAAAAGTGCAATTGTTGCTAACGTCATCATAACGCCGATGTTGCAATTGGCGATGACAAGAAGCCCGAATAAATGACCATGTGAGGCGGCGCACACACACATATAAAAACAGATTTGTAGGCTGGTTGGCCAGTTGCAACACGTGGGCTTTTGCCTGCGTTCGGCATTGAGCGTGAAGTTGTTGATAATTTGAGGCCGATGCGGCTTAGCCACTGTCTGTGAGTTGGAAGCACTCTAAAAAACAAAGAAGTGACAGACACTTTGTTGCAGTTATTATTACTGTTTTTATTATTATTTTTTTTCATAATTTTGATTATTATTATTTTTGCTATTTTTTACTTTTAGTTTTTATTATTTTTTTTTTGTTTTCATTATTGTTGTTGTTTTTATACATATATTTTTTTTATTCACTTTGCGTGCTTGCGCGCCTTTTTTATGCACTCATATTTTTCATAATATTCATCACGACATTTACAACTTGCACTTTTGACGGCTAACTGTTGCATAACGGTTTGCTGCATGTTTTCATATTCGCTTTTTATAGTTTTTGATTTATTGTATGTATGGTTGTTGTTTTATTTGTTCAGGCAGTCATACGTGTATTATTAAATACTAACCTAGTTCCATGATAGTGAGCTTGTAAGTGAAGTCAAGTGGAAATACCGTTATGTGCTATTAATCAGTTCACCGTTATTGCAATGTTAAATTCATAACCAAACTCATTATTTACATGTTGTTCGCAATTTTTCGGTTTTCTTGTTTTTCGCGTTTCTTTTCGTGCGATTTCGCTTTACATTTTTGCAATTGGTGGATAACAGTGATTTATGGTGGCTTTGAATTTCGATTTAGACTCGTTTGTTGCAGTCGTCGAATGCAGGAAAAATTTGCAAATAAATTGGAGAGCAATAAACAATTAAAAGTGCATTAAAAGTTGAAAAACATATGGTAATTGTAAAATGATCACGCAATATATTTTATGATGTGAACTAGAGTCTTGGTATTCGACTAATCGACTAACCGAATTAACCGAATAGGGCATTATTCGAATAATAATATTCGGTTTGCACTATTCGGATAGTCGTCAGTCATCGACTATTCGATTAACCACTCATTTCCGACTATCCGGTCAACCGTTCGTTGTCGGCTATTCGAATAGTGTAAGTTCATTAAATTTCTATTTTTATTGAAAAATGTGAAACACAGGAAAAATGCGCACTATTGACATTTTCATAAGTAAAAACAAACAAAAATCAAAGGCTGCTTGGATTTCAAACAATTTTCATTAATTCGAATAGTGACAGTATAACTATTCGAATAACCGCAGTAGAACGACTATTCGAATAGTCGTAACATTGCGACTAATCGAATAGTACTAACCGATATTCGAATAATCGGTTTTCAGGTTAATCGAATAATTTTAAGAGCCCTAATGTGAACCAATCGCAGCTGTTTATAGTCCGACATTTTCAACCTGTGGCAGTTAGCTTAGCAACTAGATTACAGGATTAGCTGGTTGTTTCACACATAAGCGAGTGCGCTCCTTAACAAGACCTCAAGGTCAACCATATTTAACTTCAATAATTGCTTTCTTTGAGGTTAAGTTAGTCTCAAGAAGCTTATGAAATAAGAAGTGATATGAGAATACTAATATCTTTCCCTTTACGGGACTACCAAACTCAAGCAGAATCATTCAAGAGACAATAATAAGTGGTAGTAGCATCTATGGATGAAGCCGACACGGAGACTATATACCAACCCCTCGAAACAGTTGGAAATGTATTCAAAAACCTCAAAACAAAGAAATAGAGAAGACAATCTAAAATAAGTGCAGAAGACCTCTTTAATAGTTCTAGAGGTAGCAGTTAAAAACTCACTGGGATGTGGAAGCAATGGAATAGAAGAGATTAAAATTGCGATTCGGACTGCGCGATCCGTTGTGTCCTCACGTCTTCAAACACTCCAACCCAACCAAATCACTCTAGTAAGTTCAAGGATAGTGCTTAGAGCAATTGGAGGCAATGTCCCCTTACCCGGTTTTAGAGCTCCGAAGATTTCATTCATTATTCTAGCGAACGATGCATATATTAGATGGTACGGCGAGACACTGTGAAGCCTTCTTTTTCTGAGAGAGATTCTTAAATGACATCACCCCGAAGTATTATTAGTATATCATGTATGAAATCGGAAACTACTATGGAGTTGGATAGGGTTTCTACGATTCCCTCGAACCAACAAGGAAAGTACCTTTGAATCAAAAGGGCGATAAAATATGTATCTTTACGAAGACTTCAATGAGCTTCGAGGACAAGTTTGAAGAAGAAAACAGTCACTTTTCTGCCAAAATAACTGAACCTTAGAATTGGTAAAATTATCAAAAAAACGAACCATTTCGATAATGATTGTCTCCATCGTTGTTCTTGGATATACACTATTCTCTTATTTAAGTCTAATACAATTATTTCTTGTTTGTAAATTACTTCCGTGGGAAAAGATCTGGATTAAATTACCTCAATGATACTGACCTCCAATACTATGAAGCATAATAAAAGTAAGCGGAGCTTCCAAAATATAGTACCATATTCCAACTCAACACAGGCCTAACCCAACTTTTTAGAGAATGACGAGGTTAAGTATTATCTAGGAATGGAACTAACTAAATATAACTACTTGTCATAAGTTCACCACAAAATCTCAACTTATTTTTTTCTTTCTTCTTATTATTGCAGCCACCAACTGTTGTACCAACGCCGCCGCCAACAAAATGACCAGCAAGCCGAAATTTAGCTTTGAAAGTGAACCACAGGTCACCATCGACGATGTGGATGACAGCGCCGAGGACCGGATTGCGGCAAGTTTCGCCGGGCGCACACTATTCATTACAGGCGGCACTGGCTTCCTTGGGAAAGTGCTGGTGGAGAAATTACTCAGGTAATTGACACAGAAGCAAACGTGTACAAGACTACCGAAATATGCGTGCCGCTGTTTCGCTTGCAACGTGACGGCGATTAATTTGTGGCGAAATGACACCTCTTGCATTTATCATTTAATTTACTTACATTCAACTCCATACGTTTTGCAGGTCCTGCGGTCAGTTGAAGAAGATTTACTTGTTAATTCGTCCAAAGAAGGGTAAAAATCCACAGGAGCGCATTAAGGACATTTTTAGTAATGTGGTAAGTGATGAATTTCTTACCCCCTCTTTAACGTTTAATACCTGAAAAAATGCGTGTAATTAGTTTGCTTGTTTATAACGGTAAATAATTATTTTTGTCTTTATCTCTCTGTACCGAAAGCTCTTCGATATGGTTAAGCAACAACGCGGCGAGTCAGAAATTCTCAGTCTTGTGGAGGCCATTGAAGGTGATGTCCTGTTACCGGGTTTGGGTATTTCAGAAGAAAATTTGAAGAAACTACGCGAGGAAGCTTCCATTGTGTATCATTGCGCGGCGACAATACGGTAAGATTTGGAATTTTATGCCGTTTGTAATTGTAGTTGATGGTATTGGCTATTTTTATATTCTTAAAGCGAGTCTAGGCGGCATTTGTACTCAAAACTTTTCCTCTAACAAAACAGTCAATCGTTTTCTTCCAGAGAAGTTTTGGTGTCTGGTGTCAGATACTAGAACTTTTGTTAAGAAGTCTCCTAGTCTACAAATCAATTGTCGAACTTCAAAATATTATTCTTTTATCTGAAACTTCGGTTAAAATTATAGTTATGTCCTCCAAAATAACAAAGCTGGGGGTTGTTACGTTAATAAGAAGTAAAGTCGCGTTTACTAGAGTCGTAGTCCGATTCCGGAAATCAGATAGTAACTATCATAGCTCCCAATTTGAGAAACCTCAGTCTCTTCGACTAAACAGCTTAACACTAAAGTCGTCTACGGACACTTAATACATGATATTTTTTTTTAAGTAGAACTCCTATGTTTTAATCTTTACTTCAAATAGGAAATGAAGACCCACAAAACCCCATCTTAAGCCTTCCATACACTGTATTTACTTAATAATTGATGTTATTTTCCAATTTCCTTCCGCCGCAACAGATTCGACGAGCCCCTACGCAAAGCAGTCTTCATGAATACACGTGGTACACACTATATGCTGCAACTGGCAGCTACACTCAAACGGCTCGACTTATTTGCTTACGTTTCCACGGCCTATTGCCATCTACACATCAAGACTCTCTACGAGAAACCATACGATCCACCAGCAAATCCACATCAAGTCATGCAAGCTTGCGAATGGCTCACCGATGACGAAGTGTCTACAATTGAGAAGAAAATCTTAGGTGACATTCCAAACACTTACGCCTACACCAAATCGCTAGCCGAAGCACTGGTCGTGGAGAAGTTCGATGAATTGCCCACCATCATACTGCGACCCTCTATTGTCATACCGATCTGGAAGGAGCCGCTACCCGGTTGGACGGACAATATAAATGGCCCGACCGGTTTGCTGATCGGCGCCGGCAAAGGTGTCATACGCACGATGTATTGCAACTCCTCGGGTTATGGTGACTTCTTGCCAGTGGATGTGGCTGTGAACGGCATGCTGGTGGCTAGTTGGCATTACCTAACGGCCACTGATCGCAGTCAAGTTAATCGTGTGGCGCATATGACCAGTTCGAATGACATTAAAGTGTCGTGGAATGAGATTATCGAATGCGGACGTTGGGTCATTGAGAATAAGATACCGCTGAACGGTGTGGCCTGGTATCCGGGTGGTTCCATGAAGTCCAATTATTATGTGCATTTCGTGTGTATGGTGCTCTTTCATTGGATACCGGCGTTGTTCGTGGATGCGTTACTTATACTGCTGCGCTATCCGCCGGTGTAAGTTTGGAAGAAATTATTATAAAATAAACTTTTATAAAATAGTTTTTAAAATCATATTTTCACTTTTTAGTCTATGGCGTGTACAAAAACGCATCAATAACGGTTTCCAAGTATTCGAATACTATGCGAACAATATTTGGAATTTCGATAACTCCGCGGTAGTTAACATACGTACATTATTGAATAAAAAGGAGCGTCTTACATATGTTATAGAAAAGATCGATGTGGATTTGGTTGACTACTTCACGCAGTGTATACTCTGTGCGCGTCGTCTCATATTGAATGAAAGTGATGATACCATACCTGCCGCCAGGAGACATATGAAAATGTAGGTTTTTGCTGGAATTATATAATTCAGTTTTTATAATAAAAAATCAAAATTATTTTGCAGCATGTGGTGCGTGGATAAGTTCGTGAAAGGCCTGTGGTGTGCTTTGTTTGGTTATATATTATATCGTTATGTGTTTTCCGGATATCTTAATAACGTTACGACATTAGCTCAACCGCTGGAGTCATTTTAGTTTATGCTCTTTTTAATGAAAAATAATGTGTTTTTTTTTGTTTATTTACTTTAAGTCAATAATAGCATAATTTTTATACCAAATAATTATATAATTTGTTAAATATTTGTATAAATATATATAAATACAATTTTATTGAATATAATGGGATTGAAATTAGGTTTGTTTTAATTTGGGAACTACAAATAATGCAGAAAGAGTATTTTTACTTTTTGATTTTTTTTTTAATTTATAAATCAATTATAATAATATTTACTATTTATTTATTAAAAAATAGTAAAATTATGTTATTTTCAACGCATTTTGAGTTTTCCGTACTTTACGGAACAGTACGAATAAGAAAATGTACAAAATACATTCTCTGTTGACCTGCTGTACTAAAAATAAATTGGCATTAAAATACTTTCATCTGAAGCTCCCTGTGGTACATTTATATGTAAATGCGTCTTATTTCTTATTAAAAATAATAATAATAATTATACTAATATATATTTAAGATACTCTGGCTTTAATAAAATCTCTTTAGTGTCATTTAATATTTAAAAAAAGAAACTGTATTTTTATTAACTTTTCGCGCACAGCACTCTTTTTCACATGTTTCGTTTGCCAATCGTTTCACTGTAGCTCCAATTTTTCGCCAAATAAGCAACATTCATAGCGATCATATGTTCTCCGGGCAGTATTTAATCAAAGTGTACGTGAAATTCTTCTTGTTTTTCCAGTTTCAAATTAAATTCTACAAAAATTCAGATTTGTTTAAAATAGCACGCCAAACAAGAACACGCAAAGGAAATTAGAAAAGTGTCGGGAGAAAAGTGCAAATAAATGAAATTTCGTAAATATTACTAAGTCAAGGTCGCGTGCGACTCAGGCTGCAGAGAAACGTATCCGTGCAGTTAAAACCAAATCAAGAGCAGATATCTTGAATGTGTGTTGATTCACGCAAAGGGCAATGCAGCAAAGACTGGGACAACTTAAACAGCAGGAGAAGCAGATAAATTATACGTCACAATTAACATTGTTAAAGAAAAGCAACTTTATTGTGTGTAACAAAAAAATAACTACTTCCCCGGTTTCTTTTTAGTTAATTATTTTTATTAATTTGCATTAAAAAGTAAACAGCAATAAAGTAAAGTTGCGTCACCTGCCGGTATAGGTGCTGATTCAAGTTACGGTGCGGCAAGTACTTACATACATATTTTACGCTTTCAATCGGTGCTCGAACAACAAACACACAAAAGTGCAAAATCATGTCCACTACGCTGGAGGGAACACTTAGTAAATGGACGAATGTGATGAAAGGTTGGCAATATCGCTTTTTCGTGCTGGACGAGAATGCTGGCCTATTGTCGTACTATACGGTGAGTTGACCTTGAATGTTAGCCAAAAAATTTTCAACTTCAAAAAGTGAAAATATAAAATTAAGGGCGCGGTAGCAGTTAATTACGCATCATGATTAATGCAGTCATTCAATTATACATGTACATGTGTGCACGGCTCAACAGTCTGCTTAATAAGCGTTATCAAAGCATAGTACTTTAGCAACGTACTGCTGCAGTAGGCTGAATCCACAGATAACAGGGATTACTTCGTTTGAAGATAACTGTTGTTACAGTTCCTTAAATAAGTTTTAGAATAATATAGTAATAACATTTTGATAATAGTAATGCACTGATTGCTACTAACTATTTATGGCAACTGAGTTTAATAGAATATCACACAATTTTATTTTATAAATAGATAATTTTGGCACATGTGTGGGGTACACGTCACAATCGAGTGTGTATGGAATTTTTCATAAGGTCTTGATTGTGGTAGGTAAATTTAGAAATCAATTGTTTATTGTCTTATCTTATCAGGCGTATAGATTTAAGTATATGTACTCCCTTGAAACTATATTTTTCCTTATATTGACAGGTGCTTAAATTCAGTTCTCAAATATGCCAATTAAATTATTTTTAGCCTACCCTAATTAAATAGAAACTAAAGAGAGTATATTTACTCACTGTTAGTAAAGCTAGCACTGCTCACTCGCCTTCAAATTCTTTAAAGCTGTAGCTAAGTTATCATTATTATTGTTTAATTTACTTCCAGAATACTGTTTCTCTATAATGCTACTGAGATAATGCAATAATTTTAAATTTTTTATGATTTTTTATTTTTATATACATATATCTATATATCTCCAGTTAATATGCATTACATGTGTGAACAGTGGAATTATTTATGCAACAAATGCTGAACTAATTTAGTTACTAAGTGCCCTTTGACTAATTCTTAGTGTGAAGTACTAAACATTTCATAATTTTCTAAACAGAACTTGTATTACTTATCCGATCCAATTATGTTTTATATTGGTATGTCTTAGGTACTATATATCCTAGTTAGATTGTTACTTCTTGGAATAAGACTTTTATGGCCTACTCATGGGTATATAGTTAAAATTGTATAAGTGAGCGAATGAGCATAAAAAGTAATATACTCATCGAATTTGTGTTCCCTAAATTATTATTATTATTAAAATAAAAAAAAAAATACAAACATATACATATTTTAAATATAATTTTATCTTAACAATTTTCAAGACCATTTAATTAAATGCAGAGTATTCAAAAGCATTAAATGAATTTTAAGTAAAAAACAATTATGAATACAATAAATTGTTAACTACTCTTATTACTAATTCTAGCATTATTTGCTTGATATGATTTCTTGTAGAAATCATAAAAGCCATAGAATATAACAACCACAACGATAGCATAGTAAGTTACAACAAACTTTGATATGCCACAGTGTACCAAAATGAACGCTTGTGTAAGAATCATTACGAATTGTATCATTTGAATAGTTGTAATCGATTTCTTGATTGGAGTCAAACGCTTTATAGTTTCCGCATCACACACAGCTGCTGCCAAGTAGTACGCATACATAATCACATGCACAATGGAATTGAGCAAAATCGGATACAAAGCTGACAATCCTGAAAATGCCAAGATTGATAACGCAATGAATTACAGTTGATAAACGAAATAATAAAGCATTTCTCTTCCCACTTACCTCTATAATCCGTCAGTAGCAGATAGATCAACGTTACAGTTGAGCAGTGATGAAATACATGCAGATAAGACACCTGATTCTGTTTTTTACGCAGTACGAATACAATCGTTTCCGACAACTCACTAATCTTTAGCCAAAATGTGAAGTATGTGACGCGGTTAAACAGATATTCGGTATAAGTGTTCGAATCTAATGTGGTGCACACCCAGAAACGAAAAACGCTTGTTGAGGTTATGCGTAGAATCTATTGGTAGAAATATATTAATACAGTGTTTTAGGGGTAAATTTATGTGTATGAATTTACCCCAGTGATAATATAGATGCAGGAGAGCATTTGCATTGTATTGTACACGACAATATAGCTCTTTAGTTGATAGGGCTCACGATCCTTCATATAACTGCAAATGTAAATGGGTGCATATTAGCATAATGTAAATTTTAATATACAGAAATGTATGGAAGCTTTTCATATTCAATGATATGGAAATTGCGTGAAAAGTGCGCGGATTTGTAACACATATTTATACAAAGTGCACAAGTTCAAGTTTTATAAGCATAGTGTGAATTAAAACAACGATCTGCTGCATTGTAATGTTTTGTATAGAGGTTATGTTTCAGTGTTTGCCAGTTCTGTTTTATAAGAGGCATTTTTAAATTGATATTTAAATTTTAAACGCTTCCTTAGTGCGAATATGTACTTAATACTAACTTCTATTATATTTTATGCACTCCGAAAGTACGTCGGCACACATTTGAAATTAATTTAATTCAAAAGTTAATTATTCACATGAATTACAAATCAAATGCTAATTAATTTCTCCTAAACGACGCTTTAACCAACACACAGAGTTCAATAAAGCACGCCAACTAATTAAATTACTGTAAAATAAGATGATTGTGCAACGTGGTTTTGTTTATCGCTTTTCGTTTACGGAAATGAAAAGGTAAATGAGTTCTAAAAGTTGGTGATGCTTTGTTGGTATGTGTGAATAAACTCTGCAGACTCATTTGTATAATATAATATAAGGAATTGATTTGTCTTTTGTAATGTTATGTTAGGTTATGGTTGATACTAGTTTGGGATATCACATTTGGATTTCCTTTAAGATATTAAAATGCCCTGGTTTTATTTTTTGATTTGAAATAAATTTTTGTGTATAATCCCAATAATTTTGTGTGATAAATTCAAAAATATAACTCTAAGAGTAGAGGTTAAGAATCATATGTATCTTATAATAAATAATATTTTACTATGTATTCAACTGACATTCAAACAGATGTAGCTTTTTTATGATTTTTATAATGAATTTTACTATGTATTTATTGTAATAGAATACATACATAACCATTTATATAATAATAAAACTTACTAGGGCAATATTTTATAAATTAACAGCAGATATGCCAACAATGTCGCAAATATGAAGGTTGGCGTACCCAAACCAAACCACTCATCGAGCTCTTTTGCTGTCAAAAAAGAAAGTAATAAATATATTAATATTGAATATTAAAATTTTATGAAAATACACATAAATGAGATAAATCAACGCCTCATATTAAGTGTAGATACTTAACAAGAGGCTAAATAAGCAATTAGGATGTGAATGAATTTATAAAATCGAATTTTGGAAATTGTGCTAAACCAAACTAACTATTAAACTATTTTTTAACTAATTTTTTGAAGATAGAATTTTTTAAGATTTGGTTTAAAACGAAATTTAGTGTATTTTTTTATAAACATTTTTTTTTCATTAAAATTTGGATGAATTTTATATCTATGTACATAAAAAATATTTTTTAAAGCGTTTCGACTTGTAATAATAGTTTTTTCTTAAATATTTAAAGAAAATCTAATGAATCAATTTTGAAATGGTATAAAAATTATGTTTTGTTTTTGTTAAAAAATACAAAAATGTTATTGTTCGGAACACACTAAAAATTATAATAATTTTAGAAAGTCTTAAGTCGCTTTTATGGATTTTTTACATAAAATTAAATATTTTTTCGCGAAATTTCAATAATTTTTTCCAAATTAATTGGAATTGACTGAAGTCATACACATGTTTTGTCTATTACAAAATATACAAAGGTTTTTTTTTTATTTTTTCATACTAACAGGTGTAGCTATAATCCACTTCGTTGGCATTCTGTAAAACATCCATTTCACAAGCACACAAAAATACTGTTCCGTTCAAAAAATAAAATGATTAAATAAAATATATTCCACCACAACGCTGCACTATACAAATCCTTTCTTATTATCCTTGTGGCTTTAAGTGCTTCTATCTTTTAACAGTAATGTGTAAGACGCGCTAAAGCCAACGAAACGCGTTAAACTGTCTTTACTAAGTGGAGAATAAATGAAACCTGTGCGTTTCAAGAACTCAAAGTAGCGCTTGGACGGGAAGAAAAGCCAAGCGCCTACTGCGTGTATATTTTATAAAGGAAATACTAGAAGCCAAAGTAAAGAAATTAATATTTACATTTTAAAAGCCAGACAACGCTGTCAATATATATTCTTTTATATAAATAGTGTATATGTATGTACGTATGTATGTGCTATATAAAACACATTACAATACGATATTGAACCTTTAAGCTCAACTCTTCCATTTTTAATTACCGTATTTTGAGTAGTTAATATACTTAAGTCTACTCATTAGCATGTTTATATATAAAGCGACAAGTGCGTTTTGTCGATTGATTTACATTTATTTATTGTATTTTTTTACACCAAAGTGTTGTATAAAATTTCTAAGTGAAATAAATTAGCATAAAACTCAATTGAATTAAAATAAGGGAGGGGAGGTAGAGAGAGAGACGGGCGAATTTATGCCATTTCTAAACTATATTTTTATATGCAAACGCTTATGCAGCTGTATGTAAATATGTATACGTACTGAATGCCATATGTATGTAAATGAGTTTGTGTGTACGCCAGTTAATTCAGTCATTGGTGCGAATGTACAAACATCGATTAATTGGATAACGCATGCATATAATCATACATACATACACACATCGAATTGTTTTTTGTTTAGCATACATCTGCTTTGCACGTGCCTCTTGACAGCATGACTTTCATAAGGCTTTTCTTACCGTTACAACGTCTTTCAGTTCAGGATGCTTGCAGTACCTTGCAAAGGTCACCTTACCCCACACACCGTTGCACGTTTCGATAACTTTATTGATTTTAAATGCAATCAAACACTTGTTATTCATTAACTCGTTAAGAGATGTGTGCCATTTCATACATATATATATACACACATGCATTGACAGCTATTTACATATCTACGCTTTTGTATATTTGCTTATGTGCGATTTCTCATTCAATTTTCTTTTACCTTTATTTGCAGTCGAAGGAGAAAATGATGAAAGGTGTACGCCGTGGCTGCGTGCGCCTCAAAGATGCTGTTATCGGCATAGACGACCAAGAAGATAACACCTTCACAATAACGGTGGATCATAAGACATTTCACTTTCAGGTAAGTAATGTGTGGGTATTTATGGATTTATGTGTTAATGACTCGTATTATTATATTCTTTGTCCAAAATATTTGTAGAAGAAGCAGAATAGATTGCAGTTAGTATAACAAAATTATCAGAGATTTTTTAATATCGGTCTGTCCGTTGAAGCCCAAACTAGACTCTCAGTTTTAAAGATATCTTACTAAGATAATGTTGTTTTTGTTGTTTCGCCCATCCGTCTGCATCTGCCGCAGTTCAGGGGTTTCGCTTGGATGAATCAATTATGCTTCTGGTATCAGATAGATTGGATAGACCCTTGTGCCTCGCGGATTCATCGTAAACATTCAAATCGGATGCCAAGAAAAAAATTGTACTAAAAAACCACGAAATTTTTCTGATATCACTTATCGAGTAAAAATATTTTATATATTTTTTTGCATCCTAAAAAAATAAATATAATATTGACCGCATAAATTCCCAGCTTATATCGTAATGTTGAAACGCCTGTGGTGAAAATTGTGTAAATTTAAAAGTATGAATTTAAAAAAAATAATATTATACACTCTACTCGATTTGAACATTTTTAAAATCCAACTGTTCTATTAAAAATGCTTCGAATAAAACATTAAGCAGATATATTGATAAGTAAAAAGAATTCTCTCTCAAAAGGATCGTACCATAATTATTAGTTATCTGTAGTAATTCATTAAATATAGTATATCGCTAATGAAGCCTTAAACCTGGTTTAAACTTGGAATCTATCAAGTTTAGATGTCTTTCCATAGGTTTCTAGGTATACGAGTATGAGAGGTAAAATGGTATTTTTTTCAACGTAACCTAACCTTTATCTTTAGTCTAAAGTGTTAGCATCTCAATTTAGTATTTATAAAGTATTTAAACATATTTTATCCATATAACGCAAACAAATATAGAGTGAAAAACTTCAATTTTTTAACCGAAAAGTCATATGTATTAAATTTGTTTTAATTTCATTGAAATTATTGAAAAAATAATCCTTAGAAATAAATATATTAATTTTCTTATTTTTTATTTTTACTTTTATTATTATTATTTTTTTCATACTGTCATAATTCATCCTCATTTTATTTTCAAGAAATTAATTTGTTGTTTTTATAATAAGACAAATTCTAAATATATTGAAATTAATAAATAATTTTATGTTACGAGAGATTAATCTTTAATAATATATATAATAAATAAGAATCGGTTTATATATGTATTATTATTTTTTTACTTATTTATATATTTTCTGTCATCCAACTGTCATTTGTTGCCATTCAATAGCAGCCAACCTTCACACTACAATAACCATTCTCTCTCTTCTTTATCTCGGTCTCTCCCAAACAAAAACATAAAAAAACGAAAAACCAAACCAAAACCAAACAAACTACGCAATGACTCCAACACCCACCCACCACACGCTCGCTTGTATCCACCTCAGGCGCAACACAGCGAAGAACGCGAAAAGTGGGTTAGACGATTGGAGGACACCATACGACGGCATGCGAATCGCACTCGTCTGTGGGACAATCAAAGCACTTTCTACCTTGGCGGCTATCAGAAGGATGTGGTAGGCAACAAACGTGCCAACCACTTGGAATTGCTCGGTCGTCGTGTATCGGAAGCGGACGCATACTTACAGTTGATCATCGAGCAGACGAATGTGAGTGGAGAAAAATGAAATGTTGTAAAAAACATGTTTTGAATTGAAACAATAATACTAATGTGGGAAAATATATATTTCTTTCGTTTTATAGAAAATCAACGAACGCATTGAGAATATAACGGATGTTGAGGAAAAGGCCAAGTGCAAAACGTTGCAGGATAACGCTAATGTGAGTAACAGCAGGAGTCTGCATTGAATTTTCTCTGCTTTACATATATTTGTGTGCGTTGTGTGCTTTCTCCTGCTCACGCCCTGCTTTTTGAGCGTTGTGTGGCAGTTACGCCGTGTTTCCAGCGGTGCTACTTTGTCGTCATTGTTTGTGCTTTTGTCTGCTGCGCTTTTGTGCGCATTTATTTTTATTTTTTTTTTTCATTATTTTCATGTATTCTCTAATTTGTAATTTTTTCGTTTTTTGTTTTTTGTTCTGTCTGCTGCTATGCGTAAAATTACATGGGCTTGTCTCCTTTGCGTGTCTCCTTAATTGTCCTGCAAACAAAAGACAAACGTTGAGACGGTAATTAGTTACGCTGTGGCACTTTGTTGCGTAAAATTTTAATATTAAAAGCAACTCTTGAGGAAGTGAAAGTTTAATGAAATAATTTCAATGTAGTGGATTTGATATGAAGTATTGGATTAAAGAGGGCTCTAATGCTTTAATTTTGCCGTGGTTTAAAGAACTTTGAAAATTCGCACTGGCGTATAGTAAACACAGATGAGAGATGTTATTACACTCGAACAAATATTGTTTATTTACAAATAACCGGAATATATACTTTTTATATTAAATACAGTTGTTGTTGCAATTTATTAAAGCAAAATAGGTTTTGAGCAATGGACCCTGGCTAAAAAGCCTTTGTTTTCCGGTTGTATAGTCAAAATTTGTTTGTGAACTGAGAATATAAAAATTTTGTTTCTGTAATTGCAAAAAAAAAATAATTGCTTCGTTGTGCTTCGGTTTAGTATAATAAACAAATATTTTTTCATTAGTACTAAATTTCCTGATACAAGACTGTTTATTTTTTTTTCATGTAAATAATAATTGTTGGATCATTACTTTTAAAAGGCTATTTTAACGACCTAACGCTAGGTACGAACTTTTTCTAGAAATCGAAGTTTTATACTGTTACAACAATAAATACAACCGTATATAAGTTCGATTTTCTAATTCAATGTTTCTAATACTAACTTTTACAAGTTTTTAAAGTTAGGAACGATGTTTTTATTTGAAATCGTAGTTTTGTACTGTTATAATAACAAAAACGATTGTAAATTACTTCTATTTGGTAGTCTAATGTTTCTTTTCGAGGAAATCTATCGATGAGCCATACTTTAACAATTTTTTTAAGGTTTTGTACACACTTTTTATGATATATTTTAACTTTTTGCTATCCAAATATAATTATTTGCACATTTTCTTCAATTTTCAATTTTATGAAATATATTTTACTCTAACTACCTTGCGTATATTCCTTATATGATGTTCCTTATATAGTTTCAAATTCAAACCAATTGTAATCATGCAGAAAATATTTCATTTAAGTTTATAAATAATTAAATTCATCTTTTTGTACTCTGACCACCTAGCCTTAGACTATGAAATATCATAATATAATAATAAAATTAACAAATTTATTAACATTAATGAAAAATAAACAATTTGCTAGAGAAAAGAAAATGAAAAAAATTTCAAATTTCGTAGAAAATAAAATTTTAAAATCCATAAAATGTTAATACTTATGAAATTATATATTTTTTGTTCTATATATAAACTAATTAAAACAACAATAAATGTATATTGAAAATAAACATCAAATATACTCTAATTTGCTTACACAGGTGCGGGCTAGTTGCTCGTATGTATTGTTCAAAAACATACTTTTGCCAGCGTAATTTCTAATGGCATTCATTGACCATAAAATGTGCATATACATACAAATTTAGCTTATATGTATATTTTGCGTATGAATATATCTATCTAACTTTCTTGCTCTGGTCGTAATTTTTCACTTTTGACTTTTGTCTCTCTTTCGTAATAATAATAAAAATATTTTCTTCTAATTTATTTTTCATGTTCTGCCGCGACCACCCATTAAACACACGCGTCCACACACCCAGGCCATGCTGGACCATATCAAACACTCGATTGTAAGTCTACAAATTGCCAAAAATATGGCGCATCCAATCAATGGCATCTACAATGGACCCATAATTACGAGCACCGGCAGCAACAGCGCCACCGCCAGTCCGACCAGCGCGAATGCGGCCACATCTGTTGGCGCAACTGGGGTTGCGGGCGCAATGAAGGTGGCGTCACCTATGGATGCGGCAGCGAGTGGCAAGCTGGATGCGAGCGGTGGCGAGGAGGAGGAGGATTCCACCACGGAGAATGGTATGTTTACATTTTGTTCATTGATTTCGTTTCGCTTACGCTACGTTTGCTTCGTTCTGGCTTCTGCTATACATTTCTGTTCTTCTCGATTGTCATCATCGTGCGTTGTTTGTGCCCAATGTCGCCGATGTTTATGAATTCGTTGTTTTTACTTTCATTTATTGCGTTTTTTGTTTTCATATCGTTATTCGTGTGTCGTGTAAATATTAAATCTTATTTTCCATTTCAACATCAGTTTATTATATATACAGTTACTTTATCGGTGTTTTTTGATTTCCGCTTCCTTTGCAACTGTCACAGCGCTGCCGACACCCAGCCATAGACCGCGACACACACACACACAGACACATAAGTCCACCAAAAAGCCACCCACCTTCCCATTTTGCTTTCGTTCGCCCGCTGTCTATGTTGTTGTTGTTTGGTGTTTGCTGTCAATTCGCCGCTCGGTTCTCCGCTGGAGTCTTTCGAGTAATTTCCAATTGGTCTTATTCAGTTTGGCTGTGCATTACCCTCGCTAAGTATGTCGTTCGTTGTTGCTCGCATGGCGTTTTCAGTTTCGGTTTCGATTTGGCAAATTCTCGTCATAAGTGTGTGTTTATAATTGTTCTGGTGTTTCTTTCGGTGGTTATATAAATCTCAACCAAATCTTATTAGTTCAGCTGCAGCGCTGTTCTACAGTGTAGAAAAAAGAAATAAAACAAAAACAAGAGTAAATTAATTAATATCCAGATGACCTCTAAAACTGCAATCTGTCGTAAGTAAGCATATGGCGTTAATTTTCATTTATTTTCCTCGGCATCTCACAAATCGCATTGCTTCAAAATTACATTTCGTTATTAAAAAAATTGCATATTGTAGTGTTTTCTTAAAATATCTTGAGTCTCAAGTATTAATTTTTATTTTTGAACAAGCCGGGAGCCATTGTATAATAACACTGTGCAACAAAATCTTGTTTTTGGTGTTTACAACAATTGTAAATAACAACAAAGTACAAGTACAAGATTTTTCGTGTGTTGTAAATAATGTTTTGTTTTTGCTTTTTGCCGAGTTCAGAACATTTTCTCCGAGAGATGCGACGTCACATACACTCATATTATGTATTTGTGCGAGTAATAATGTATTTTTTTTAATTTAGTAACACTCTATCTTCTTCCGCTGATTCGTATTATCCCTGCAACTCCCCTGTTTTATTTGTTTTTTTTTTCACACCAGATAAAGAAAATAAATGATAATGTTTGTTTTTGTTGTAGCAACTGTCTTAGATGTATTTATGTTTGTCATCGAAGTAATTGAGTTGAGTGCCGGATATCTGACATCTGTACGAGTTCCTAGAACAGTCGAACCTACGTAACCGAAAAGGATACGGTTTTATAAAGTTTTTTTCAATAAGAGCGCTACAAAAACGGTTTAGGAAATCAATGCAATTCTGTATGCCAGTGAAAGAACATTCGATGCTATTAAATATGGATCTCGATTTTTTTTGCATAGCCACCATGCAGAAGCATAATTTTCGACGGTTTCAAGTATAAACCGGCGGATTCATGTTTGATATTCGCACAAAGTTCATTAATCGTCGCTGGCTTGTTGAGAGAAAAGAAAATAGTCTAACGTCGTCAAATCACACGGCCAATTGACAGGTCCATTTCATGAGATAACACGTTCACCTATCTTGGTTTTCAATAAATCGATTGTGACATTCGCTGTGTGGCTTTTGGCCCCGTCCTGTTGGAACTATTTATTGTCCAAGTCCATATCATCCAATTCAGGCCAAAAATATTCGGTTATCATTGAGCGGTACCGATTTCCATTCACAGTAACGTGCCGTACAACCCAATGTCGCTGCCGGTCCATAAACCACACCAAACCGTAATTTTTTTCAATATTGCTGCCTGACCAATAACGCATATTTTACCTATTGACGAAGACATTCAACCATAAATTGTACGAAGAGCTTTTAAAGTTGAGGCCCCTGACTCCGACATTCGGTAGTAAATTTTGATAATATCGACTCGTTGTTGGATCATATATCTTTCCATGACGAAATGGCATACCTTACTGAAGAGAAATGTCAAAAGAGCGGGACTACTTTTGTAGCCTCCCTATTGAAAACCCCTTTATTATTTAGTCAACAACCCGTCGTTTCAAGTTTAATACTATTATGAAAAGCTTGCTTATGACGCTTTTACAGAAAAGCTTTCGAAGATCTAATCATCTAATAATAAAGTGAGGTTATTTTATTTCTTTCTTGGATAAATTTTCTTTTGTTGATCAGAAGAACTTTGATAGAGGCAACTATCGAAAACGATCTTATTGATATAATTCTCAATATACTACTACTTTAGGCTTTTCATCCATATTTAAACACTGATTAAAACGGCTATTGAACTTTTGTAAAGTACCTTTTTTTGAATGATAACCTTTTTTATAATACAAAATACACAAGAGAGGTTTAATAATGTCTATCGCATTATTGGATCATGTTGTTGAATATTACATTGACGGGAATTCGAATCAGCAACTCATCTATTAGTATTTCCGTACCCAAAATCCTCCTTTACGCCAAGCTTTTGAGCACTAATTACACAACTAGAACAAAAGGCGTTTTTATTGTAATTTATCAGTTATACCAGTAGTCGCTCACTATATAAGCGCGGTAGCGTAAACAAATATATATTTTTCCAATTTAACATATCTGCCACCGAGCAATAGTTAGCATAGCACTAGCTAGTAAGCAACTAAATTAGTGACCTTTCGCCAGCACAAACGATTGACTTTCACTAATAGCACCGTTGAATAACAAGAACAAAAAACAAAAACAAAAGAAGAAATAAGCAAATAAATTAAGTGCTCCTCAGTCAGCTTTTTAGTTGTTGTTGTTGTTATGTTGTTATTTTTCCTGCATTTGCTAGTTAATTCACTGCCTTCGCTGCCTCGCTTAGCTGCATGCTAATACTTAGTATAGGTGTTTGACAATTGTTGTGTGCGTATGTACATACATATATATAGTTTATATGTATTGTATAGATGTATATTGTAGTAATTGTGGTGGTTGTGTACCAGAGTAGTTACATATTTGCATTTAATGAAATCGCGTTTAATTAGGCTTATTGCCGCAAACACTGCCACGTGCTGCTGCCAATGATGTACATGAACTTGAATGCCAATGCAGCCAATATCAACAATTACAACAACAACAATATCAACAAACACTCTACCGTTATCAATATCCACATCAATACTACAACAACGTCGACATGTCTGGCCCCATCGCCACCAGCATCGATATTGTTGACATAATCGCCGATGGCATTGCGTATGGCACTGCGGCCGATATTGCCACCGGTGCGTTTGGTGGTAAGTAGGTGTATGTAGTATCCACAAGAGAACCTCCTCCTAAATTCAAAATTTTCTATGTGTGTATTGGTGTAAATAGTTATTGGTGATTTTTTGTATATATTTATGTATGTGTGGATCGGTGTGTGTGTATGTGTGCGGGCACTTTGTTTACTATATTTGCACAATGCATATCTCCCAAGGCATGCTTTAATTGACTTACTTCTTCTTAGCATAAATGCATATTTGAGCACTTCGCAATTAGAATAGGTCTATTATGTAATAGTAGATTCTAAAGTGTTTCATTTGCGTCATTTGAAGAAAAGAAAAATATTCGAAAATATTTCCACCTAATTATTCTATATTTTGTATCATCGCAAGGTTCTTGTGGCATTTCATTTAATTTTGTGATATTTTTGAAAATGGCGTTCCCTTAAATGTTGTTTTATTTCCTCAAATATTAGGCATATCATATACTAGATATACAAGCATACATACTTATGATATATAATTACATATATATTTACATATATACACTTCCAATAACCACTTACATTTGAACAACAACCCATTAATGGTCTCCCAAAATTAATTGTATCAATTGTCGATGAACATTTACAACTAATGGCATCGTTACAAGCCCCCCACTCGTCACTGTGCTCGGTCTAAATGTTTTAATTTTAATTTTTTTATTTTTTTTTCCTATTTTTTAATAATTAATTATTATTTAAATTTTCATTTATTTTTTTTTGTTATTTTTCTCATTTTTTTAATTTTTAGAATTATTTCCATTTTTTATTTTTTTTTATTTATTTTTTGTTAATTTTTTTTCGAATTCCGTAATCATCCACTCATCTTCTTCAATTTTGCTTTAATTGTTGTGTTTGTCAACCAATTTACAATTTATCGCACTTACTTTACTCTTGGTAATCTCAAATAACTAAAAAAACATATTTAACTCTTTATTTATTTAGCTACAACCGCTCCACTCGCTGTGGATGTGCCTGAGACCTCGTATTCCAGCAGCGAAGATGAGGAAGATTTCTACGATGCAAATGATGATCCATTCACTAGTATGGGGAACTCGCCGAGCTAGTAAGTACAAAAATACTTTATTAATAAACAAATGAAAGAAAGGGTCATTTAGTGTACGATAGGGGTACAACACTAGTAAATGCAATTATGATAAATGTTCTATTTATATAATAGAGGGCAGCCCGTTGACTATTCATGAGTATTTTAAAAAGGGAAAGCGGAAAAGTTTTGCAAAATATCCGATTTATTTCTGAACACAACGACTTTTGGCTTGATATACTAGAGTCAGTGATGCTCCCACTTCTTTTTCTTGCGAAATGCAAAGTAGTCTAAATAGTTTCTACATTTCGGCGTCCAATCGGGATAGTTGAAACCAGACATGGTTTTGTTCTTCTCCTGGTAGTCGATGTAGAACCCAGAAGACGATGGCAATCACCTTTATCGCCGATAATACAGTCGTCACTCTCTTTGGAGTACGTTCGCCGTGTGAAGTCCACAAGTACGATTGTTTTGGTCTCTGGTGTTCACTAGTGAATCCATATTTCATTGACGGACATGAAACGACTCAGAAATTAACTTTTCGCTTAAACAGCGCCTCGAAAAGTGGTATCATGATTGCGCCTGACGCACGGCACATATCGCGCCGACATCGTTTTTATACCCAAGATTTTGTGTAGGACATGATCCACGCGTTCTTTTAAGTCGCTTACTGTTTGTGCTATCTCGCAACATTTCAATCGGCGGTCGATCAATATGAGATTTCGGACTTTTGCCACGTTAACAAAAACTGGCGTCAATTTATCTAATATCCGTAGATAATGCTACTTTCGTCTGCAATCAAAACAAAGCTCGATGCTCGATTCGTCGCCTAGGAAAATGTACTACGAGGTAGTAAATTTCTAGTGACGCTATTGGACGGTGAGGATTAGTGCTTATCGGACCTCTCTCGAATATAACCTCCTATAATTATTAGTTTAGAGAATTTATAAACTAGCCAAATTTGAAAACTGTTTGAAACACCTATTGGATAAGAATAATGAAGCTAATTATATTGGAAGGACATGCTTTGGGTAAGAAATAGGTTCCAGACTTAGTACAACAAATGTCTTTACTACCGTTTTGCTAGTTTTTTTGAGTTATCCTCTACACTCATTTAAATAGTTTCTCGGTCCAAATACACCTTTAAACAGCTTCTGTATTTTAATCTGGAGCTTTTTTTATATTAGAAATACATATGTATATTCAAAGGCTTGACATTGCTTGTTGAGTGGGCGTTGTTGTTGGAAATAATGTATTTTTTTTGTAATATCGAATTTTTCCACAATTTCTCAGTCGTCTCACTACACACCAGGTGGTTCCCTACCTTGTCTACAGTTTCTTCCTATCCACTCATTTTCATATTCAAATTTTCTATTTCCCTCCTAAACAACTGCAAACGTTGACTGATTTGTGTTTTGTGTCTGTTTTATTACAATTTTTTGTTTGTTTTTCTTTTTATTGTATTTATGTGCAAGGACATACCAAATGAAATCAATACACTTGTAATTGAAATTGTATATCAAAATGCATCGACTTGGAAACATTTTAAACTTTTTGTTATTGTTTTTTATTATTTTTGCTTTTCTGTTGCTATTTATTACGTTTTCTTATACGAGAAGTAGCAACAACACTCACTGCAGCTCATCTATAGTATCATTCATAATTTTGTATTTTCGCCTACTGTTTGTAAGCATCTATAATTAACCGCACTCGCGAGTGGAATGACTGAATGACTGTCGGCTGCCCATAAAAGAAAAGAAAGATATGCTGGCATCACACAATGTGAGAATGTACAATTTTAATGCAACGCAGTTGCCTCTAAGCATTGCACAGCGTATTGTCTTGCATATTTTCGCCACTGAAAAGCATGCAAAAAGTAACAACAACAAAGTGAAAATATACATATTTGTAATATTTCGGAATTAAAGATTTAAATGTGATTTACAACTCAAAACAATTGTGATTTCGCATGAGTTTACGTAATGTCGAGCGCAATGCTGCTGCGGCTCCAGTAGAAGACGAACGGTGCGTGTAAGTGCAATATTAAAATTGAAGAAATTAAGAAAAAAATGAAAGTTTGAAAATAGTGAATGTGTTGTAAAAAAAAAACCGTCCGACCAATATAATTTATAATATAAGATGTGTGTTCAAAAAATAACGGGAATTTTCCGTTTTTGAAAATAATATTTATTCATTTGTCTACATTAATGTTGTCACTCTCAAAATAGTCCCTATTCCATATGCCAGCACTGCTTCCGATGGTCGAAACCCTTCTCAAACTCGATTTTTGGGATAGCTTAGGGCTTTTCAAGCAAGCTCATAAAAAAATGTCCAATCTTAGCGCTGCTACAGACAAATAGTTCAGGGGTATTAACATAATAAAAAATAAAAATTAAAATTCCCGTTATTTTTTGAACAGACCTCTTATAATATACATACATACATATATGTAAATTTCTCTTAGTATACATATGTGTACGTGAATTCGTTGACATTGAAAATCCACTTGATTTATGGATTAATTGAATGCTTGCCATAATGTCAGCGCAGTGACACAACCGGCGGACCGACCATCTAACCTTAGCATTAACATTAACTCCGGTGGCCCGACGCTCAAGTTCAAGGTCACGCTCAACCAACCAACTACAAACTCACAGAAAAAGTGTTCGAGCGGAAGTTGTAACGGCACGCTTGTGATAACCACAGCGTAAAATGGCTGAAGTAGCGCGTAAGTTAAGCGCCAAGCCAAGTCGCGTATTAATTAGATTCGCTGCGTAAAGTCTCAGCTGTTCTATAGCGTTGCTAGAGATGGAGGCGTCAAGTGAGCAATCAACAAACACTAAAGTGGCTTCAGTGTGTAGTAAAGCAACCATATGCGTTGCTCGGTTGCTCGCTATTAAGCAATTGCGGTGGCTTTAATAATAGCTGTGAGTTTATATATGCGCGTTTATATTCATATATTAATAATATAGCCGCAGACTCACACTGTCTTTAATTTCCTCTGCTTTGGTGGGTGTGTAAATGTCGTAATATGTATAACGGAACAACAACAAAAACAAATTTATTAATTTTGTATACTTTGTTTTTGCTTACTCTCTTTTGTTACCACATTCGCGGTGTTTTTGTGTAAATTTTGTGTTATGTTTTTGTTTATATTTTAACTCTTTCTTGCAATCCATACAATTTTCAGTTTATGTGTGTGTGGCTGACAAAGCGTATGTGCTCTCTTTGAATCCTCATAACAGCTTTTCGCCTTACTGAGCATTGTATCCTTTCTAGAGACATGCGCTTTAACAGTGCTGTTGCTCCCACGAGCGAAAAGTGTTACTTTGCTCCAACTTGAAGGGTCTATTTTGAAGTGGTTGGGCGATTATTCGACAACAAATGTTTGTAAGCCCATCCTCATCTACGTGTAATGTCCGTCTTGACACCATATTCAAATTAAGAAGTCATTACTAATTTAATTTGCCTCCAGCTGCTGACTTATTTTTATGACAACTTTGACAATTAAAATTCCGATGTGGTAGGGTTCTGTAAAATATTAATTTTGTGCTAGTTGTTGTTGTAGAAAATTCTAAGTTCTGCCTAGGTTGGGAAAATCGTTGCCGGCTGTCGTCGAGGTCATCTTTAAGAGCTCTAGAAGCGTATCATTAACATCAGATTTCTCCCTAAGGTTAGAGATATTCTAAATAACTTTGACTTACTAAGGTTAAGATGTGCTATATTTGTAAGAATATATCCTTCATGTCAAAAGACAGCCAATGCTACAATGTACTTATTTATAAGTTGGTTTAAATCAACTCATCCCTTCCCTATGGTCCTATTCTCTTAGAATGAATACCTAACCTCTGAAAAATGGTTCAAAGCAGCAACAAAGTGTTTCATGAATGTAATTTTTAAAAACAAATCCTTAATGTAATTTAAAGACTCTTTACATATTGAACTGTTTGGGTAAAATACGAACAAGCGATTTCAAAGCGAAATGAGATCTGCTGCACATTCTGGAAAATAATGAGGTAACGTAATTGATGTTGAAGTCAGTTAGCCGTCTATAGGGGTTCCTCTGTCGTTGTAGCGGTTTTTTAGACCCCACTTTGAGAACAAATTAATTGTCGTCGAGGCCATCTAACGGGAGAAACCTGATGTTCCGACGCAATCGAAACATAGGAGAGTGTTAGATGGGTGGGATTCACCTGGCATACAATGAAGTAAATCACATGGGTAGACTCATTACACGATGGAGTCTAATCCGGATAAATAGGAGTTTAACCTATAACAGTATACAGAGCGAATTTCCTCTCCGGAACTTAAAGAGTTCAGTGAACCTCTGGCTTCTCCTAGCTAAAAAAAAAATATCTTGCAATCAAGTTCAGTTTTATCTTAATTCTTATTTCAACTGTACTTTAGTCGCTCCCGCGTATAATAAATTGGCTCCGATCGTAAACATCAAGGAAAGTCGACTGTCCTTAATTAAAAGGAGAGCTATTCTTTAAAGTCATGCTCAGTCCAACACATCCATTATTGGACATATTGATTCTACATTAGATCTCAATAATACCAAGCAGAGTTATTCGTCTCGCACGGTCTAGTTCATTAACACTAGTACAAACAATTTATCCACATGAAAACGAGTCGCCTTGCTGGTGATGCATGCAAAAGTTGTACTTCCCGAAGACTTCCGTGGAATATCTAAATCAATAAAAGACCTGCTTTAGAAAGTTTCATGTCTGTAATAGAATGTCACGCATTGCTTATTGAGCGATTAAGGGATTTCATCTCGCGTACTGTTAATAAAAAAATCCAATACTTAAATGCCTGCAGATTCGACGCCGCATCATTAACAAGTGCCAACACATCATTACGTACATTTTCTCTCTGCTCTCGCTGTACTCACATTGCGAAAAACTCGTGCGCTCTCTTACACTTGATTTCCGGTGGCTCCTCAAAGTATGCCTGTTAACTGAAGTGCACTCGAAAATGTTACATGCGCGCTGCACGCTCACTTCCTACGCGACCCCAGTGTGCGGTAATACTATTTTAACGACCGACAGTAGTAGTGCCTCGGCTGTGCTCAAGTATCGACTGTGTTTACTTTAGTAACGAAAACAACGAAAAACATCACATTTTATTGCTTTAAAAAAATATTTGTTAGAACAAATTTACAAACAAAACAGTTCTTTGTATTTGTTTTTACCGTTAAACCGCAGTAGCGGTCGAAGTTGAAAGGCGAGCAAACAAAGAAAGTTGCGGTTTTGTGCTAAATTCGTTCGAATCATACAACAAAAACACGAAATTCGATAAAACCGTTGAATAATTTTCGTTGAAATTTGGCATGTTTTCAAGTTGATATGACGCATCTCGGTGGCGGCAGCTGACGTCGTTGCATGTTGCTACCCGCTCGACGTTCGCCATTGTGTCGATAATTCCATAGAGATTTACTTGTTTGTGTGCAATGAATCGCGTATTTTATTGTACTCAACATGTATTGAGCCGTTGGAGTAAGCAATAAATTAAATAGAGCGGAACGGTTCCAGCGCCTAAAATTATGCAAGACATTAGTGTTGGCGTTTAATGTCATTGGGTCGTCTAGTATAACTGCCGGTCGACACAGATTCGGCATAACGGGATATAATATATAATATGAGTTATTACAAACAACAACAATACATTACACTAACACACACGAACAACGGCATTTTACTTACTTACAATTGTGTCACGCATCGCTCTACAGACGCATTTAAGCGCACAGCAGCCGTGTAGAGGAATTGAATGCGTGAACATCCGAGAATACACGCACACACATAAAATACGGTTTACGCCAGATTTACGCGCGGCACACACACACATTCACCATTAGTCGGTACTTGAGGCAATCCAGCAGCAATCATTTGCTCCGACAGCCAGTTAGCCAGGCAGCCAGTCGGGCCATCAGTCACTGAGCCAACTAAAGCTGCTTGACTTAGTCGTCGCAAATATTTGCACGCACAGCTGGCAGCACACGCACAGTAGTACTTTATATACATATAGGGGGGTCTTGAAGTGTGCGGACATGTTCAAGAAATGGGTGCGACGCGTCAGTTTCAGGTACGTACGGGGGATTTCAAGTCATACAAACGCCGTGTTCAAGCATATTTTATAGTTTTTATACTCTCGCAACAAATGTTGCTAAAGAGAGTATTATAGTTTTGTTCACATAACGGTTGTTTGTAACACCCAAAACTAAACGAGTTAGATATAGGGTTATATAAACCAAAGTGATCAGGGTGAAGAGTGGAGTTCAAATCCGAATGTCTGTCTGTCCGTCTGTCCGTCCGTCCGTCCGTCTGTGCAAGCTGTAACTTGAGTAAAAAAAGATATCTTGATGAAACTTGGCACACTTATTTCTTGGCACCATAGGAAGGTTGCTTTCGAAAATGAGCAAAATCGGACCACTGCCACGCCCACAAAATGGCGAAAACCGAAAACACATAAAGTGCCATAACTAAGCCATAAATAAAGTTATGGAAATAAAATTTGGTATGAAGGATCGCACTATGAAGAGGCATATTTGGATGCAATTTTTTTGGGGAAGTGGGCGTGGTCCCGTCCCCTACTAAGTTTTTTGTACATATCTCGCAAACCAATAGAGCTATATAAACCAAACTTTCTGCAGTCGTTTTTTTAGCCACTTCCTAATACAGTCCAAAAATGAAAGAAATCGGATTATAACCACGCCCACCTCCCATACAAAAGTTAGGTTGAAAATTACTAAAAGTAGGTTAACTCATTAACGAAAAACGTCAGAAACACTAAATTTCACATAAGAAATGGCAGATGAAAGCTGAACTCAGATTTTTTACAAAATGGAAAATGGGCATGGCGTCGCCCACTTATGGGTCAAAAACCATATCTCAGGAACCACTCTACCGATTTCAATGAAACTTGGTTTGTAGTAGTTTCCTTACATCCCAATGATATGCTGTGAAAATAGGCCAAATCGCTTCACAACCACGCATACTTCCTATATACCAGAACTTTGAAGACGACCTGAATCGTTTACTTTACAATATATAAAGTAAGTACTAGTGTAGATATCGGTGCAGAACTTTGCACAAATACTATGTTAATAGTGTGGCAGCCCCATTCTAAAAATCGCCGAAATCGGACCATAAGTTTTTAAGGCCCCATATATCGAACACGAGGACCTCGGTGCTTCTATCCTAATATTATGGTTTCCAACTTTCAATGGACTTTATACAATATATATGACGAATATGTGGGTCAAATTGGGTATTATATAATATAAGGAAAGTTAAATAAATAAATTGCGAGAGTATAAAATGTTCGGTTACACCCGAACTTAGCCCTTCCTTACTTGTTTTTACTTGTATATGTGATTCTATTAAAAAGTATGTAACTTTGTTTTTATATTCGTCCTTCACCCGTTTACTTTACTATCATGGTTCTTTGGCCGCTTTGTTGTCGTAAATCGGCATTTTGTTGCATCTTTTGCACTTCCATAAATATTTAACGGCTATGCGAAAGTATTTAGCCGCATTCACAGCATGAGGGTGGTAGAAAAGGGTACTGAGAATTGGTAGATCTCAAAAAAACAAAAGAAAATAGCAAAATAAAAGGAGCTGAAGGCTCTCTGTGTCTCAAAAAACATTTTATAACATTTTTTGTAGTGAAAAAATTTTCAAAGTTGTCCCTATTTGCAAATAACTGGGACAGTCGATTTTCATAAGCTCCTCTTGAAACGAAACTTCATCAGCAGAATCAAACGCCGTATACAGGAAGATATAGTAATTACTTGATTCCAGGTCTGGACTAAAAAGTGGATGCGTTGCACTGACTAGTATCTATCACCGTGTGGACCCTGCCCTATTGACTAAGACTAGTAAAGAGTTTGGCCGTAATATAGCAGGTCATAGTAAATGATTTCCTTTCAATTCCACCAGGCACATTGCAAAATCTTCGGCACCTAGTGCCTAGTTAGGCTACCATTTGAGTCGGCTCACCGATATTCGATCTCAGCCGTTTTGGCTTTACATTGAAATTTGCGATTCAGTAGCGATTCGCTGATGGAAATTCGATACATGTAGTTTTTTGCGTTAATAGTGGCAACCATACATCGAGCTCCTTGTTGTCCACATATTTATTTAAATGTTTCCAAATGGCTATTTGAAGAATTATTAGCTTCTAGGGAATCGAGAGAGTTCTTCAATGACGGTCGGACTCGACGATCTCCATTTTTTACCAATATTTTCGATAATTCACTTTTCAGAGTAGAGGAGCTTTGGCTTCAAAATCACCGGAACTCAAAATTGCGCGTGATTGGCTTCCAGTATCAAAACCATAGACATTATTTACATTCTCAACAGCCTTCATCTGTATAATTTGTTTTTTTTTTCTCTATTTACTCGTGACCATCTTCGATGCGTGCTTAAAAAATACTGAGCCAAGCAATTACAAACTCTGAATAAGTTTTAATTGGGACAGAATTTTATCTTTTTAACACTATATAACGCAATCAGATCGCTTATACAATTCCATTATTTATAATTCAATTTTTTTATTTTAATTTGTAGCGCCACGCGTGGCTTTTCCGTGGAAACCACATCGCCAACATATGAAAATGCACCGGAAGCACAACCACAAAAGGATGCCAGCGCCAAGTCATCCATTGTCGATCGTCTGGACGACTATCAAACGGCATTGACTACGGTAGCGGAAAACATAACCGCTGGTGCGCCGAAAGGCGCTACTGCGTCGGCGTCGCAACGGTTAAGTGCCGGCGATAAAACATTCCAAAAATACGGCGATGACGATAGCATCGATTACGATGCACTGTACGAAGAGGAGGAAGACTCCACGATCAGCATGGAGGCGCATGGTTCCATGATATCACATCTCATATCGCAAGTGAAGATCGGCATGGACTTGACGAAGGTTGTGTTGCCCACTTTCATTCTGGAGCGACGCTCATTGCTGGAGATGTACGCTGATTACTTTGCACATCCGGATCTGTTTCTGAGGTATGTTTAAACTATTTTAATGTGTATGTTTGTAATTAAGTGTAGTTGTTGTTTCATTGCAGAATTGCTGAGATGGAGACGCCACGCGAACGCATTGTCGAAACATGTCGTTGGTATTTGAGTGCCTATCACGCTGGTCGTAAAAGTGCGGTAGCCAAGAAACCATACAATCCCATATTGGGCGAAGTGTTTCAATGCCATTGGGATTTGCCAGGTTAGTAAGGCCACCGTATTTGAAACATTAGTGAATATCGGAGCATTCCCGGCAATGATATTTGTGGACAGTTCCTACGACCTCTGGATTCGTTTCCACGACAGTCGAATCCACTTACCGGCATCCACATGAAAACCTTAAAATATGTTGTTCTGTCGCTCAACAACAACAACAATTTCGTATCTTTCGATCCTTGTCTCCTATTTTTAGTGAACTTTTTTGTGGCACAAACCACAATCTCTTACAATATTAAATTGTTATTAATCTTTATATTATATTTATCGATTTGGCAACATCATTCCAGTAAGTCAGCAATTCATGCGCACTTCCAGGAATGCTGACACGAACATAGCATAAAAGGAAATAACTAATAAATAAGTAACAGTTAGGTATGCAAGCACCTGCTGGTATAAAACTTAGTGCATAAGCCTAATTATGCCCCTTTTAACTTAGCAGCGACTACGTGCGCATCGGCGCTTAAAATATATTATTAAATTAATTCTAACCAAAGCGTTTTATTTCGGGAACCACAATAATCACCACATTGGTGACCCCGACGTGATTTACGGTTAGTTATTCCGCGTTTTTAAGTAAAATTTAAAATTCGCAACTCGTCCGTAAATTTCTTAGCTAAAGTGCTTTTTTAATTCGTGCACTTGGTGAAGTGATTTTTGTGGTTAACCGCGCACGTGGTCGCTCGCCCTACAAATTGGAGCCTTTTGGTGTTTTCTTGCACGGTGACTATCTCGACGTGGGAGTGAAGTACACAAATTTTGCAAAGAATTTAACATCATCCATTCGACATGCCAGACAACGCTAGTGTTCAAGCCGCCGACAGCATCACGCCGCTTCAACGTGTGTCTATACGATGTCCGCTTTTCAATTCGGAAAGGCCAGCCTTATGGTTCGCTCAGCTAGAAGGACAATTCCACCTGGCCGGGATCTCAGACGAAATCACACAGTACCATTACGCTTCTTCGCACCTTGACCCGAAGGCTGCCGCAGAGGTGGAAGATCTCCTCTTGAAGATTCCAACAGAAGCACCATACACTCGTCTCAAAGGTACACTCGTCGAACGTCTCACGCTCTCTCGAGACGCTCGATTACAACAACTTCTCGAACAAGAAACTTTGGGCGACAGAAAGCCGTCGCAATTTCTGCGCCATCTTAGAAGCCTCGACAATACCGTTCCTGACAATATTCTACGTACAAAGTGGCTGAGCAGACTTCCGATGACAACGCAATCAATACTTGCATCCCATGCAGACATTAACCTCGACAAGCTAGCATCTCTGGCAGATAAAATACATGACATCGCATTGCCCACAGCACAAATCAATTCCGTTCAACACCAACCGTCGAATCTCGCATTTCTCGTCTCGAAGCTTCAATCAACGAGCTAACCTCGATGTTTAAAGGCAGAGGTACTACCCGCTCTCGCCAGCGCTCTCGTTCACGTAGGTTTTCACCAGCAGCTAACAACAATATGTGCTGGTATCATCAAACTTTCGGCAATAAAGCAAACCGTTGCAAATCGCCATGCACGTACCAGGGAAACTTTCCGTCGGACCGTTAGTGGCGGTTAACGGCTCCTCACTCGATTCCAACCGCCTTTTCGTAACAGATCGCGCCACCAAAATCCAATTTTTAGTGGATACTGGCGCTGATCTCTGCACTTTTCCCAAATCTCTCGCATCTTGGTCAACGGAACGAGCAAATTATAATCTCACAGCGGCAAACGGATCTACAATCAACACTTACGGCTGCATAACTCTATCATTAAATTTTGGACTTAGACGAAATTTCACATGGCGCTTCGTAGTGGCGGACATATCCAAACCTATTATTGGCGCAGACTTTTTGGCACATTTCGGCATCTTACCCGATCTTAAGAACAGCTGTCTTATTGATTCGATAACCGGATTAAAAGTAGCATGTAAATTATCAGTATCCAATATCATTTCAGAAGTCAAAGTATTGCCTGTCGATCCTATATGGGCAGACACACTCAAGAAGTTTCCTAATCTGACGAAGCCTGAAGGAATCTGTCAACCAACAAAACATACAACGCTGCACCACATTGCTACTACACCAGGACCTCCCGTCTCCTGTAAGGCACGAAGACTCGTCCCTGACAAACTAAAAATTGCAAAGGCGGAATTCGATAAAATGCTACAACTGGGAATCGCTCAACGCTCGAAGAGTTCCTGGTCATCTCCGCTGCACCTGGTCCCGAAAAAGACAGGTGAATGGCGACCTTGTGGAGATTTTCGTCGACTTAATGCGCGTACATTGCCTGACAGATATCCCGTTCGTGTTTTGGAAGATTTTACTGCCAATTTAGCCGGCAAAACCATATTTTCAACAATTGATCTCGTCCGCGCTTTTCATCAAATACCAGTTGCCAAAGAAGATGTTGACAAAACGGCCATCATAACACCGTTTGGACTTTTCGAATTTCCGTTCATGACGTTCGGACTTCGAAACGCCGCGCAAACATTTCAACGATTTATCGACGAGGTGACACGGGGATTGGACGACTTCACATTCCCATATATAGACGACATCCTAATCGCTTCTAAAGACATTAAAGAGCACCACACGCATCTTCGTTTACTTTTCGAACGGCTCTCTCAGTATGGTGTCGTAATTAACACCACTAAGTGCTGTTTTGGTCTTCCCGAAGTCGACTTTTTGGGACACCGCATCTCAGCAAAAGGGATTTTACCCCTTCCAGGTAAAGTAGACACGATCGTCAACTTCCCTCGCCCAACAACGATCCGAAAACTGCGTGAGTTCCTCGGTATGATCAATCGTGTTTTGGAAGATTTTACTGCCAATTTAGCCGGCAAAACCATATTTTCAACAATTGATCTCGTCCGCGCTTTTCATCAAATACCAGTTGCCAAAGAAGATGTTGACAAAACGGCCATCATAACACCGTTTGGACTTTTCGAATTTCCGTTCATGACGTTCGGACTTCGAAACGCCGCGCAAACATTTCAACGATTTATCGACGAGGTGACACGGGGATTGGACGACTTCACATTCCCATATATAGACGACATCCTAATCGCTTCTAAAGACATTAAAGAGCACCACACGCATCTTCGTTTACTTTTCGAACGGCTCTCTCAGTATGGTGTCGTAATTAACACCACTAAGTGCTGTTTTGGTCTTCCCGAAGTCGACTTTTTGGGACACCGCATCTCAGCAAAAGGGATTTTACCCCTTCCAGGTAAAGTAGACACGATCGTCAACTTCCCTCGCCCAACAACGATCCGAAAACTGCGTGAGTTCCTCGGTATGATCAATTTTTATCGAAAATTTCTTCAAAACGCTGCCAAGTTTCAGGCACCCTTGCACGAGTACATCCAAGGGGCTTCAATAAAAGGCTCTCACCCGGTTCCTTGGACTCCAGAGGGGGAAGCAGCATTCGTCACATGCAAGGAAGAGCTGCGCAAAGTTACGCTGTTAGCATATCCTGACACAACACTTCCTTGGGCCATCTTCACTGACGCCTCCGAGTACGCTATTGGCGCTGTGCTACAACAAAGACGTGGACAAAACTGGGAACCATTGGCTTTCTTCAGCCAAAAGCTTCAACCAGCTGTCAGGAAACACTGTCCTTACGATCGTGAGCTACATGCTATCTACGCTGCTTTACGAAAATTTCGCTATATTTTCGAAGCACGACATGTCACAGTCTTCACGGATCATAAACCTTTACTTCACGCCTTTTCCCAGGATCCCGATCGAGCGACACCTTGGCAATTTCATCGCTTAGATTTTATCAGCCAGTTTACCACAGATATTCAATACATATTTGGTAAGGACAACATCGTCGCAGATGCCCTTTCACGTATCGAAGAAATATCCACCGCAGTATCTACAAACGAACTTGGACAAGCACAAAGCGAAGACGAGGAACTTCAGCAACGTTTACGGGGAGAACAAGACGATTCATTAAATTTGCGACCAGTCAACATTCCAGGCTGCGATAAACCAATTTATTGCGACATATCTGGCGACCTTATTCGCCCATATGTCCCCGCATCGCTGAGAAAGCGAATATTCGACTCTCTCCATAGTATTAGTCATCCTGGATCACGAGCTTCTGCTAAATTATTAACACAACGTTATATCTGGCCTAGCATCAACCGAGACTGTCGCTTATGGGCCCGTACTTGTCTAGCTTGCCAACGAAACAAAGTATCTCGCCACGTTTTATCACCAATTCAAAATTTTTCAGGCCGCACAAGACGTTTTGAACACATCCACGTAGACATCATTGGACCATACGCACCATCAAGAGGGTACCGCAACTGCTTGACTATCATCGATCGGTTTACAAGATTTCCAGAAGCATTTCCTATTGAGAGTATTGGCGCCGATTGCGTCGCACGCACGCTTTTTGCAGGGTGGATATGCCGCTATGGCGTTCCCCTACGTATTACAACCGACCAGGGAACTCAATTCGAGAGTCAACTTTTTAACGCTCTCGCCCGTCTCATCGGCAGCAAACATATACATACCACTTTCCATCCGCAATCGAATGGAATGGTAGAACGTCTACATCGTCATTTGAAGGATGCGATCCGCTGTCATGAAAACAGCTCGTGGGTAGACATGCTACCTATTGTGTTACTCGGAATTCGTGCCGCTTGGAAGGAGGATCTTGGTGCCACTCCAGCCGATCTCGTATATGGAGAACCGATTCGTTTACCAGGCGAATTCCTCGCACCTTCACCACGACATTCATTGCCGCCGTCTAATGTTGCTGAAAGCTTAAGGAAATACTTCGAAGAGCTCGCACCGCAACCCGTAGCCCGACATGGTCAAAAGAAAACATTCATCTTTAAAGAACTAGCGACTTGTTCTCATGTTTTTGTTCGTCGTGACGCTCCACATCACTCATTTACTTCTCCGTACGAAGGGCCGCATCGAGTGATTTCAAGGCATGATAAATATTTCATCGTAGACGTCAGAGGCAAAAATACTACTATTTCAATCGACCGACTTAAGCCGGTATATTTACTTCCCGACGATACTGAACAGAACAACTATAACGACAACAACACAACGTTCATTTCATCAAATTCCCCAGAGTCATCCGAACCTGGGACATCACGACTTTCATCGTCATATCGTCCAGACACCGACTTAAGCTTTTCTTCGCCGTCTCCTAAAAGACGAGTCAAATTTCGCTAAACATTGTTACATTTCTTTTCTATTTAGTTATTGCTAACTTTCTCCAACAAGGGGAGTATTTGTGGCACAAACCACAATCTCTTACAATATTAAATTGTTATTAATCTTTATATTATATTTATCGATTTGGCAACATCATTCCAGTAAGTCAGCAATTCATGCGCACTTCCAGGAATGCTGACACGAACATAGCATAAAAGGAAACAACTAATAAATAAGTAACAGTTAGGTATGCAAGCACCTGCTGGTATAAAACTTAGTGCATAAGCCTAATTATGCCCCTTTTAACTTAGCAGCGACTACGTGCGCATCGGCGCTTAAAATATATTATTAAATTAATTCTAACCAAAGCGTTTTATTTCGGGAACCACAATAATCACCACAATAATCAATAAAAATTCTTGCACTTTCAGACGAAACGCCCGATGACAATGTCGTGAGTGATGGACCGGTTCCCTGGTGTCATCGCAATCAGCTGACGTTCTTAGCCGAACAGGTTTCGCATCATCCGCCAAGTGCGTATTCGAAATTAAAAATCTTGCTTTGTAAAAAATAAATAATCCAACTTTCGATTTCAGTTTCCGCCTTCTATGCTGAGCATGTCAATAAGAAAATCACGTTTTCCGCGCACGTTTGGACCAAATCGAAATTTCTAGGCCTTTCAATTGGCGTACACAATATCGGTGAAGGTATTGTGACGCTGGTGGATCACAGCGAAGAGTATATTGTCACATTTCCGAATGGCTATGGCAGGTATGAACTCATCAATATCTCAATATTCAGAATGAAGCTACTTTAATGCACTTCTCTTACCGTTAGATCTATTTTAACCGTCCCTTGGATCGAATTGGGTGGCACAGTCGAAATACGTTGCCCGCAAACCGGTTATCACGCGACAATTGAGTTCTTAACTAAGCCATTTTATGGCGGCAAGCGCAACAAAGTGACGGCTGAAGTGGGTCCACACTTAAAAAATTATATAATACTTCTTCTAACTGTTTTTTTCTACTTTTATTGAATGTAGATTTACGCGCCCAACGAAAAGAAACCATTTGCTTCGATAGCGGGCGAGTGGAGCGGCCTCATGGAAGCCAAATGGCATGATAAAAATGTAATTTTTACTCACTTACGTTTGTGCTACAACAGTTTATTTAAGTTTTTTGTACCTTTCAGTATGCTTGTGTAATTTTATTAACCGTAATTTGTATTGCTATATACATTTCCTAAACACACCTCTTGCTCTCTATATGTTTATAACTATAAGTTTCCATACAGTAACCTACAAACGTTCTCTCTCGCTCTGTATCTCTCAACAAATTACTCCGTCCTAACCTCAAAAAATACAAAACAAAAACAAAAAAACTACACCAAAACGATTATTGTACTTCTCTCTTAAATATTTTGAGCCAGTTACCATACCAGTTTACTTTGTTTATCTAGAAAATTAAATTTTTACTACTCTAAGTACCGTTATTTGTTTTGGTCTCTCTCTTGCATTGCTGTTCTGTATAAATTTGTGTGTATTTTATTTGTTATTACGAAATTATTTTCCTAAGCTAACCTCAAATTCAAACTGACAAAAAACTCACAGTATGCAGTATATATATATACATATGTGTTGTGTTCCAATTGTTAAATTGCAAAAACTTTAAACATGCAAAAAATGTTTAATTTTTAATTTTCTAGAAAACTGAAGTATTCGTAGACGTAAATCGTATTCCAATATTTAAGAAACAAGTTCGACCAATCGTTGAACAAGAAGAATATGAATCCAGACGCGTATGGAAGGAAGTGACCGCGGGACTCAAGTAAAACAAAATTTTCTTACTACTACTACTACTGTTATATTTACTTTAATTCTTTTTGTTGGAATTTTTCGACTAAAATATTGTTTTTTTTTCACTCCTCATAGGTTCAATGACATCGAAAAGGCCACAAATGCTAAATGTGCCGTGGAACAAATACAACGTGATGAGGCGAAGAATCGCAAGGACACAGAGACACAGTGGGAGCACAAGGTGAGTGAAAGAACATGATTTGTTTTTGGTGTTTTATAAAACAAAATTCGAAAACATTTAATTTTTGGAAATGTAATTTTGTCGAACTATAACCTCAAATTGAACATAACATCTTCACATACTATTATACATATTCAAATGAAAACTAGAAGTAATTTTACATAAAAAAAATTGAGAGAATTTAAAGATAAGTCATATGTTGTTGTTGTTGTAGACAGCTAAAATATAATCCTTTACCGTTTATAACTCGGAATTATAACGGTTCTGATGTGTCTGATATGTATCCCTTCCTTACCAATGGCGACTCTTGCGATTCTTCGTTCGCTCAATTTGAAAAAAAAAAATAAATAAACAACAGAATGAGAAGGCTAGTTGGCGTTCACTCCCGAAAACTATGTAATTTTTATGTCTCAAAGCCAACAGTTTTAGAAAGTGCGAGTTGTCGAGTCCTAACCTCTTAAAAATCCGGGTTCGTTCCGTTTAATTACAACCGATTGACGTTGTTGTTGTTTTTATAGTAAATAATTTGGAGGAAATTTGTCAGTTGGCAGTCCTTGATTGGATAAAAATTTTGGTTCATTTCGTGTCGTAAATCCGACTGTCGGAACCAGTTGCCTCGGGTATAGTGGAGACTATCGTCTGGGTCTAATTCGATTCTGCTTAGATTAAACTACTCAAAAATTAAGACTCCATTCCAATATTTTTTGGGACCTTTTTGGATACAACAACAACATATGTTTGGACAACAACAGAATTTTGGACCTTTTTGGATACATTTTGAGACTTAACCAACTCACAATCGCTTTCCTTTTCAACCATCTCTATAAAACCAGTCTGATGGAATCACTTAAAACCATCACGGAGACGGATTCTATATAACTAATACAACAACAACATATTTTTTGACCAAGAAATGAACTCCGAGGTCATTTTCTAAACCTTAAAGAACACATTTATAATATTGCAAAAACAACATATAAATAGACAACAAATAAGATTTTGAAAAACTTAACCTAAAAATAATTCACCGATCGAAAATTGAAACCCTGTTATTATAGCGGACTGACCTGTGGTTAGATGACCTAAATACTAAGTTCTAGTACATAATCTGCCTCTCATAAAAGTATCTAGCGCATCTAAAAACAATTTTTGAAACTTTAATTGAAAAACAAAAAACTTTAAAATTTATCTGAGTTTGGATTCCATCACTTCACATCATCACACCTAATTCGATTTCCGTTTTCACCAACTCTTTCCCCCACATTTTACAGTATTTCCGCCCCGTTGGTGATAACTGGATCTACGCGAAGCCACTTAGCCAGCGCGTTTATCAGCAAGAGAAGGAGAGCAAAAGATAATAAAGACGGCACGGCAATCAATCACAAGGCAGCGAAACCGAAACTCCGACGACAAGTAAAGATAAATTCGAAGAAGAACAACAACAAGAAGAAGAGTAAGACTAAAAAGATTACAAGCAAAATAGTGAAATGTTATAAATGTGTGCGAGAGCAGCTGAAGATGTGTGTGTGAGGTGCGATTTATTAAGCGGAAGCAACAAGCAAACATACATACAAACAAGCATTCATATCAAAGAACGTAGCAACTTGAGAAGCGAGAAACGAGAAGCTTACGATGATGCAGATCCCAAAGGCAAAGGAGGCGAATGAAGCACATACACACCAACACACGACTATAATTAAAGATGCTGTCATTGACTATATATACTATATATATATGTATACGTATATGTATATGTATAAAGTGGCCAAACGACGCAAAAGGACAACGAAGATGTATGTAAAGTGAAAATAGAAATAGAAATGTTGTAAACGAAAAATGAGACAAAGCTGTGAGGTACAATATTCCTGCACCCCTCGCCCCGCCCACAAGTACTTTCGTTCTCGAAGTACTTTTGGACAGTATTATAGCCGATGGCACCTAACGGCATTTCGTAGTTGTACCGTTAAGTGTACGAATGTGTTGCGACGAAGTGGTTGTGTGACAAGTCGGAAGAGTTACGGACGCGCGCCGTTGTTATACATAGAGACATGTGAACCAGTAGCTGTTAAGCCAATGTTGCCGGAACATATAAAAAAATCGTATTAAAAATAGGTTAAATACAAAATAAAATTTACAATTTACTTTATGGATGGAACCAACAAACTGATAACCAAAACACAATTTAATAGCACTCGTAAGGCATTTTAAGTGAAATTGTAAAAGAAAATTCAACTAAAATACACAACCAAAACAAGAAAAAAAATCTGCAATAAATACACACAATACATACATACATTTAGTAAAAGTGTAACGAAGCAAGTGAAAAATAAATAAAAAATTAAAAAAAAATTGAAATTAATTAATGAAAACTTACAGTAAGAACAACAATGTGTGCATGCTTGACTTGTACACGTTCATATCGCTGCTAGTATATAATGTAATGGCAAATATATATTACATAGAAGCATATGGGAAGCGGTTCAAAAACTATAAAAAACTAGCTTGTAGACTTAAATAAACACATACATACATACAAACATATACAAATATAGCAATTCTATTTTTCATATGTGAGTCAAAGAGTAAAATGTTAGTAAATAATCAAAAATAATCACTTGGTTTGCAATTTTGCTAAATTAGTGTAAATAATATAAATATTAATTTGAAAAAAAATAATGATACTTAAAAATTAATTTAAAAATAATTAAAAAAAATTTATTATGTAATAATAGCAAAAAATATTTTTTTATAATTAATTTGAAAAATAATAATTTCTAAAATTCATTTAAAAAATTCACAAGAAATAAGTTTTAATAACTAAAATTTAATTAAAAATTATTTAAAAATTTAATTTAAAAATTACAATTTCTAAAATTCATTTAAAAAGTTCACAAAAAAATAATTTGTAAAAGTTAATAATTTTGTTGAAAAAATAATAATTTTGTAGAAAAAAAACAATAATATTTAAAATTTAATTTAAAAAATTACCAAAAAACAACTTTAATAATTAATTAAAAAATAATAACTGCTAAAAATTCATTTAAAAAATTAAAAACGTAATAATTTTTAACAATCAATTTAAGATATTAATACAAAATAATTTTTAATAATTAAAAATTGTGTTGAAAAAAATATAATTTGTAAAAATTAATTTAAAAAATAATGCAAAATAATTTGTAAAAAATAATGAAAAATTTAAGATTTAAATACAGAATATCTCAGTTAAAATAGCGCGCATTAACAACATTACATATATATAAATTTAGCGCCGCAATAATGTCTTCAACTAATTTCGAAACTTAGAATTTATTTAAAAAAAGAATTAACTTTTTACTAAAAGCCTAAATTACATATTCAAAACCTGCAACAACTAATGTATACAATCAAATTGTATTTGTAATATACGCCACATACATACATAGCTACAAATAATGGTTCTCAGCTAAACTACCGAAATTATGCCTTTTCCCACTTTACGCTTAAAGCCAACAAAAACAACAAATTTTCATTTTCAAATACGCTTAATACTCTGCGTAACTGTTTGCTGCCTGCACCACCAAGCAACTGATTGCAAAAAAAAAGACAACTTCAAAAACAATTTTTTTTTAATAAAATTAATGAACCAAAAAAAAATTTTTTTAATTTTCTTAATTTTTTTTTAATTAAATCTTTCTTAAAAAATATGGCCACATTTTTAAATAAAAATAAAAATATATAAAATATTTCAAGCATCGAAAGCTGAAAATTAACAACAGCAACAACAAATGTGTCATATTTAATTAATATTTTCACAAAACAAACCAGCAAGTCCTCCCATAGTTCCATGATTTTATTACATTAATGCATAATATATTTTATTAACCACACATTTGTAAACAATTAACGTAAAATTTAATGAATCACATTTATTTACACATACATACATACATACTATGTATATTAAATATATTCTAAGAATATCCACAAAGTTAACAAATTGCAAAGGAAAAAATAAATAAATTTAAACAACAACAAAAAAGCATATACATATAATAACTATAAAACACCAGTAAAGTCAAAAATTAAACTAAAATATTAACGAACGCAATCACAAATAACGTTTGCACTTACGTTTATGTATAAAGAGAATTAACGTTAAAATGAAATTATTCCAACTTAACAATTTAACAAGCCTAAAAAGACTCTAATAACCTACTCACCACAACTAAAACACTAAATTTCTCTGCTAAGTTGTTCAAAAACACTTTTTTTTCAATTACAACACACACTTTCGAAACACAATTTAATTATGAAATTAACATTTTACCAAATTTTTGCACAACAAAAACACTTGTTTTATAACAAAAAAGTTAATTTACCACAAAAAGAAGTTAATCCGCTCCAAGTATCTTTACTTTAAAAGTATATACAAATATATTAATTAATTTTAATATTTTGTAAGTTTGCGGGAAAAGCGTTATTCCTGCTATCAGAAGAAGCCTTTTTACGCGCACTCACAGTCGTGCAGAAAAGTATGAATTATTGCTGTATGATAAATTTATATAGTCTACTATAATTATTTCACACATACATACATGCATACAAACGTACATAGTTACTTATGTATGTATGCATGCGTATCTATCTAGTATGTGTTAGGTAAACAATTTATAAAAAATACTAAATTGAAATTATATAAATAATAATAATGCAATAACAATCCTATAATGTTATATAGAAATCCAATTTTGTTTTTACTTTTCATTAACTACTAATTATTAAAAACTTTAAAAGATAAATAAAATTGTTTGGAAAAGTATAAAAATAATGTTTTATGTATATTTTTAGGTAAAATAAAAAAAAACGAGTAAGCAAAATAAAATTTAAAAAATATATATTTAGTATAAAACTTTTTTCCAAACCAAAAGGTAAAAAAAATGTAATTAATTAAAAAAAAAAATAATTATTTTTTTTAATAAAAAACATTTTTTTCTTTTTTTCGTTTTCTAAAAAATTTATATGTCATATTAATTACAATAAATTTTAAGAATAATAATTTTTTTCAAATATGAAAAAACTGTTAAACATAAAATTTAAATATTTTTTTTTGTTTTTTACAATAAAGTTTATTTTATAATATTTCTTTTTATAAAAAAATAATTTGTCATATTACTGTCTAATTAAAACATTCATGTTAAATATTATTTATCAGTTCGATTTTTTTAACTTTAAATTTCAATAATTTTTTATATATTAAAATATCAATATTATATTAAACAAGTAAGGAAGGGCTAAGTTCGGGTGTAACCGAACATTTTATACTCTCGCAATTTATTTATTAAACTTTATTTATATTATATAATATACAATTCGACCCACATATTCGTCATATATATTGTATAAAGTCCATTGAAAGTTGGAAGCCATAATATTGGGTTAGAAGCACCGAGGTCCTCATGTTCGATTAATGGGGCCTTGAAAACCTAAGGTCTGATTTCGGCGAATTTTAGAATGGGGCTGCCACACTATAAAGGTAGTATTTGTGCAAAGTTCTGCATCGATATCTTCACTAGTGCTTACTTTATATATTGTAAAGTAAACGATTCAGATCGTCTTCAAAGTTCTGCTATATAGGAAGTAGGCGTGGTTGTGAAGCGATTTGGCCTATTTTCACAACATATCATTGGGATGTAAGGAAATTATTACAAACCAAGTTTCATTGAAATCGGTCGAGTAGTTCCTGAGATATGGTTTTTGACCCATAAGTGGGCGACGCCATGCCCATTTTCCATTTTGTAAAAAATCTGAGTGCAGCTTTCATCTGTCATTTCTTATGTGAAATTTAGTGTTTCTGACGTTTTTCGTTAGTGAATTAACCCACTTTTAGTAATTTTCAACCTAACTTTTGTATGGGAGGTGGGCGTGGTTATGATCCGATTTCTTTCATTTTTGGACTGTATTAGGAAGTGGCTAAAAAAACGACTGCAGAAAGTTTGGTTTATATAGCTCGATTGGTTTGCGAGATATGTACAAAAAACTTAGTAGGGGGCGGGGCCACGCCCACTTCCCCAAAAAAATTACATCCAAATATGCCCCTTCGTAGTGCGATCCTTCATACCAAATTTTATTTCCATAGCTTTATTTATGGCTTAGTTATGGCACTTTATGTGTTTTCGGTTTTCGCCATTTTGTGGGCGTGGCAGTGGTCCGATTTTGCTCATTTTCGAAAGCAACCTTCCTATGGTGCCAAGAAATAAGTGTGCCAAGTTTCATCAAGATATCTTAATTTTTACTCAAGTTACAGCTTCCACAGACGGACGGACGGACAGACAGACATTCGGATTTGAACTCCACTCTTCACCCTGATCACTTTGGTATATATAACCCTATATCTAACTCGTTTAGTTTTGGGTGTTACAAACAACCGTTTTGTTAACAAAACTATAATACTCTCTTTAGCAACATTTGTTGCGAGAGTATAAAAATCAATAGTGTGAGCTCAATGAATTCGACAAACTCAACACAATTCTTCTGCTATCTGTACAGTTTAAGAAAAATTTTAATAGATATGTTTCCAGATTCTGAAAAATTAACCAAAATTTCATTAAAAAATTCAGCTTTTACTCAGAAATGTTTGTGTTGACACAGTTTCAAAAAAAGTCCTTGTGGTGACTATCATAAGTCCTTGGAGATTCGTCTAAAATCAATCGGATAAGAAATATTAGTTTTATAAATAGATAATCCTGGGCCTGTTCGGAGCTTTTTTTCAAAATTAACAAAATGGCGGTCTCAGAAAATATTTTGCCACATTTTCGGGAAAAAATCAATTAAGTTTATTGGTCTTAAAAAATCGAAATTTTTGAAAAAAATCATATTATGTATTCTAAAAGCTGTATAAATTTCATTAAAGTCTACAGAGCGGTTTTCCAGTTGGCACCAGTTCAAAAAACATAGTTTTGAGAAAAACGCATTTAATTCATTTCGAATAACTCGAAAAGTAATTATCGGATCAACTTCAAATTTTCATTACTTTTAAGATATTACAAAATGGATTTTTTGAGGAGGTGCAAAATTCAATGGTAACTTTATAAGAATAAATAATAAATTTTCTTTTTGGTTTTATAGTCAATTTTTTTAAATAAATTTACACAAAAACTAAACTTGCGACTTATGTGATTAAAAAAATAGTATTTAAAAAGAAATTGAAAAAAATAAGGTTACATAAATAAAAAAAATGTATTACGATGTATTGTAATAATATTTAGTTTTAGTATTTATTTATTTTGTTATAATATTTTATTTTATATTTTTTTGATTTTATTTTATTCAATCAATGCTCCAGCTTAATTTATATATACATACATACATATTTTGTATTATTTTGCGACGGGTAAGCCCCCAATAATTATGTACTTTTAATTGTCTAACCAAACTGGCCACATACATATTTTTTTAACCGAATAAGTCGTTTGGAGTATATACATATGTATGTATTATTTTTGCGATGTTCATAGAACCACATATAAACATACACACATATACGTATATTCATATTTGGACGCACAGAAGTAGAACAGGTTCCCGGTTGACGTAAGACTTGTCTTCCCGTGTCACATATGTATAACGGCTCGTCGTACAAGATGACATCGCAATACAAATATAAAAACATAAATAACTCACAAAGCGGCTGCTTGGTAGCAAAAGACCCGCTTAAGAGTGAAAAACCAATCATAATAACAAAAGGTTTGGTAACTGCAGACGTGTTTATTCAACTCGACTATTCATCAATAGAAATAATAAATAATATTAGTGATTCCTTTTTTTGCCAAATTCAGTAAGCAAAAAGTTCTGCTTTATCCACATTTTCGGTTTCGCGTTGACAACGCTTATTGCTTTATATAAATACAAGCAAGTACATATAAATATATTTACAAAAAACAGTAAAAATAAAAAAAAAAATAAAAAAATAATAAACAACTAATTTTAGCATTAGCTTCATTCATAAGCAGAAACTTATTGTGCTGGCAAGCCCAGTCTGGAGAATGCTGGCATGCCGTAAGGTCTACACAAACGGATAAACACAAAAAGAGAAATTCATAAAACGAAAAAAGAAGCTGACAATGTGTGAGTTGAACAAGTAATTAAAATAATTCTTTAATTTTTTTTATCCTCACAGTTGCAATACGCCAACTACTACTGCTCATCGCCACCGCAATGGCCGCTGCTGTCACATGCGACTGCAGCCAAACACTGACTTCACAACTCTTGCAGACCGTTGTGAGCGCACAACCCAATGACAACGTGATCGTGTCGCCAATTTCCATAGAGACCTGCTTAGCGCTCGCCTACCTCGGTGCTGAAGGTCAAACGGCTGCGGAATTGGCCACCAGCCTGCAGCTGCCACAAGCCGGCGATAAGCGTGCTGTTGCACAAAAGTTCGGTAGACTCTTTGAGAAGACCAAATCGGCGACGGGTACTGCAACATTCCGGCTGGCCAATCGCATTTACATCGATGAACGTTTCCAAGTATCACCACAATACAATGCATACGCCGTCGACCAAATGCACGCCAACGCGGAGAGTGTGCGATTTGCTGACGCTGCAGCGACAGCAGCGAACATCAACAGTTGGGTAGAAGCTGAAACGGATAATAAAATTCGTGATTTGATTCCAGCCAACGGTTTGGACGCGAATACAGCGTTGGTGCTGGTGAATGCGCTCTATTTTAAGGCAAAGTGGGTGAATCAGTTCCACAATCATACGACTACGAGACGTCATTTCCACGAGAGTGCTGCGCGCAAGGTGGAAGTTGATATGATGAAGCAGACGGATGATTTTCTCTATGGCGACTTCCCGGAGCTGGATGCCACCGCTGTGGAGTTGGCTTATTTGGATACAGATGTCTCCATGTTGGTGCTGCTACCGAAGAGTGTTGACGGTTTAGCGGATTTGGAGGCGAAATTGAAGAGCGTTGATTTGACAAAATTGTCGACAGCGATGCGCACCGAAGAGGTTATACTACATCTACCGAAATTTAAATTTGAATTCGAACTTGAGCTGAAACCGGTACTGGAGCAGGTAAGTTTATATCTGTAGATTTGTAAATTTTTTGCAAAAAATTAATTTTTTATTAAATTTGCACTAGTTTGGCATCACTAGCATGTTCAGTGATGAAGCTGATTTCAGCAGTTTGCTGGCAGCGCAAGAAAAAGTGGCCGTTTCCCAAGCTCAGCACAAAGCTTTCATTGAGGTCAACGAATCGGGCACCGAAGCGGCCGCGGCTACATGTGAGTGCATAGCGTTATTGATATTGAATATATTTCTTATTTATTTATACAATTTTAATTACAGATTTGAAAATTGTACCGTTATCGGCTTCATTTCAACAACAAACATACCAGTTCGTCGCCGATCATCCATTCGTATTTGCAATTAAAGATAATGAAAATGTCTACTTTGTTGGTCATGTCACACATTTCTAAATTTAATTGTTGTTATTTACAACAAACAGACCTATTTACATTGTATATGGGTATTTAACTAAACGACAGCAATGAGTGGACGCTTGTAAATATGCTATGATGACATGGGATTTTACAAGGGCATATTCATTGCCAACGTGAATTTTATGTTTCATTAAATTTTGTGTAAAACACACAAGAGTTTGAATAATGTTAGATTAATTATTGCTATTAATTTAATAAAATATATATTTTATGGAAGATAATATAAATATACACTTAAAAAAATAAAATAAAAATATGTAATCATACAGTGGTGGGCTTTTGATTAGAACTTATGTGATAAGGAGATAAAACAGAATACTGGTTTTGGAGACTTTAGTAATTGTTAGTGTGGTTTTTTGTATGGTAGGAAATCAAAATAATGAATAAAATAAGAAACTAAATACATTTTTTTCCAAATAAATATACGAAAAAAGATTCGCAAGCACAATTTAAACTATTTGATAAATTTAATTAAAGCATTTGTTAATTTTGCTACAATTTAATTTATTTATATATATAATTTTTAAATTTAAATATTTTTAAATAAATATTTTTTAAAATAATTATTAACATTTATATGAATAGTGGTTTTTATACTGTTTTTTATTTTTGTTTTGCTTTTTTATTTTTTTATTTTGCAATCAAGTGGCAACCAAAGCAATTGTTGTCTACACACTTTTCGTCTTTGACGTTATGTCAGCAACAAAAACAACAAACTCTAGCAACAGCGCAAAAAAAAACGGTACCTGCGTTGGTAGAGACGCAAAATCAAAATTTTATTTATTATTCGGCTGTCGTTAGTAATAGACGCGTACGATTGAAATTGTTTAAAACTAAAATAAGTGCAAAATAATTGATTCAGGTGCAAAAGAATACACATATAATGTAGCCGCGTTAACTAAGAAATTTTCTGGGCACAGACGGCAGTTTCAAGTAACGAAAAAAAAGTGGACGATAGAAAAAACGCGAAAAAAGTAGAGTGGGCGATTAATGGTTGAATAAGCAAATGGTATTAGATATGGATGAAGCACACCAACTAACACGCAAATGTTATCCATATACACTGCTACGCAACGTGCACAAATTGCTGCCACCACCAAAAACAACTGCTGCAGCTGAACCCAACGTCACTTTGTATACGAAAGGAGATTTTTCATACTTTCACTACAATTGTGACGGTTTCAAGGACATCGGCTGGGGTTGTGCCTATCGCACGCTACAATCCATATGCTCATGGATTGCTGGGAAACGCGGTGCTACGGATTTGGATGTGCTAGTGCCATCTATAAAAGAAATGCAACAAGCGCTCGTGAAGATCGGTGACAAAACAAATGATTTTGTTGGCTCACATGATTGGATTGGTGCCATTGAAGTGTTTTACTTTTTGGATGCACTCTACGATGTTGTGTGCCGTATAATACACATTGCAAGCCACGAGGATCTAAAGAAATATGCAAATGTATTGAAAAAATATTTCGAAGATTATGGTGGTTTAGTGATGATGGGTGGCGATATGGACGCTGGAGCGAAAGGCATCGCAGGAGTACATATTAGCGGCAATCAAGTTTATTTACTAGTCATTGTAAGTAATACAAAGAAATAGTTATTTTAGTTATTTAAGTTTGTATGAAGAAAAACGTTATATTTGCTAGAATATTATGCAAATGACATTATACATTATTATGAAACTTGTTATTAAGAAATGTTCAGCTAAAAACGAATTTATGACCTGTGACTAGTTAACAGGTGGTGGTGGTGATCGCAATATGGTTGCCAACGTTTACAATTAAATTGTTTAACAACAAACTTTGGCTCTTTGCTCAGTACATTGTGTATGCAGCAATTCATGTGTAAATAAACTTACACAATAGCAGCATACACTTATTACAATTAAAACGGCAGCAATAATTACGTTAGCGGTCAAAGTCGAAGTTTTTTTTTACCATTAGCTGGTTATTTATTAAAGGTTATTTGTCGTAATTATATAGTACTGCGCGCCAGTAAATTTAATGTATAAAATAACTAACAGTAGTTTGTAACTTACAAACGTGTGCTAAACATATTTTTGATCTCGTTATTTTTTCTTTCACTTACAGGATCCCCACTTTATCGGCGTGCCCAAGTCTGTGCAAGAACTAGTTGAACGCGGCTACATACGTTGGCAGCACACGTCGGAATTTGTTGATAGTTCCTTCTATAACATTTGTTTACCTCAACTTAAATAAAATATCAGAAAAACAAGATGCCAAAACATGAAAACACCTGGACAATACACATAATTGTATTATTCATTTGTTAAATGTCCATATCCAAAAAAAAAAAAAAAACATATGAAACTGTTGCAATAGTATTACTTAATAAAAATTGAATTGCTTTTATTACAGCGATGCCAAAAAACGTTAAATAAATTTAAATACATATATAATTATTTTGAAACAAACCAAAACACTTGGACTTTTGCTTTTGGAAGGAACTATCAACGAATTGCTAAGATTGTTTTCACTTATAAAATTTTTGATAATTTTTACATGTGACACACAGCGATATTGCCATTCTACCGTTAACTGCTACTTAAATGCGCGATAGCCACTGATAACGCAACAATTCTTAAAGGCATCCGAAAATTGTAAAATATGTCTGCGATAAGCACTTGTCGCCACCTCGTAACACACGCTTGCTGACTGCAATAGCCGGGGCTGCCGCGTTGTTAACTTGGCAAATACACATAAACAACAAAAGACATACTTCGTCATGTGAAATTTTCACTAAACAACAAACGCTTAAATAACTAATAACTAGCTAAAAACATAAACAATAAAAAATATTCAGTAGGTTTACATACTAAAATATCGCTTACGAAATAAGATGGAATTGCTGCAACGTTTGCTGTACACCGCCTTAAGTGCTGCCTCAATTATATATTTCATAGTCAAAGCGAGCCTCTCGCATTGGAAACGGCGTGGTATATTACATGCAAAGCCGAAATTCTTAGTTGGTAATTTGGGTGGCGTTGGTGGTAAACGCCACATAAGCACCGTACTGGAGCAACTTTACGAAAAGTACAAAGGTCAAGCACCCTTCATAGGTTGTTATGCATACTTGAAACCGATGGTTTTAGTATTGGATTTAGATTTGGTGCGCAATGTACTGATAACACATGCGACACACTTCAGGGAGCGTGGTGTATTCGGTAACGCGCCACATGATCCACTCTCGGCGAATTTACTGCAACAAGACGGCGCAGATTGGCAACGTCTCAACACTGTTGTGTGTCCAGCTTTTGCTGAAGAGAAAATTTCACAAATGTTGCCAACGTTGGAGAAAGTCGCCAGCACAATGCAACGTTCTTTGGCACAAGCGGCGGACGATAATGCAGTACCGATAAATCATTTGGTGGATTGTTATAATATTGATGTGATTTCGACACTGGCATTTGGTATTAGCGGTGAAACGCTATTAAATTCCGATACTGAATTTCGACGTATGGCGCGTAGTTACCTCAAAGACTTCAATATGTTTCGTCTGTATTTCCTTATGTATTTTCCAAATGTTGCACGCTTGTTACGCTACAAAAACTACGAACAAGCTGCCACTGATTACTTTCTTAAGTTAGTGCGTCAGAAGCTCTTCGAACAGGAGTGGAGTCGCTTGGATAAGCATAATAGTTTCTTTCACATGTTTGCCGAGTTGAAACGAGATCGCGACCCAAAAAGACGTTTGAGTGATGAAGAAATAGCAGCACAGGCATTTTCATTTATCCTCATGGGCTTAGAAACATGCAACTCGGCGATGACATTCTGCTTGTATGAATTAGCGCTGCAGCCGGATTTGCAGCGGCGTGTACAGGAAGAAATACATAAAGTGCTCAAGCGTAATGAAAATGGTATGGATAGCAAAAATTTGAAAGATATGAATTTGCTGAGACAATGTTTGAATGGTAAGTTATAACTTCTTTTAAATAATACTAAAAATTATATTATAATATCAGTGTTTATAATTAAACAACTTTATTTCAACTTTTCAGAAACTTTGCGCAAACATACACCATACGCTTTCATACTGCGCAACACGAATGCGGACTACGAAGTGCCCAATACTATATTCATGCTGCGACCAGACAATCATCTAGTCATACCAATCGCGGCTATACACCGTGATCCAGTGCTTTATCCCGAGCCGAATAAATTCAATCCGGCACGCTTTAGTGAGGAAAATATTAAACAGCGTCATCCAATGGCTTTCTTACCTTACGGTGCCGGTCCACGTTACTGCCTCGCGCGACATTTTGCCGAACAACAAATGCTGGTTGGGCTTGCAACGCTGTTGCGTGATTACAGCTTCAGTCCATGTCGCGAAACACCGATTCCACTGGTGTACGATAACACACGCTTGGTACTTACACCAAAAGGCAAATTAAAGTTGAAAGTACAGCGTGTGTGAATCGCGTACAAGTGCTGCTTAAAATAGGGAGAGTAATATAAAAAAAAAACATATTTAGACATTCTTATGGCACAATTGACAGTTGTGTACAAAATTTAAAAATGTTATATTAATTCACTTCTTAAGATAATGTAACTTACTATGTGTAGTAATTCCGCCTTATATTCTTTAAGATATGTATGTACATATATTTTATTGTTTTTAAGTTACAATTTCGCCTCATGACTTGTATTGCAGTGTACAAATACTTTCCAAACCATTGACTTCGGGTTATGCCTACGGATTTCTAGGGCATGCTATTTTTTTGAATACTATTTTATATTCGTTTATTAGACATTTAAAGATTTTGGTTTATTTGTTTAAGGCGTTAGAATACCTAAAAATCCGTAAATATGTTTGCTGCTTGTGATGTGTATTTAAGTTATCCCTTATATATGTACGAAAGCTTTTTTGTTATTTGTTCAATACAAATCGGTTTATTATATGGAAGACACGAACAAAAATATATGTTAATTATATATATAAAATATTTTAAATACATTTTTATTTGAAACGATTGCGAGTCATTGTCATGATGCGATATAGACACCTTTTCCGTATGTATGTTTGCTCAGAATATATGTGGTTTGTTAGTGGTAGGTGTTGCGAATAATTTAAAGTTTAATTTTACAAACATTTTATTAAGCAATAACGGGTAAGTTATGGATTAATTAGTGTTAAAGTTACAATTCCTGCTCTTTTCAAAAACCTTTCAAATATGACGGAATTTTCCGCTATTTATGGCAGCACTGCGTATATTGTTCCGATTCCACTTTGGTTTAAATTGCAAATGTACTAGTTGCCACATTGTCACAGAAGAAAACGTAACCGTAATTTTATTTACAGCTGACAATATTTTACCCTTCTCATTAAGTTTTTATTGCAATAATCACAATTAGCTGCATCATATTAATATTACTGCTCACATTTTATATTTCTTTTATTAAGTATTTCACATATCTGATTTTATTCTTTTGCCACTATTTTTGGCCAACAGTACTAAAAATGCAACCGTGTCAGGCGTCCACTGCGTCCAATACGAATTTGTCATTTGTGTTTTCAATTTTGTAGCCGCTTTTTATTCGTAAAATGGCAGCTGTGCGCGCTCGTTGTGCTCATTGTCTACGCGATTCCGTTATCCGTTGAATTTTTTCATTGCATTACGAATGGCAGACATAAAGTGAAAAGAAGAAGGAAAAGTGTTTAATTCTATTAAAATTGGACTAATAAGAGGAAAACATTATTTAAATGATGGTAGTAATTCTACTCTTTCCGAAAAATGCGAAAAATTAGTATAATAATATATTTTGCAGTGTATAAACAAATGTTGAAAACGCTGCGAATTCGTCCGCTAATTTTTTCTGAAAAGGATATAGTAAAATATTCATATGGGGAATGTGTTGTCTGCAAAAGTTTCCAAATAGTGAATTACAACAGTGTTTTGCGACTAAAAAAGCAAAAGTTATGTGATTTAACTTATTAGTGTTTTGAAAAATGAGAATAGGGTGCAAAATTTGAAATGTATAGTGTTTTACTGTCTGACTGGGGGAAATTCAGTTTAGCGGATTAACTTCTTAATTTGATATCAGACGCTTTGGATACACAATGTACATATGCTTTCGCTTCAAAGGACGAGATATTTCGCTTTATTTGATGTGCGAAATGTGCGTACTTGTGTGCAATCATAAAGCACAAAACACTAACAACATATAACAACGGATTCGCCAAAACAATCAAACAATTGGCATCATAGACGACGAGAAAAACATAGCAAGGTAATTAAAAACAAATAAAATATAGGATATTTTCTAATAAGCGGGTTTATAGAAACCAATTGGAATTTTGTTATTATTTTTATTTTGTTATAAAGTTATACTATATGTGTACCTTAACAACATTTTAACAAATTACTTTTTCATCTATTTTGTGAGCGATTGCCTTTCACTTAACCATTTTACTTAATTTTGGGGTGAAACATAAGAATGATAGATTCATTCGGCAACCCTATAACGGAGTTACACCCCCAATTTGGAATTGTGTCTGCACCTTTTGTATACATATTTGTTTATTGTGCGGAACTTCATAGCAAATCCATTTGTCGTTCCATATAATTGCACTTTTCAATTCCTGTATGCGCAAGTGCACTTGAAAAACTTAGTATCTGTATGTGTACTAACGTTTACCCTTATCTGGACATGGTTGTATACAAATAGCCCTTTGATGTGTCTCTCGGTTATTGGCTTCATTATATCTGAATCAAGTCGACCTGTTTAAATATTATGTATTATTAAAATAAGTTCAAAAAATTAAATTATCACCTATCACTGAGGTTCCTTATCAATTATTTGCAAAATGTAATTAACAATCATCTTAATGTAGAACACACGAATACTTCGTATAATAAAAAAATAATTGAATGATTATTAGAAAATAAAATATTTGACGATCTTTGTTGATGTTCCATAAAAAGTTCATTGACCAAAACATAATGTTTTTGTTTAACAAATATTTTATATAGATTACGATTGCGTATTTAAAAAAGTAAATAAATAAATGTAATTTTGAATCGGTTTCCCCATCAAAACATGACAGAATGTCTGAAGACCTTTCCTATAATTTTAATTTAGATATTCCGCTTCTGCTTTACATTTGCCTTAAGAAGTCTTTCGACCCTTCAAAGAACCAACCGTGTCTTTTGATTCCCTTCAATATTTATGTTGAACTTCCGTATATCTGTTTTTAAATTATTCTTACTACGTCAGAATTAACATATTAGACACTTGCAATAATATAATATTATTCTTTAACGCTTCAACACTGCGTGTGTCTTGTCTAAGAGAACTAATTAGTTCGCATTCTCATCGATGTGCAGTTTAGCAGGATACTTGGTTGATACATACCTACAATTTTTTATTTTATTTGTTAAATACAGGCATGTAAATATTGGAAGCGGTTTTCGTTTGCAAACCTGTTCTCGCCCATCTATAAAATGTACAATCGCCCATGCTGACCAATGCTTGTCTCTTAATTTATTTGCATTCACACGTTTTGCTTCGGCCTCTTATCTCTTTACTGAGTTTTTTGTGTTTATTTATATTCTATTTTTATGTTTTTATACGCTATGCGAGTAGACCACTTTGACTTGACAAGTGTGGGTCGATTTGTGCGAATGTTACCTACTTACACATATACGTACATAGGAAGACATGTTGTATAATAAATTGTATTATTCTGTTTTGTTTTTGTTTTCTATTTCGAGCATTGATAGTTTCGCATATCGCATTGGTGTAGGCTGATATGTAGGTGTCTGTTTGTCTTATGGCTTTTCGATATATTATTAGAAGAACAAACAGCTTTCGTAGGTATGTATGTTTGAAAACTGTAAACCTGGAAAGTTAAAAAACTGCACACTTTTACGTCATACATAAATGATATATTGGAATTGGGAAACAAGCAAATAAAAAATGTCAATACGTCAGAGAAATAGTAAGTTAAAACGAGTGACAAAAAAATAAAGTATTATGAAGTAAATATTTTTTTAATCTTGAACTGTTACTAATTTATTTTGTGGTTGCCCTGTTTAAATAACTTTCAGCAATGCATTTATTAATATATGAAAGAATTTTAATTGTTTTTATTTTATTTTAATTTAAATTTTAATAATAAAAAATTAACAAATAAAAGTGTAAATATTCACATATTGACATCCAAATGTATATTCATTATATTCAAATAGGCAAACTAAAAAAATGTGTTGTTTACATACATGTTGCGAGAGTGTAAAAATGTATAAATACATTGTTTACTTGCTCAAAATTAATTCTTTCTGATCTTTGTAATCAAGTGTAAATTATTATGCGCTAAATTGACAATATTTTAGTATTTAGTGCAACAATATTTTAAAGACATAAATTAATTTTTGAGTGGGAGTCGGAAGCAGTAGGAAACACAATCAATAATGACTAGTGTGAACCAAAATTAAACACAAATGTGTTACAAAGTAATATAAAACTGTATTGAAAAACAGTTGGTTGTTGGTGGTAGCGATGGATGGACTACGCTGAATAACGTTTGCTATATATTCGTACCTGAATAATGTATGACTGCACAAGACAAACCGCTACCAGGATACTACACTTGGAGCGCGCATCGATTTTCTGTAAAAATAAAAAAAATAAAAGCATTACAAGATATATTTATGCACATTAGCAGCTGTGTCTGCCGTGGCGAACACCGATGGCTAGCTAATATTTAGCTTAGATAATGATTGCAATACCGATAAGTATACTTTTCCACATTTTCATTGCATTAATTACCTGGGAAAATATTTGGTAGACCTAGTTTGCAAGATAATCCTAATTTCATTTAAAATGTTAATGAAATTTTATACTTTGTCATTATTTACTTATATCCTGCATTTGTTATGGCAACTACAATCGAGAAGCACTGAAAAATCACAGATAATTTGACGGCGCTCTCCTTTATTTCGATTTTGTACAAAGTTGACTCAAATGATGTAGCGTGCAGTATTCTATTTCTCTCTTGCTTCGCTAATTTTCGATTTATTTTCTGTTTATACACACGTACACACATATTTATGTGTATTTGGTTTTGCGTGGGCGGATATGCGATTTGTTTGGTGTTTATTTAAATGTGCTTGACCGGCTTCTGGCGTGTGTTTTGTGTTTCGCTCCACTTGTACGATTCGCCAGATAATTTTCTCCCTGAACGCGCGTTTGTTTATAATAAAAGAAAGAAAACTGGCAGGTGTGAAAATTTTATCAACAAATGTTGTGCAAATACTGACTCAATACTGAAATGCTTTCCGAGTTCTTACTACGTCAATACTTTTGTGAGAATTATAGTACTTTCATTTTTTTGTTTGAAAAGTTGGCAAGTGGTTTGTTGTAATTTGTCTGGCGTGTGGTCTATTTCCAGGTACTTATTAAATCTTTTTCCTATTTCCATGTGTGTTTTTATTAAAAATCCGGTTTTATGAAAGTGTGAAAATGTGAGAATGTGATTACCTAATTTTTTTAAAGATCTTTTACACTAACAATTAAATATTTTCTTCAAGTTTTTTGCGCTTAAGTAATATTTAAACAGATATTAAAGTTTATAGAAAGTGTTTGTTAGAGTGTATGGAATAGCAAGTTACTACTGCTTTGGAAAATATTAATCTTTCGGCAGATATTTCTTTATTGAAATGTTTAAATGTTAAACTTTTATGTTTTTTTTTTTAATAGAAAAGTATGCATTTCTCAATGTTATTATTTTGAGAATGTTTGTTAATAAATTGTAATGAACAAATATCCGTTGTTAGAACTTTTATCTGTTAATGAGCTAAGTTAAATTTTTTCTTCTAAAATAAATTATTCAAATTAAAAGTTCAAAAAAACATAATGCAAAAATAAATAAAAACATGTATAATTTTGTGAAATAATAAAAAGAACCACTTAACGTGCTTTGTCTGCGTTTCAAAAACAGTCAAAAATCTGTCGCTGCCGCACTTGTTGCTGACATATCATTGGTCAAACAGCAATTTGATACGCAATATGTCACATAAACGCAACATATTGCCCACGCAGTAGTATGCCTCCTAAAGAGACAGCGATAATTGCATTTGGTGGGAGTTCGAAGTGCTGCAAAGTTAATTTACTGCTAATTAAAACGCTGCAGGAATTCAATATTGTCAACATAATTGATAACATAGTTTCCATCATCAAAATTTGGGCGTATTTCATTACATATATTATTATATATTCACACATTTGCCGTGATTTGCTATTTCTTTTGTACCGTAAAACATTTTCATTCATATTTTACTATTTTGTATGCGTGTATGTATGTATGTACATTAATTTGTCTTCGTGTTGTGGTAGCACCTCAACAGTTCCATTTATCACACAAAACTAATTACCTTAAATTGCCTTGCGATAAGATAAAACGATTGTTGTAATTTTCTACATACTACAACACAACACGCTTATCACTTTGAGCGATCGATCGATCACCAACAAATGATTGCCACACACACACTCCTTGCCGCTGTGTGCTGGAAAATTTATCTCTTGAACTTCTTCTTTTTTTGTACTGGAAATCAATACTTGCAGTGAACTCTATTAACAGTGCATTTTTTGTTGTTTACTTAATGAGTTCTCATTGTTGTTGTAGATAATGCTGCATTTTCATTGAATTCCATGTAACTCAAACAAAGTTATCTATAAGATAGTGTAATTTGACGCCAATAACGGAACACACCAACCAACGTAATATTTCCAGTATTGGGAAATATTTTTTGAGGAATATCTACAAACATATAAATTTTGGTTTACATACATACATAATAGGTGTGTTTTCAGGGAAAGGTGTCAAAATGCCCAAAATGTGTTAATTTCGTAAAAAAATATGAATTACAAGTATTGCATTTCACAAAATGAAAATGTTGTAACTTAAATAGCGATAAGATATGATTTCCAAGTTTGATAAGTTTGAAAAATAAGGCAGGTTTTTATTTGTTATTTTAAGGTAGTGAAGCCTCAGACCACCTAGGTAAGGTAATCAATAGCAATTTACTAATTTTTGTTATAATGAACAGAGCTTGCGAAGCTTTTCCTCTTTGATATTGTTTTTTAAACTTTGAGCTGTGGCATGAGCAGTAGTTTTGTGAAGTTTTCTCAGAAGCTAGGTGTCGCATGCTAGACGTACTGCTGGTACTTAGAGTTTACCTAATAAAGTCTAAGATCAAATGATACTATGAGGTTAGAATGGACTCAGAAAGTCTTTAAACATTTCCAATGATGTCCGATGATTTCATTCCAATCCAATCAAGGAACAAGGCATCGCGGTCTTGATATACATATACTCGAAGTAGTAACCTTCTAAACATTAGGTTTTTGACAACTCTACAGTCGCGTACAGTACTTTAGTGAACTATTTGATTTTCTATCCGGTAAGCGCCACCACTTCAGTCCCATTCTATTGTTTCTTTCATTCTTGGCCTTACCTCTATTGCAGGATGACCAATTAAATTTAAAATAAAATAAGAAATCATCCAACGGAAGTCTGCGGCAGGCAGCAAAGCAATTTCCCAACCCAACTGTTACGACGAAAGGTGCTGTTACTTCACACAAACATTACACGCTTTAAGGAATAGTGTAATTTTCTGTACAATTTGCTACAACAGCAAAACAAAACAAGAAACGACCCGTTGAGATTGGTTTCGTGAGAAATAAAGGTTGGTATGGCTGGTTAGTCTGGCTGCCGCTAGCATCCTTTCGAGCTGTTTGGCTTTCACAAACAAAAAATCTACTTATTTTCTTTTATGTTTTGAGCGTGTTGCGCTACGGAAATGCGAGACACACCAGTAGACAAACTTTGGGCTTGTCACTGATTTACATACATTGTACTCGCACAAGAATTTCTTGTTTGCTCCACTTCGGCACAATCTGGTTGTGGCTTCTTGTCATAAAAAAGAGAAATATTTTAATAACAATAGCCGCGAAACAGCTTTGGAAAAGTATAAGATAGATAGCAAGAACTACATTTCATGCAAATACCGTGTTGAAGTTGCGAGAGTTTCAGTTCAACTATGTCTACATACATATATGTATATATAGAAGTGCTATGTAACATACATATATTTAATTTTTTGCATAAACAAACTGTGAAAGTAGTTAAAGCAGACTATAGAAATAGATATAGTTTATAGGTGTTTATAACGTTCGGGCTGCCTATTTCTAAAGAAAAAAGAAATATTTGAAACAAATAACCTACAAACTCTGCAAATATCACACTAAGCATATAACAATTATTACACGATTTATTTTAGAATAATTTATTATAAGACACTCGAGTCTTACTTTACTGAGTATAATTATTATCATAAATACATTGTAGATTCACTTCAAAAGAACAGCAACGCATTTTCAATTATCGGTTGTCTTTTAAGAAAACATTTCAACTCTTTTAGCTTATCTCAAACCGAAGCGATAACAGTGAAAACATATGCTTAAATGTCAAACCATAAATACACTTCGTTATGTCTGTCCATAAATTTATCACTAATAAAATCATTCACTGGATTGTTTAAATATTTATTAACAATTTGTTAAGGCCGTCACTTTTTGCAATGCAGTGGTGGAAATGGGAAAACAGCTGTTGTCTGCCGCTGTTTTAATGGAAATCAAATGCTTTCAATGTATACGTATGTGTGTTTATATGTGCTAAGTATAAAGCTAATAGTGCTTTGTGTGAGCTGAAGTGCATATTTTTATCACACTTACAAGTGTACATGTGTACATATTGCACTTATATGTAAACAAGCGCACAATTGTGCATTTACTTATTACACATTTGAATATAAAGCTTCCATTTTCATTTGCCATGTCACTGTTTTTTCATATTTTTTTGTTCCGATATGCTTGTGATAAACATTTGCTTCCTTTTTATTTTTCACACCATTCACCCTGTAGAATAAGAGCAGCATCTTCAATGGGAAATTCGCTTTCACTTTTGACAACTGGAAAGTGTCAATAGGCGCTGTGAAAAATAAATTTAAACCCTTCTTATGTGATTTGAGTGATAATCTTACAAATAGTGAGTTTTATGTTCGGTGTTATTGACTTGAAAGTATAAAAGCAGACAGTTAAATGTTTTTGATTCAATTTGCCTTTATACTGCTGCAATGAGACTGCCTACAAATAAATTTCCTATACCAGAAACGTGTTAAATTCGTATCACAAACAGAAACGGGAAGCCGCTGGGTGCTAACTACTTATTAATATCTGAAGAAAGGATATGTTAAGTCAACTATGAAGATAATTTTCTAACTCTCAGTTATTATTTACTATACTAATTGGTTTTCCCCACATAGGAACGTGTGCTTATAATGCGACCAGTTAAACTATACACTTTACTTCCTTGCTTCCTTCCTGTTTGTTGGAACAAAATCTTGGCTTCGAAGGTATAGCAGTCGAAAGCCACTTTACACTTTTGTATTACCTGGCTAATTTAGGTGAATACATAGAATGAACGCCAGTGAAAATGGTAGAAGCTGATTGAGGCAAAAACATACCACATACTCGTATACCAAAGTTGATGGTGCACAGTAAACGTCTGTTGCAACATTTTATTGTTGCCGCCGTTATTGCTGCTGGCTGCTACTTCTTCGGCTGTAGATCACATCACGAATCGCTACGTGACCGCACAATGAAGGGAAAATTTTCACAATTAGCTTGTCGGTGAAGTTCTGCTGGCTGATGGCCTGTTTACTTGCCGCGCTCTGACGCTGGCTGACTGCATTACTTTTTATTTTATTTATTATTTATTATACTCGAACATACATATAACTTGCTATGTATGTTTGCCCGTATGCTGAGCAACAGTGAATCGCAACATCATTGTCGGCGTGACATACCCTGGCATTTACTTTGTTACTTTTTTATTTTCATTTTTTCGATATACCTATATCTATATATATTTTTTATGTCTTGTGAATGATGTTGAAAACATTGCCGATCCTAAAACAGCTTCTTTTCTACCCGTTTATGCTATGTATAATTTCATTGGCTCATTCATCATTCGTGTGGCCCTGTGAACTCTTCACCTCAACCATTTTCTTACAGTTTGCTGTGTGCATTTTCTTTTGCCGATTTTATTGGTAATTCTTCAGTGGCACATTTTTTATTTCAGCAATAAATTTGAATATATCTTTTTGAGCTTTTTTTTTTCTTGGAGCAGCAATCACGTGTTGTATTTTTTATTTGCGATTTTTGTATTGTGCTGTTTATAGACATATGTACATATTTTAAATTATACGCTTTAACAATTTTTGTATGGCTTAAGCTTCCAATTCTTTGCTTTTCCACGGCGATTACCACGGCAATGCCTTTCTATTGCTTTGGCTTCATTTCTATTATTTTCAATACATTTCTTATACATAAATAGTATTGCCAACTGCAAAAAACTTTGCGAATATTTTTCATATAAATTAAAAAAATACTTATTTACATATAAGTATATAAATACTGTTTTCTATCTCGCAATCGTTTTTCAAGCTGCTGCAGTTTGAATAATTTTCTGCATTGAACGTCTAATTTCCGGTGGAAGCATGATAATATGAATACCCTGTAGCAGTGTGTAATCGTTTGTAGTTTGTTTAATATATAAATAATAAATTATACATATTCTATATTATAACCATTTTTGCTGCTATTTTTCTGCTATCTGCCATTTTTCGTTTCCTTTTTTTAATCACATCCATTGTAAATATGTCCGTTTTCGTGCTTGTGCGTTAGATATTTTATTTGAGGATTTCGCCTGAAGGATTATAGACACGCGCACTTGACGTTCGCTTTGAAAATAATCAGTTAATAATTTTCTGGGTCACGCTTTCTGCTGGCTTATACTGGCTGCTGGCTGCAGAGCTGTCATGTCAGCCGCTTTGCCAATAGTTAAGCCCATTTCCTGCGAGTTTCCTGCTTATTCAGCCGTCGTTTTAATTTTTCAAACATTTTTTTGTGACTTTATTGTGCAAATTATTTCTGTGCCAAGAGATTTAAAGTAATTAAGCGTCTTAATGATTGTGTCAGAAATTTGCAAGGGACATGCGATTAAAAATGACATTTCTAAAATTTGATTGCTTTTCTTTGCCCAAAGCTGTAAGGTAGATAATCTCAAGGAATTTATATTTTATTTGCAGTAATTTTTTATAAGCTTTCTGAAGCTATTTGTGATCTTTAGTAATATTTTATTAATGTAAATGCTGCAGATATTGTATTTATTATTAGCGCGATAATATTTTTTCTTTAGTTTTTTATTCTTTGAGCACTTTTATCTTTTATAAAAACATACGGTTTTGTATGCAACGTTTTATATAATATTTTATTCGTTCTTTTTTCATTTATCCTTCTCTATAAATCGTTCGCCTCAAATTTCATCATAAATAATTTCATTACAAAGCCGAAGTGAATAAGAAATGGAGCTTATCTTTAAATTTGCTTTAAAGCTTACACGATTTACATACATATGTATATAAAGTAAATTAGTGTTTTTGTAATTATATTTGCCTTTGTATGCAATTTGTGTTCGTATTTATGCGCTGATAAGCACACAGCAAAAGAAAATATATTTACTTTGTGAAAATATAAACCAAAACCGCCTAATGCTATACAAGCTAAAGCCGACCAAGCAATGGAAAGCACACAATACAATCGAAATCAACTTTAAGAAAAAGTTGAATAACAATCATGCAATGAGTAATATTTTTCTAAAAAAATATTTCTGATTGTTGTTACTACTTGCACTTGCACAAATATTTATCGAACAAAATATGTGTAAACATGTATATTAAATTACTTGCTACTCCACAATTTCCATGTTATAGCCCAATTTATATTTCAAAATAATTTTACTGTTTTTATATTCCTCCCTCTCCCCCAAATATTTATTATTTTCTCATTATTTGTGCAACAACACTTTTACACAATTTATGCTCTAAAATCACAACAAATCAAAATTGTAACGACACCAAAGCCAAAGCGTGTGTGTCATTGTGACCCTCTTCTCAATTTCCATTTCCGCACGATCCACACTCAGAGGAAAGCGTCAAACACCCAGTCAGCACTCGTACACTACTTGCCACAAACACTCTCATATTTCCGTTTCGTGCAACAATTTCCTTCAACTGCGCGCAGCTGCATGCTGGTTAACGCTTCACACTTTCTTCACACACAACAACACACGAAGTAACCAACCCACAAGGCATACAAAGTAAGCATGCAGCGCAGCAGCAGCGACAACCTCAGCCAAATGGAAAATATAGACAGAAGAAGTATATAAGAAAATATATGCATATTTATTTAAGTCGGCAGCGATGTCTTCTTTTCCATTTGTTTCGCCTTCAACACGCAATTTACACACTAAACTTCCAAGTATTGGTGTGGCGGTGTCTGCATTGGGAGGGGAGCCTCAAAGTTGCCGCGCGCTCTAACACACACACATAGACGCACTAGATGATTTATTATGTGTGAAGTTGGCGATGATTGAATTTTATTCTGCTTTTTGCTTTACTTTACTTCACTTGGAGTGTACGTAGTTGTTGTTGGTAGCAATACGCAGCCTACCATCGTTTGCGTTTGCGTTCTGCCCGCATTTTACTTTGACGTTTGGATATCAAGCTTTTTTTCGTCGCTCCAAGCTTCAATATTCGTGTATATGTATACAAACATATGTATTTGCTTTTCTGCACTATTTCGTTGCTATTTTGTTGTAACTATTATTATATTTTTTATATGTTAACACACAAACAATTGTAAATTCCCCTATTGTTCTTTACTTCTTCTTGTTATTTTTTATAATATTTGTATATTTTATCATTTATGCATATTCTGCCTCCCCTTCAATGTTTTTCCACTGCAAACGCCTGCCTCCCTCCCCATTTCCGTGCTTAGCTGCTCTGCAAAGTTTATCTCAAGAGGTCATTTACATTCAGTCATTGTGTCTTTGCATCAATTTTCCACTTCTTTCTATGCTTTGTTTTGTTGCTTTTCTTTCTAAATATGTATATTCTATCCGGCTATTATCAACACTCGCTCACTCATTCACTTAAAACAATGATTTTCTATGCAATTTTCTGCAGGCGCCAATTTACATTTTCTTCCACGGTTACCTTTAATGCTCTGAGTCGCCCTGTACCATGTTTGTTTACATTTGTTGGTATTTCTTATGTGTCAGTTCACCTGTGAATTGTGCATTTTTTACATGCTTTACTTATACACTTGCATGTCAAAGTGCATTTACTTTCAAACAAATGCAAATATAATTATATATACTTATTTACATAAATACAAATGTACATATACTCGTTGGTGCTGTGTAAAACATTTTCTTTCTCGCATTAGCCCACATAAGTGCCTGTCCGTTGAACTTTAATTGATTGCGACAAGCATTCTGCTCTGTCGCCTCAATTTGTTATTGTGTTTCTTCTTTCCGTATATCTACTTGGCAGCTGCTGTCAAATTGATCAAATTACACAATCGCATTTTTTATGTTTGCAGTGAACTTTTGTGCATGTAGGTGAAAAATCTTAATTGCTTGTAGTCTAAAAATTATCTAAAAAGGGCTTGATTTTTTTTATACAAGCATAAATGGCGTGACAATCGACACATTAAGCTGAAAATTTTTCAAACACTTCGCAGTGCGGCTGTCTTTTTATGGTTACATGTTGTAAACTTGAGTTTGGTTACTTGCATATATTTTCGTGTTTTTTTTTTGCTTGCATATGTAATTTTTATGCACTTATATGTTTGTGTATCTGTTACTTTTACATCACGCTTTATTATCTATCTATTTCTTTTGCATTTTAACGACCTTCCACATGCTCGTGTTATTGACACTCACTGGCTGTGTATTAATTGCAAAGACCTTCTTCACATTCCCACATATTCGTGTGTTTTTTTACGTGTTACGTTTTCTTTTTTAATCACAAAAAACAACGCTTTTGGTCTTCTCGTTTTCATTTGCATGTCATAGCTTCTTGTTTTATGACTTTTTCAATTAATTTTTTGTTGCGACTTGTGACCATTGAAGATTTGAAATTTCACGCCGCTGACGCATTTGCGCAAAAGTGAAATTAATATTTTTGTTTTCACTTGATAAACATAATATATATGTAATTATGTAAGTGTGTAATTTTTTTAATATAACATGTGGTAGATGTTACCTTGATTTCTGTGATTTCCTTGTGTTTCTTATGAGACTCAATAAAAAATATAGTTGGACTCAATTTAAAAATGTTCTCAAACTAGTCTTGATTCCTTTTATAATATATTCTTTTAATTCAATTTTACGATTTTGATAACTTTTTCTAACAGAAAATTCTTGACAGCAGCAGTGTGGCTACTACGTAAAGAATTTAAATACAAAATATTTATTTTTAAAACGATGCAAAGCATAATTAAAATTTTAAAGCAATTTGAATCCAACTTTCAGGAATTTAAATAAAAAAAAAAATAAAATAAAGTTTTCCAGTTTTGTTTGTTGTATATTAATCCAAAATCCTCTTGCACCCAATTTGTTATTATGATCATTAAATAAACGAAATACGATTACGCTTGCATAATAGTCCAAAATACATAAATAATTAACCAAAAAGAGTTTTTCATTGCTACAACCAAAAATTCAATTGCCGCCTACATACATACATGGTTGTGGATACAATTATCAATTCTGACACGCATTTAATTGAAATGCAATTGCAGTGCATGTCCCCTGAGTGCAATTTCCAGGCCTGCTGGCGTAAGCTCCAAATTTGTAATGTACGATTGAAATATGGACAGTAAAAAGGCCCTTTGAGACGCACCAATTGCAGTTATAGTTATTCTCCTCTGCCGGGCCACAGTTGCACTAATAAAGTTTACACATATTTATGGTGTATGTGTGAGCTTGTGATGCACATAAAGCCAAAGCGAACATTTTCATAAATTCATTCTTCATTTGACTGCCCAGTTGGGAATATGCACTCCTCTTCCCGGCATACATATTCGTACCGGCGGTCCATATTCGTACGCCGAGTTTACAGTCGTCTGCGAACATTACTTATGCACTTTCTGCATTGTCAAAGCTCGTAATTTAAAATCTTATATACCCCGTCATACCATCGTAAACTGTATGTATGTATTAGACTGTAGCTTTAGGTGTGGTGACCACCTCGAAAAGGGGCCAACACGTTCACACTTTGGGCTTCTAAGCACACAACTGCACTAGACACCGTAATGTCTTCGTCAAACTCTCTTCCGCTAACTGCTTTTGTACACAGCGAAATGCTTCTTCTTTACACGCGTCAAGTGTTGGGTCGCATATATTTATATTCATATGATTGATGCACTTGCCAAGTTATGTACATTATTATTATTTATGTTGTAATTATTAAGTTATTCTATTTTCATATTTTCTACTATTCTTTGGGGTCTTCAAATGGACGCACAGTGTGTGGCTAAAGTATGAAAACACACTATTTAGATTGCATCCACAAACTGTCGCGAGGTAGTTAAGAGCTGGATTTCTATTTAATCTCTATTTTTTTATGATCTTTTCTAATAAATACACCATTTTGTACTGAAGAAGAATTCAATGAAGCAATTTCATTCAAATTTTCCCAAATGGTTCTTTTTGTTATAACCTTATTTTCTCCGAATTGGTTTCATTTCTAAAAAATATTTATGAATTTAAAAGAATTGTGCAAATACTGTATAAACATCGAAGATTTATCTACTTCGTAGAAAACCAGAATATGGATTTAAATTTTAAAATAATAAATTTAATTTACTTCATTATTATGAATCACCATTATATCGCGTTTATACAAAAAGAGTAAATGTTAGGAATGTATTTCTGATAAATTAAAATATAAAATAATTAATTGCTAATAAATATTTCTTGAACTTTTTCTGCGATTAGCAAAAAATAAAAATAAAAAAAAGTAAAATAAAAAACTACACCCTGTAATCTGTTCTGTGGAATGCCTTTTTGTTTACACAGAGAGCTGATTGCATCCCACACATAATTAAAATTCATTTAAATTCAGCGGATTAAAATGTATTTATACAAATTTGTTTACTTCGCACACACATGCATACATATTGTGTATAAATATAGAGTTACATACACACATATAAAAAAATGCAGCGAAGAATTACAACAACGCGTGTAGTATGTTTACTTATGTAGGTCACAATGAAACCGTGAAAGTGCATTGATTATTTGCTCGATTGGCTAGCTGGCTGGCCGGCTTGTTGGCTGAATGCAAAGCGTTTGAGTTGTTGAGTTGGAGGCGTCGGAGTTTAAATGCATTTGCTTTGCCGCCCAACGCTTGCGCTGTGCTTCTGCTATCAGCGTGCTGGACAGCCGCTACTGCTGTGATAAAAGCTGCATAATTCACATGAACACAGTTGTTTTTGTTGTTATTATGCCACATATTGTTTTTATAGTTTCTCGATTTTGTTTTTTTTTGTGCTTTGTACCACAAATTATGCATAATAAAGAGCCACTTGAAAGGCCAAAGCCGAAATCGGACACGCACTTTGCCATTAAACATAATTAAGCATATTTTACGAGCGGTCATTATATTTACTAAATGAACTTTAACACATACATACATACATACATGCTTAAGTGTACTATATGCGTGTATACATAGGTGTGCATGCTTAATTACTTTCCTTATATAAAATTTGGTCGTTTGTTTGAATTATGTGTTTTTGGTAGTGCATTGCACTTTGCCGTATTGTTTTTTGTTTTTGTTTGCTAAATTACTGTTTATTTTTTGTAACACCTAAAGAATTATTAATTTGTGGGTAATAAATAATATTGCTATAAAATAATAAATTGTTGTTAATTTTGGGAGAGAATTTATTTGTGAATTAGGAGGGAAGAATTTTAAACTTTCACAGGTCTAGAAATAAAAATTGAAAATTTATTTTTCTTCGTCATTATATTTTTCTAGTATTCGAAACAATTATCAGATGTTTTGATAAGTATGTCTCTTCCTATAACAATAGGCTTTCTACGTCTATAATTAGGCTTCAAATGAGTTCAAGACATCAAATTATTTTCTAACGAATTTCTTTTTTAACTTTTTGTTGTAAAAAAATCTATCACAGATCCAAATTAGAGCTGTAGATTGGCTCTTCTGACTACAGAAGTCTTTAAACCGTCTTAAAGACAGCCACTTAAAGTTCTCTAGATAGCCTCTGGCTCGCTGGAGAGGTTTTCTTCAAATGAGAAAGTCAAGAAACCGATGAAAATATTTTTATTTTCATTCCAAAAAACTTTATTCATTCTTCAGTTAATCTACTAAAAACTTCATCCAAAAACATTTCCCATTGCTATTTTTGTATTTCTTTTGCAAATTTTATTCGCATACATAAATGATCTGGCGCCATCTAAGCAAATAATCTGAGCTGCTGAAACGCGAACGCTGTGCGTGAATAAATTTTATACTGACGAATCTTGGAACGAGCAATAATAATTTCTTTTTCAACATAAGAAACTTTTCCCATTACCTATAGCAGCACTCCCTTACTTCCAACAGATCGCAATCTGTTCTAGATCACATAGCACACACCAACTTCTATACATTCAAACGTACGTGCGCATGTTTCGTATGAATAATTAATTCCTAATTTACTCCGCTCCGATCTCTCTTCACAACCTCTAAGGCTCTAAGGCGTCGACTGCAAGATAATGATTAATTTTCGTATTTGTTCTCTCTTCTTGTCTTTACAGAATTAATGATCAATTTCATTTTACGATAACAATAGAGCAAAGAACAACAATAACAACAGCGGCAAAAGCATGAAAATAAACACGCGAACAACAGCAGCAGAACAGCAACGAAACCAAAACGATTCCATCAAGTGATCTGAACTGAACGAAAAAGTCGAACAAATAATAAAAACAAAAAAAAAAAAAACGTAAAGCACGAAAATATAAAAATAATAATAATAAAAAAGCAGTGTCTAAAAAATTAAAAACATTTGCGCTGAAGAAAGCATTCGAGTGAAGAAAAAGCGGAAAAAAATAATAAAAATAATCTAACATAAAAGTAATTATTAAAAAGCTGAAGCAACACCATAAAAAAGCGAGTGCAAACATCCAATACAGGCAGTCAATCAAAGACAAAAATATAAAAATGTGGAAATGTCAAAATAATTCAAATAATTCGGCGCAGCTTTTAATGCGCTGCATTTTTAGAGCAGATATAAGCGGTTGAGCTCCCATCATACGCCCGCTGATGGTGCTCCCTGACAATTTGGCTCAAAACATATTTGGTTGTACTCATGTACAACAACAACATTATTAAATGTACACTAACAACATTTATAGCACACGCAATTTCTGGATGATATAATATTTTTATCGGTGAAAAAAAATCTGCCAATGACAAAATTAAGCGGCGCCACAAATTAATAAAGAGAAACCACAACACAAGTAATAATAACCAAGTGCTAGCAATTAGCGGCAATTAACGTAATTGCTTAAAATTGTCAAAACATTCTTGAGCGCTAGAAATAGTTCTAGAAATAGTTGAAAAAAATAATATCCGAAAAGTGTTGCCTCAGTGTTTTTACTTTGGGGTTAAGTGATTTTTTTTTGTGAAGCAAATATAGTGTTTTTTCATCACGATGGATTTGAGTTTAGAACGCGATAGCAGCACTGTACTGGGCAGTCTCTTCCAGCAGATCATCAATGATTTGAAGGTGAGTGGATTTCTTTTTATTTTAAGTTACATTTTTTTATTTCTAAATAATATTTTATCATAGTTTTAACTATTTCTTGGGTCAAAATTTATATAAAAGGAGTAAAGAGAGCACTAGAACATCTTTAGGAAAATCTTGCACAAAACTCTACAGAAACTATTATCCCATTACATAAAGTAACTGCACTTCTATATTTCTCAGTCGTACATTTAACTGTATTCAGAGTATAAAAATAGATTGGGATTACAAAAACATAGACCTTCGAGACTATTGCCTTTATTATTTTATTTCGTCTTTTATGCTAGAGTATGCTCATCTCTGGGCTATATCGGCCCGGGTTATTTTAAACAATTATGCGAAACCGCTTTACTATCGCTTTGTCTCCAAAAAAATATTCTAATTCTTGTCGTAAACTTTGGTACCCGAAGAAAAGAGTACAAACATCTTTTAAGGATGCCAGAAAGATTTGGTTTTAGTTCTATGCCGAAATCAAAATCGTCATCGTCTACGCTAACTCCTCTGGACCAAAAAGTAGAAAGGTTGACTGGATGATAATTCCGCTTAGTAATCATTATTCCCTATATATTGTTGTACATCTTAAGTCTATCTTTAGTAGAACTGTTCACGTCCGACTTTAGGGTTCATTAAATTACCTCTCGCTAAATAGTAGGGTTTAGCAAGACTTGTTCTCAGACCCTTCTCATAATTTGTACTTGGCTTAATGAAGTTCTCTTGAATATATTTTATCATATTTGTATCTACCTCATTGCAAGAAAGAAGGGTAATGTCCTTTAACTGTAAAATTTTCAATCTGCTCAACTTCTTACCACCGTCCTTTATGCCTCATAAATGAACAAAGACCGTAGTCAAGATCATGTGTACACATACATATTTGTTGTATTAATAAAAATATCAAATAACCAAAAAAATGTGCAAGACCATAACAAGGCAAGACAATATAGGGGCTGTTCCTTTGTTTGCTTCGCCATATTCGTGCTGCGTTAAATTTGTTTATTCTAAGACCTCACAAAGTGCAATCAAAAATTTGTAATTCAGTGCACAGCCAGAGGCAACAGCTGAGGTACGTAATAAAAAAGTCTAAATCTAGAAAGTGAAATCGTAGAACAAAAGGAATTGCGGCAGCAAGGTCAAAAGCGTCGCCCTGTCTCGCTCTCTCTCGCGCCCGGCGTGTATTCAAGTGTCCACGACACGTCTGCCACTGAAGTCGGTACAGATGTTTTCGAACATATGATATGAAAAATATTTGAAAACAAAAAGCGAAAACAAAAACAAAACTGCACACAAGAAAGTCACACGAAATTGGTAAACAAAAGTATTTGACGTTAAGTATTTCCTCTTAACTGTATGTGCGTGTTTTTTTTCTGTGTAATTTTCAATATTTCTCACGCATGCATTATGAATGCCGAAAGCGTTTTTCGATTTATTCTTTGTTGTTGTTATTTTGTTTGTTTGTTTTTTTTTTAATGTTTTTAATTTTTTTTTCAAATTGTTTTGGGTAGGAATCAAAGGGTAGACACACACTCAATATAACAAACCCGCAGTTTGATTTTGATTTAAAAAATTGTTTTCTGCACTAAAATATTAAGTCATAATAATAATTACAAAAACAAACAAAAAAAAAACAATTTGGGAAACGCTATTAGTGGCGCATAATTAATTGTTCGTCGATTAGCCATGTGGTTTTCAGCTGTTAGGAAATTGAATTGTTATTAAATTTCGTGACCTTGAAATGCAAATGCAAGGAAATTAATTTATTTGATGAAGCACATTCGGAGATTGACTGCAATTATCTAAAATTACTAATAAATTGAAGGCTCTTCAGTTCTTTTCGGCAATAGATGGCGGTGTATGCAAAATCTTTTAATTTCTGGTTCCAAAGAAGTATATAAGAGTTAGTTAGTGTTAATTTGGAAGATCTTAGATACTTATTACAATATTATATATATAACTTTATCAAAATATTGAAGTTCACTACTTACGAGAAATATAATTTTGGCTTTTTACTTCAGCAAAATTCTGTCTGAAGTATCATTGCATCAGCTAAAGTTAACTGGCAAAGATGTGTTCATGTTTTTCATAGTAACATGATGATCAGCAAGGGGTTGGTCAAATAATCACAAAAAAAAAAATCGATAATGTAGTTCGAAAATAATAGCTAGATCGCCTTTAAAATATTAATAAGGCCCTTGAGAACCCTCATTAAACAGTTTACGCCATTTAGAGAAGCCTGAGATATAAGAAATTTTCCTATAACCCATTTTTTGTTTTAGACAGCTTCTCCTGCAAGAAATTTATTCATTTTCATTAATCCTTGCAATTTATAGTTTTTATGCGGGTCCAAATTTAGTATACGGTCAAGAATGTTCTACCGGAAATTGAGAAAACTCGAATGGATTTTATAAAAAAGGAACCAAACAACGTTTAAAGCAGGCTAAAGAGTCATTAGTATAGTCGTATTTGTGTAATTGGTGTCTATGTTAAGAAGAAGTTCTGTTCAAAGTGTTGTAGCCAGGTCAAAGGTCATAAAATCGTTCCAAATTCCTTTCCAATTAATCGTTACTTTACTAATATTATCTTCGAACTCTATTTTCTGTGATAATTTTCCTTACCTCAAAAAATATTTGACATTTGTCAGTTGAAAACAACAGTGTTGTATTGGAAGTCATCACGGGAAAAATGCAAAAATTCAGAACGTTCTCATCTAATCATTTTAAGATTAAAGTACAGCTATCATTTTATTTTAAATATGATATACGTGACATTTATAAATAGCATACAAATGCATACACTTAAATATTCCACGTATTCCTCCCGCTCTATCACCTATCAGCAGCAATAAATCGTTCGAACGGCCGAGTTTTAGTAAATAAAACGTCGCATTTAATGATTAATGCAATTCAATGCGGGTTTACTAGCTGCACCCTGTGAGCGTACGGTATTTATGCAGCTAACACATACACTTATACACTTCAATATAACATCCTTTCAATACCTGCTTTGAAATTCAGCAAGCGATTATTTTATCATTTAACTGTAACTGCGTTTTAATTGCGCTCTTTTTTACCCCACTCGGCAGTAAGTGCAGCTGTATCTTTCGATGACGCTCTGAAAGCTGAACGAATGCGCATTTAAATTTTGGTTTGCCTGTATACGAGTATTTACAGCATTGCACCTTTATGCCTATTCACTGCTGCCATAAGTCCCATTCCGCTGCGGCGATTCTGCGATAATGTCATTACATAGCGATGGCAAATGTCAACAGCAGCAGCTTAAGCTTTCAACAGGCATACCGGTCTGCTGTGCGAGATTTCATTTTCGATAAGCTTACAAAACGTTCGAATTGTATAAAGTGCTCACGGCATTTAGATTTCCTATTCATTTATTTCGGGCAATGCAACGAACGTTTGGTAAATTCTGCCCTAAATACTTTATAACGTTTTACGTTTTGTGTTTTGTCGGCGCAAGTAAGAGAGTACTAGTTGCGGACGAAAATGTTAATATTGTGAACTCAACAACCTACACAGGTTTTAGCTCTCGATTGTGCATTCAGAATTCTTGCTTTTTTCTTCAACTTTTTTGTTATCGATTGTAAAACTATTTTATGGATGTGTTATATACCGCTGTATCATTAATATGACAGAACTTTGAAAAACGATTGTCAGGATTACCAAAAAATATCGATCGATCTATATTTCGCCAGGAAACAATTGGCATTAAAATATCGATATTCGATATACTATATTTCCGTCTATCGAAGTTATAGGATGTTGAGTATTTTACGATCTTCGTGGTGTATTTTAAGTGTAACTATGTAGAATATCAGTAAATTAATATATTTTTATGTATTTATCAATATACAGTAATTTATCGACATATTTCATTTTATCTATCGACATATTTTACTGTATTTAACGATAATTTAACAGCAATTGTCGATAACTTTTACTTCATTTTCGATAATTTTTATTGTATTTATCGAAGATTTGTGCTGCATTTTTCGATATTTTTACTGTATTTATCGATAATTTACTGTAACTGTAACTGATAACTGTAGGTATCGTGTCTATCTTCCTAATTTTTCATTGGATGATCTTTTCTGACCTGTATAACAGGTGTTTTTAGGCTTTTATATGATAGATACTGTACCCTCTTTCACAACCCTAGCTCATAATAATTCGTTAAGAAGGGAAAATGTTCACCAATCCTTTTGCGAAATTCGAAATTCAAACTAACGTGGTAAACAAATTACTACAATTTCGCAACCCAGCAGCAATCAACGACGTAAGACGAAAAGCTTGGTCTTCTGCCAATCCGCACTGCTGCGCTTGAGATACTATATTTTTCTCACATAAATACTCTCAAATGCAAAAATTTCACCTAATTTTAGCAATTGTTATGCAAATTGGGTAATCGATAGAGCTTTTCAAACCACACACACGGGCCACTTTTTGGGAATTCTGCTTCACCGTTTAAAACACTTTGCGCCACCTAAACGCATTATTTATAAGATTTTGTGTGCCAATTTGTATCCTCTTCTCTGCTTCTCCTTTCCTCAGCTACATTGTTTTCATTTCAAATAAACTTTATCACTTCGGTTGCATGGCTTTTATCAGCCTCAATCGCACGCGCTGCCAAAACCATTTTTGTTGTTGGTGTGGAACGAGCGGTCTATTTAAAGTGAAGTAAAAACAAAGCAAATACCCAAAAATAGCTGCAAAGAAAAAATGTGTGCAGCAGGTGTTCATGTGTGTGTGTGTGAGTGTGATTTCTTCCCTCCCTCTTTTTTGAAAAAATAGAAATCACACAGCCCTACAAATGTTGTTATACTAAAAATAACACACATTTTAAGTGCATCCACCATGCGTTAGTGTGTGTGTGTTTGGGCACTCGAGTACCTCGTTGTATGCGTGCGTGTGAGTCTGAATGAACCAGGAAGCTGTAGCTACTGTTGGCAAAGTAAAAAAATGTCGTCTGATGAACTGATGAACTAAGTGACTGACTGGGAGCCTCTGACATATGCCGCATTCTACTTTAAAAAGTTGCTGTTTTTGTAGCTTTGGCCGCTGCCGCTGCTTCTGCTACAAACTTGTCACAACTGTCAACAATGTGCTTTGAGTTATGTTGATATGTGTATACCCTTCACGTACGTTTTTACTTCAAAGAAGAGTTTTTGATACATTTCGAATGAGTGTCTTTTGATTATGTATGAAGGTCCTAACAATAATTCTCAAATATATCCAATTTGGTTTTTATATCGGCGTTGTGTTCGTAATTTTTTTTAGATATTCGTACCTATAGGCCTTTTTCCTTGATCCAGTTGTCGAAAATTCAAGTTTTCTCGAGCAGATTTCTATTTATAGACTTAAGACAAAATAACAGTCGATGAAAATGAAGAAAGGTATACGTTAATCCCCGCTTAAGTGCCTTTCCCGCTTAAGTGACCATATTTTGCGGCATCGTTGTTTTTTTCTCTAAATTTACATAAAAAAATCCCCGTCAAAGAGCCTCCGCTTAAATATTACAGGCATGTGTAAGCCGCAAAAACAAAATTGCTTGAAAATTTCCTCTTTTAAGTGCCTTTTAATATTTTTGACATTGACAGAATCCTTCACAATTTTCAATGGATCCAAAATCTTTCTGTTAGAAAACCAGCTTTTTAAAATTTTATGGATATCATAGTATATGGAATATTGGTAGATTTAGAGAATTTCTGTTGCAACAATTATCTCTTCGAATGCTGTACGATTTGGAAGTTACAGATAGAAGCAACTTTTTACTCAAAAGAAAGGTCCTAACTGCTCCAGCATGAAGAGCTTGGCAAGCTTTACGAGTTACAAATTCTTGCAATTAAAATCCCGGCTGGTGCACTACAAACCTACACATGCTGTATTAAACATAGTCCCGAGAATTCCATAATGTTTCCAGTAAACATGCAGATATAAGGGTCCATAGAGCTTATTATGTGAGAGCTTCAAGCTCACCTAGACCGATATGAAAGATTAAAGCTCACCGAGGTTTTCTTAAACCTCACAATGTTCTCCTCAAAGTAATTGAATACCCATTCCTGTCACTACGCATTTAATTTTTGGATATACTCACTTTTTTTTTTCTTTTTTTCACAAACAAAAAATTCAAACGGATCTACAAATCCTCCCAAGAACAAATGAAAGCCAAAAATTACTTCAACGGTATATCTCGTCTGCTGCTAATACCTTATGAGGATCCACACTTTGCGACGTGCAGCCACTTAATACCACCTCTCTCTGCAGTGTTGGCATTTCGTGCGCCGCATTGCACAGACCAAAGTTCCACATAACCTCAACGTCAGTTGAAATGCCATGAATAGTTTGTTCGTGGAAATGAAGGCGCTGATTTGTTGGCTGCCACCACTGTGGCTGACTGACTGTTCGGATGGTCTAACTTCGCCAGCGTTGCAGTATTTCACACACTGACAGGCAGTTCCTTGCGTTGTTGGGCTTTTTCTTTCAACTTCTAATAATTTATGCGCATTTTAGTGTTGTATTTGTGTCGCCGCTGCACTACTTACGTATGGCCTTCTGTGCTTTATTTTGTTTGCCTTCGCTGCTTTAAGTTCGCTTAATATGCTTTATATTACATTATTAAATTATTGGAAGATTTCCGTAGCCACTTTAGATTGGAAGTTAGTTTTCTCTGTGTGAGTGTGTGCGCGCCTTACATCCATTGAGGAAATAGACATTTGCTTCGCACGTAATTCTGCCTTCTTCGCCCATACATAACACACATATACATACGTTCCTCTGCCCCTGCACATCAGCTTTACCCTATTGCTTGTGTTGGGCGGACTGGCAACTTGTTCGTCTTGTTTGCCGCTTCGCTGTTTCTACTCGTATGCGTATTTGTTGTAATTAGATTTTATGCGTTTTTTACTTTGGCCTGAGTGCGAATCAGAGCAGAAAAATTATAGGCCGTCAGGCGCTGTAGCAACGAGACTGAGACCAGCTGAAAAGTTGTTGATTTACTTGGTTAAGTGAAGGCTATTGCAAAGTCATCAAAGCAAAGCGTTAATATGCCAAGAAACGTCTAGACGCCACCATGTTTTGGTATTTCTATGCTAGAGGGGTATTTAAGAGTACACTCATAAAGGCTCGAGTGCCAAGGAATGTTGAGGAAAGTATCTATAAAATGAACCAAATTTAAATAAATTACACGGCCTTCTTATTGAGACCGATAGGACGACATGGAACTAGAGTCAATTCGCAGTATCAAAGCTTTCTTATAAAAATGCTCGGTATACTAGAATGTTTCAGACCCTCTGACAATGCCAAAAGGAGCGTTTGTCTATAGAATTTAGATGTAAATTATAGTAGAGCGCCCATATAAAAAACCTATTGTTTCCTAAAAGACAAAAAATAGTTCTTATTATTCTTATATGCTGAAATTACCTTCCCTTCCAAGCTGATTTTTGGACAAATTAAATCAAACGCGGAAACATTTTACACACTTCTCCTTTTGTCTGGACTAAATTAACCTTAAAGTTATTTGAGAGTTCTCTGAAACTTGAGTTGTTAAGACAGTAAAAAAAACTTCTTCACATTGGATTCCGTACCAAATAAGATCATTAGTCTTCTATTGAACTGATAATTTTGAACAAGCTTGGATAGCATAGTTGACCATAATCCTTTCGGAACCGTTTTTTTTTTATTATACCCGAATCGATAATAGCTCGTCATTCTTCTCTTTTTTTCACAATTCGGCGCCAGGTGGAAATTCCAAGTCAAACCAGGTCCTTTTTAACCTGATCTTTCCAACGTAGTGCAGGTCTTCCTCTTCCTCGGCTTCCACCAGCGGGTACTGCATCGAACCCTTTCTAAGCTGGATTGTTTTCGTCCATTCGAACAACATGACATGGTCAAAAACGATTCTTCTACATATGGTTCAAGCAGCTCACGATCCAATACGATCTTCCGGTTTTAGATCAAGTATCTGCTGGAAGCCTCCTTTTGGTGGTGAGTTAAAGTGAGAAGGCGAGACGCTTGGCGGTTGTGCGTACTGCACACCCAATGATTAATCGATTAATGCCTCGGATAGGGGGCACTATATATTTAGGATATGACTGCCTATTGTTTATATTATGATGATACTTAAATTATTAAAAGTAGGATCACTCTTTACGACTTTGTTGAGGGTTATATTACGTCTGCATAGAAAACTTCCGACATCGTAACAATTTCAGCTTAGTTCAATGAAGTAAAAGTACTGAAACTTCATTTGATGTGTTCAGTTGGTAAAAAGTATTCACTATGGGCACAGTACATATTAATCCATATTCTGTTTAAATAAATTTTATAAATAAATCATTCAAAAGTTAACTTAATTTTTTAACTCTTTACAAAGAACCGACGATCGGTCACGTCAGTGCAATCTTGCGGTTCTTCAGAATTCTTCGGTCGTCATTCATATTTTTTGATTCACCAATTTAACTATAAGTCCATGTTACATCAGTGGCTTTATTAAATTCCAGCTTTACGAACGTCATTTTCGTCATTCATGAAATGTAGAGCCTTGGATAATAATTCTCAAATATTCGCTGACTTCATAGAACCGATAAGCTTAATTCCTTAGTATTTTTCCCAACATTCTTCTCGCTGCTTTTAGTTTTGTTTTTCTCAATTGTTGATTCATGACTTTTAAAAATTTCATACATTTTGTTAGCCTCGTTTTTCTTAAGATTCGGCACTACGGTCCATACACGCAGATTGGAAGCTTCTAACTGACAAATAAAAGCCGCATTTTTTAGCATAGAACCGGTTCGCACATAAACGACTTTAAGCCTTTACTTGATTTTATAGACCTCTGCAAATTATTTTGTCTTGGAACCCATCGCGCCAAAAATTAGTTGTGACCTCGTTAAAGCATAAATAGTACATCGGTGTGAAAAATTACTTCCCTGTCATTATAACTATTATAGAAATTAGAATTTTTATGAACTCAATTTTTATTGTTGTTGTGGTTTTGTGCTATATAGGTTCATACATTTTACTCATACAAGCAATTAAGCCACATTTCAGGCTCTCGCTTCTAATAAGTCCCAAAGTACATATACGTACAAAATTTTCAAAATTAAAACTGCCATTAACCTTCATTTACTCTCCACATGCTGACACCACAGCAACACCAACAACAACAACAACCATAAAAGTTGGCGCTGCTTTTTGTTGGCAACACAATAAAAAGGCAAAAAAACAAAAAATGAAGGTTATTAGCTTTGACTATTTGTTTTGTGGGCATTTTCTTCACGCTATGCGCACATCCGCTGCATTTTACCGCCACCAAAGTTCGCCTAACTATAGCCATCTATCTGCCTACATACAAACACACACACACGTAGTTAGATGGGATTGTGGGCAGACTAAGCGTCAAATAGAAAGGCGCAACCGCACTGGAAGGAAATATAATTGGTAACCGCAGGCGTCGTTAATATCTTAAATCGCAGCGCATCAACATCGTTAGTTTAGTTTAGTTTTAACGCCATCACGGCATCGCATCAGATTTACTTATTATGAGCCATCTTCATCATATTTGCCATCAACACTAACATAATGACGTGGTTTATAGTCATCGGGCGACAGCCAAACGCCAGCCGCCAACAGCCAGCAACCAGCAGTCATGAGCCATGAGCCAACATTTTGGCATGAGACAAACCGATTAACGAAGAACTTAAACCGCTGAAGTACGCGGATGAAAGCGGTACGATACATACATTTATATGTATTAGGGGGGTTCTTAGCTGGATGAAGATAATATTTACCCTTGATATTATATATTATTGTAGTGTAACATTTCATCTATGAAGTCTGGACCCGACTGTTTATAGAAATTTCGATCAGAAGTAAAGTAGTCTGATCTTTGAACCCAGAGTCCTAGAAGATCTTAACATTTTTTAAATAGGACCTGATGCTTTTGTTCACGGTGTAGCCTATAAAGAATAAGACTGCAAATACATTTTATTTGTATATTTTTTAGGACTACCCTATGCTTTGGTGTAGCAAACGTCATAGTTTCGTGGCACGCGAGAAAATCGTTCAACACATATAGTAATATTTAGCAAAAGTGAAATGCTGCAAAGAGGCGGCATATGTGTATAGTATATACTATACATATTTGTTGTTGTTGTTGGTGGTTTAACATTTTCTTTTTTATTTTATAATTTGTGATTATTTCGAATTACGGTGGTACCTTCGGTGGTATAACCTTTATATGGCTTCTTTGCGTGAATTTAATACAATTACTCTTATATATACTGATACACATTTCCCCGTACGTAAATACATGGTTTATATGAGCGCTTAGTGAATAAAATTAAACAAAAATAGTTTTCACTAGTTTTCCGGTAGTTTGAGTAGTAGTAGTAGTTGCTTCCGTCATTAAATAATTTTACTTTTTCGAAACACGGTCTGGAGCTAATTACTATATTTAAGGATCTATCACGTCAAAGGTAGTCGAATCTAAACTGAGCAGTAAAAAATAGAATTTTAACCCTTGAATGTATCCAAAAGCTCGTTCATACTTTTTTCAGTTCAGGTTTTTGCTATAGAATCATACTACTTTGATAAGTTTTATTGAGCAATTGTGCTACACAGACCCCAAAAATATACTCGATGCATGAGAAACGTATTCTCACTTGATGGTTAATACGTTACCTACCGTATTTCTTCTAAAAAATCTGATCGTATTACAGGGTACATACTAAACAACTATTTCATAATTATTCTTAATTGAACTTTTCCGTTTGATTTTTTTAGGCCGTCAACATAGTGGACTGCACTTTGAATTTGGAGTTTTGACTGTTAACTTTGACTAGGTAGTTTCTAAAAACTTTCTTTAAAACTTCAAGTCACCTATAGCCTTTTTGACCCAAAACACAACCCGACAGAAATAAGCGATTCAGATGCAACTACGGACAGAATAAGGATTGTGAATATCCTTCCTGATGCTATCAGCAAAGTAGAAGCAGACGTTGTTCGAAAGTTTCAGTATTTTTTCGCCTAAGACTCGGAGAGTGCGCATAACCAATCGAGTTATCATTGTCTTTAAAGTATTAAAGACTAGGGAAGATTACTAGTTAAAATTTTAGCAAACATGGAACCTGTTCGGCGCTCTATATACAAATAAACTTCATGGCACGTGCAGTTATATGGGATTTCATTTGTCTCACATATTATATTAGTTCTGTCTTCAAAATTTTATTACACGAAGTTGTATCTTCAGGTACTATAAGTAAACTTTATAGCGAAGCAATCTATTTTGTACTACATACATACATAACGTTTGATGAATTTCATGAGACAGCTTTTTATGGACTCACTTCCCATGTTATGATTATTAATTATTACAATTCCAAACACATCCCATAATTTACTATTCCATAGCTGTCAGCAATGATTTTTTATTAAATTCAACATTAATGCAACGCTTATTTATATATATAGTCATTTCGAATTCGTAAAAATAATGCGCAAATGCATTTTAATCACATTTCTTTAAAGATTCATATGTGTGACATGCATTGCAAGCAAAATGTAAGCATGTGTAAATTTCTAATGGAATTCACACTGGGGTGAATTTCATTTATTGCATTTTACCTTCATAACTTGTACCACTATATCATGACATGCCTTCGTTAGGTGTCAGTAGCTTTCTTGGCATTTCAGTTAAGCGAAAAGAGAAAGGAAATATGTCAGAGAAAATCGATAGTTCAGTTGATTGCGACAGCAATACAAACACAATTGACTTATTTAATTACTAGCCAAGGTACAGATACTGTTCTCGAAGCATTTAACGTTTCGCGCAGCATTCTAAATCACACGAACACGCAATATTCGTCTGCGATGTTTACGTTGTCGCCAAAATTGCAGACAGTTGAGTACTACGAAATCGCCGAAAATCTTGACCATCGTATGAACGCTCATAAAACTGGCGCCTAGAAATAGACCGAATGCACCACCAAACGACACGATTAGCTCGTCGTAACTGAAAACCACACGGCGACGTATGCCGCGATATGGCAATTCGAGTTGTATGACAACGATGCGTTCAAATTTTTGACTCAGTACCCCCTCAACCTGGTTTCGGGAATATATATTTACAAATTCTAACATCATTAAATAATGGTCTCCCTCACCTGCATCGGCGGCGAAACACTCTGCTGTAGCTGCACATAAAACATGGACTCACAGAGCTGTACGCAAGTGCTGCAATTTGTCTTCGCCCAATTATGCCGTTGCAAACACAGCAGCTGATCGATATTACAAACGGGGAGATCGGCTGCGACTGCGTAGAAATGTGGCTTGCAATGGCATAGTTCCATGGCTCTGTGTATGCGACGATCCATGCAACACAATGCGGTGGTGTAAGTCTTCGACAGCAAAAGGAAAAATATGCATTTATTATGGCCTTATGCGCCAGGACGAACTTACCACAAAGTACTCGAGATTACTCTCCTCAGGGTATCGACATTTTCGGTATTCTATCGGTATTCGGCGCACCTGACTTTCAGCGCTGAATGATGTTATCTCCAAATCCACAGTTAAAACTCGTCCTTGCGGCGCGGTCTGATAGACATTGGTTATATAATTGGGCGCTACGACATCGAAAGGGTTATGCAAATACTGGTAACATATAGATAATTTCTTAAAAATGTTTTAATATACATATTTCATAGTTCCCCAGTACTTTCAAGTTTGCCTGAATCTTCAATGAACTTACCACAAATACGCCAGCATCATCTGAATATTCTGGATACAGTTTGGTAATGCAAATGCTCATAAAGAGGCAGTATTGCACTGGACTAACCTCGACGGATTTTCTGAAATGGAATAGAATAAAGTTGGCAGATTGTGGCTGATATCCACGTTGAAATTATCTATATTCCATCACACATACTTTTCTCCACTAGGATTGGTGTACTTATTGAGCTGCGACGTGGTACGACACAGACCAACCTCCGTAATTGCTGGTGCGAATATCATGTTCTTTCTTTCGGAGATCTGAACCTCTGGTTTGTCTGTTGTATGTAACTGTAAAAATAACCATGAATGCTTAACCCCTAAACATTTTTGTGTTCCTTTCCCTATCCGGACTTACCTTGCCTAAAATATCCACGTAATCTATGCCCCACAAAGTCGAGTCATTCTTGTATGGCAACAGTGTCTCCAGAGTATCATAATGCAGCACATTTAAGGCATGCAAAAAATCTGAGTAATAGTCGAAACGTGTGTCATTGGCAGTGAGCTGCCATAAACTGTTTTAAAGAGTTACAAATTTAGTGTTATTGCATCTCAAGTAGTTGAGTCACAAACTTACTCTTTAATTATTTCTTCTGCCATCAATTCATTTCGAAAATCGCTGCACATTGTTATGCCCGGATAGAGGAAGTTCTTCTTATCCCACGTCAGTTCGGCGGCAAAGACAAGCGGGTTTTCACGAAAACGCGCAAATTGATCCAAAGCCATGTGCGTTGAATAATAAGTCGCCGATGCGATGATACCTAACCAAAACAGTCGCTCCGTCCAATGCAAGTCCTTACGCATCAAGTAGGGCAAACCGTGTATGCCGGTCTCGTTGATATTTCGTTTTACAAATGTAGCGCAATTCATATTATTTACTTGTAAAGTCGCGGTTGTCCTTAATATAGGCGCTAAGCTTACTAGTTACTGACTGTTCTATGGTTTTGGTGGGATATTAAATAGTAAAATATATCGCATGTTCAAAGAATTATTTTGTTATTTGTAACGGGTAATCCCGAACAAATTTATCCAATTCGGGTTTTTCGATGTTTCAATACGGAACGTTGTCTATTAGAGATTTTCTTATTGCCACAATGCTTCGCTGATTTTACAACTTAGGGAGATCGTACACAGCAGAATCTCAGTACTCCTTGACGAGACTAGGCTAGGGGTTATATTGATTTTTATTTTTGTTTAATCTAAGCTTGGCAGACGTAATGGCTTACCATGTCTTCCGTTTAAGATAACCGTCTTTAGGCAGTGGCAGACACTTAATTTCCGTTAAGATCGTGATCCATCTACCGACATGGCTCAACAAAAGTTAGTCGAAAGTCAAGGAGTTCGATTTTTGCTCATCTTTTGCATAGACAGTATAATAATGAGTTGCACTAAGTTGGTCCGAATTCCTTTTCTTACTTTAACTTGAGGCTCCCCGTATTTAGTCCCGCGTTTTCGGGATCTACTTATTATTTCTCTCTCTTTATACCATATATAATCACATAATCGAGTTTGGTTCATCTTTACACGACCGCTTAATTGCAATTTGTTGTTTGTGCCTAATTTATGATGACATTTTCTTGTACTGCATAATTTAAAAAAAAAACATTTCATGAAGTCATGCGATGCTTGCTGGTGATATAACGCATTCTAAATGCATTTTATTGCAAATATGATTATGTAATACTTAACCAAGATTATTTTTCCGTGGTCTTAGCATGACTTGACGGTGAATATTACACATTTATTAACATTGTCAGATATTATGACCTTCATGAAATGCATTTGCTTGTCATAAGTCATCTTAAGTGTTAGGCTGAGCACATTTCGGAGCGAAGATCCGGAAAAGTTATAACTTTCCATTTGTCTAGTCTTAATTTTTTTCCGTTTAGTATTTAGTAACCCAAAATGCAGTTTCGCCCAGTCAACTCAACCTTACTTTTGTTCACATCGCTCCACTATGTACTCACCCTTACTTGTTTTTCTACCATTAGTTCGTCATTTTCAAGGCTACTATGTGCCTGGCTTCCTCGTTGGTCTTATTTAATTAGTAAAATCATAATAAAATACAATACCGTTACATAGATAGTATGTAGTACCCAAAGTAGGCGTATTTCTATGCCAGCAATAGACAATTCATTCCAACCTTCTCCGCGGTGGTCATTAGATAAAACAATATGTTATTTTTCTCTTTTCATTTCATATTCGAAACTTTTTTTTTGCTATCCATTTCCATATTACCCGCATCTCTGCCGAAGTATGATAGGCAGCGCTGCTACATTTAATTCCGCTCAGGATATGTAGAACCGTTACACTGTACTTCTACATCTGCATAATAAAGTTACTGGCACAAGGTTGAACCATGTGTTGCTCCCATTTTTCTTCCTGCTGTCAAAATAGTATATATTTACATAGAATTGTAAGTGTGTGCCACTTATGTATGACTGAGTATTGTTTGTTTGCATTTTTCTATTTTCTTACATTATTGTGCAATGTAATTGCAGTTTATCACTAAAGGTTTTCAAATATTTTTTTTTTACAAACTTGAATGTTTTTTGTCAATGTTTACTTCTGTTAGCTCTTTGCTTGTAATCCATTTTTTTATCATATCATGATATGAGTTAATTTTTGAGAATTAAAGGCAGCAAATACGACTAAATCTGGAGAAAGTATGAAAGAGTGTGTAAATTATATATAACCTCATTTGTACTCATTCAAAATGGACCCTGCAATGATTTAAAAGCAAAATAATTCTTGCTGCCACTGGAGCAATTTTTTCCGTGTAATCCGACTGGTTTTGCTCCTTAGTATCGTTACGAATTACTCTTTAGTCTTTCTATGTGACTTTTTACATAAAAACAATAAAAACGTGGTCGAGAACCCAATAAGTCTTGGCGAATCTACATGTATTAAGAAAAACACTCTTTACAGTTTTTCTGATAAATAAATACTGCTATTATTTTACACATAACTGTATACTTTTTCCGACACACTAACACGCATTGCTCACAGGCTGTGGTTTTTGTTATCATTCAGCACAATAAGTTATGTGGAACACCGGTCCGGAGAGCACGCAGGGATACCGACGATAGATAGGCCACTAAAAGGACTCATGATAGTTAATAAAAGTGGCAATTCCCATTTGCGTAGAAATAAAATGTGCAAGAAATGGAATGGAAAAAAGAAAACCACAATAATAAGCAAAATGAGAACAATTGCTGGCATTCACACACGTACACACACACTTCAATTTCTATGAATGAATGAAAGCTTGCATGACTGAATGCCTGACTGGCACACATTCGTTTGCCGATATGAATATGAGGAGCTCTCAGCGGTGGTGCCTCCATTCGTCCATTCGTCCATCTGTCTATTATCAGCCATTTATTGTATCTAATGAGCACTCGCTCTCGATACTCAGTTGCAGTTAGCACTAAGGGAAGGGTGTGGGTGTGGACTAGTTACTACACATGTGAGTGTAGGTGTGTGTTAACACTCATATCCTTTGAGTGGCATAAAAAGCAGTGGCATATTCTGTATGGAAAACAGAAAGTGGGAAAGGGTAAGGTGTGGGTGTTTATTTCTCCTTCAATTGGTTTTGAATTAAATGATTCATTTATATAAAAAAATCACAATGGTTAAACAAACATTATATAAACATTTATAGCAATCTTCTAGTATAAAGGGTGAGACGTATGATAGTTTAATGCGAATTAATTCAATATGGTAGTTTAATAAACCTAGCACTAGTCGTACTAGTTACTATAAACCCGGGACTAGTCGACCAATTTCAACCAAATTACGTACATAATTTTTCTTTGACACCCTGATGTCTCAAATCGAAAATCGATTCACAACCGTGCCTAATACATATAACATAATTTTGAAGTCCATCTGATTGGTTCACTTTACAATATATGAATCAAGCACCAGTAGCGAAAATGAGTAAAATCGGTCCCCAGGCCCTACATAATGTGTATAATTAATTTCGTTATACTAGCTGATTTTATGCCGAATATTGGGCCAAATTGTGTATAGACAAAAGGTGCTATAGTGATGAAATCGTGTGGGTAGTTCGTGGTCAACTTGCGCTAGAGCACTGAACACACTGACTTCAAGTGAGCTCGCGAAACGCTGTAGAAGAACCAGCACCGGCACAATAGTGAGGTCTTTCTGACCCGCATTGGATCGAAAACGGTGCTTTCAGCCGCTGCCACTTAGTAAAGGTCATCTCTCCGCAACCATTGGTGTGCTTACTGGTTATTGTCCAATAGGTACACACGCGGTGATGCTAGGGATTAATTCAGTCGCTAGTTGCCAAAACTGTGAAGAGGAATCATCCACGCACTTCCTCCTTCAACTTCACTAGACTTTGGTTAAAGCACTTCGGTAATCACTTCTTCGGCGAACCCAGTGAAGTCTGGAATCGTCATTAGCCGGCTTAAGAACTTTATTATAGGGTCCAAGCGCTTTTCCGTCAGCAGTTTTCTGGGTTTCACAAAGGACAGTCGAATCTGTCTAAGTGAGATTCTCTGTAGCTGCGGAGATCTATCCCATAACCTAACCTAACCCATTGTATAAAATATCCCTTTCTTACTTGTTAGTTTTATTTATGTGCACACTTGCTTTTGTTTACCTCGATCTTGAACGATATTAGAATCTACGGCTTCAGTGATATTCCCTGCGTGGAACACTACCTCTTAATACAGTTAAGGAACTAAGTAAAGCATCACAAAGCTTAAACAAGCATTTAGAACTAGTCTCCGTCTAGTATGTTTTGATTGAAAATATTGCAATTTCTCATCTCGCAACAAGTATTCTTATTTAAAAAAATATCAGAAGAGAGGTAAACTGCTGAGTAATCTGGTCTAAAACTAGTTGCATGTGTGATCCATTTAATAACAGGGATGATTTAATCCGAAATATATTGCGCGTTTACTTTTTAATAATTTGTATGCATTTATACACAGCAGCGTTTGCATTAGAGTCTTATAAATTAGTCACATATGTACAATATATAGGTATACTATATATAATTACTTATATATAAGTATAATGTATTCCATTTATGAGCGATTTCAAGCAATTAATGCAGTCATTCATGTGATTTATTCATACAACGACTATTAATATAATTTCTATGATAATCCAGTACTACAAAAATAATAAAAAAAATACAGCCCGTATAAACTCATATGTATAATACAGGAAAAATTGCAAATTAAGAATGCAATAGTTTGTGTGATTTATATACAGACATATATAAATACATGTGGATATGTATGTATGAGCAATATGTATGACGAAAGCATTTACATCACCTTTGTGCATATATTTTCATAAATCACTATTCATATACCCATAAAAATATACACACATATGTGCATTCATAAACAGGTGAGCTCATTTGAAGGCGTTTCTTTTTCGTTCTCTCAAAGCGACGGTCAGCAGTGACGTAATTTGCGCACATAAAAAATTGTTTAGCATAAAATTCAAAACAAGAATAGCAGCTAATAGATTAGTGTCTAAAAAACTTCTTTTGTTTCATTCATTTTAACTTTGAACTGGTCTGCGATAATCGGCTTATACATGATTGATAGATTGGCCACCCGGTTTTGAGTGTCAAAACGTCTTGTTTTCGATATTAAAGAACACAGTATGTATAATAGAAAATATAATAGATGAAAGAGGCTGCTGAAAGACGATTGTGCTAAGTTTTGTTATTAATGTTTGTAGAGAGTCATTGATTATTAAATTTAGTTCAGGAAGAAACACTTTCATTTAGTAAATATATTGAATTTTCGATAGATATACAGTTGAACTTCCTTTACTCGAACTGCTCTAACTCGAAGTGTTCCATAATTCGAACCATTGAATTGGCAATAGAAGTCAAAATTTATACAAATTACCTTCTGTAACTCGGAAGTCTCTATTTCTCGAAATTTTTTTGTGGATTATAGTGATTAGAGTTAGAGAAGTTCCACTGTATGTATAATGAGCAGGTAGAATGTTATATTTTGTGATTATTATGTATATGGTTTTCGTATTTGAATGATTTAATGCTAGAGATCTGTATGGAAAATCAGTATAATAGCTCCATGGAACCGAATAAAAACTTTTTATCGATGATAAGGCAATATTTAAAAACTTATTCTCAAATGACTTTGTCTGGACAATCTCATTTTCTGATGATTCATATTTTTTATTCCGTGGTGAAATTGCTACATCTATAGATCGAGAAAGATCATATTTATTTAAGACTTGGAGTTACAAGCGTGAGTCGGGCATAATAGGAACAACCCAATATGACTCAGTTAAATATCAAGAACCATGACGAATTTCTTCAATAATTGCGTTACTACGAAGCCACCAATTATCAGCGTTTTCTTCATTACCTTGGCCTTAAATAGCTCTTTGAGTTAAGCTTTACTGAAGAAGACTTTTGTCGAATATGTTGGTAAATTCGTCCAAGTTAAATACAATATTTTTATATAATTCAAGATATATATGAGGTGTCTCCCAACCTGTATCTAAATTTTGCAAATAATGTCCATAACCTCAAATAGTTAATGAGAAGGGTAAAAAGAATTATACGACGTCATGGCAATTTTGTTAAAATAGAATTTGGGTCAAAATCAAAATTTGGGTTATTATACAACAGAGTTAAGGCAGTAATCTGCTTTACAGGCTTCAAAAAATCGGTTTTTTTGTTTTGTTTTAAATCTATTCCAAAACTATCCAAGAATATGTCTTTAAAATTCCAAAGGCCAATTCGACATATTTTCGATGCTAGAAAACTGAAAACTTTAAAGCGCGTTTTCTCCAGTTTTCATTTTCACAAGTGTTAGAAAACGGTGCCGGCGATAGCAAAAAGCATATATGTCCGATCGAAAAAAACCAAAGTGATCAAGCTTCTTCAATAAAAAATCTTGAATATTCTTTTGTTTTTTTTTCTTTTGCAATATATTTTCTGACCATTTTTGTACGACAATTCAAAAGTCTGACACCTGATTTGCATCGTTTTCATTTTTAAACCAGTGGATCAAGTAGGAGAGTTTATTTACTAAAAAGACGCGATAAACAAGAGAGTAAGTGTTTTTGCAACATCGTAAAAAACGCTGTTTGCTTCGTTTCGAATTTTTTATCACACTCTCTGAAAAGTAAATTAAAAAATTAATTAAAAAATTAACTTTTTCGAGGTGCATGTGTAATCTTAAAGGATTATTTACTTTCTGAGAATTTACTTTTCGAGAGTATGCTGTATTAAATTATCTTCTATTTGAACTAGACAAAAGTAGTTGAAGTTGGACAAAAGTATTATTTAAACTACATGTTTTGTAACTTAAAGTTTTTCAAACTTCGAAAAAATTTCGAATTTTATAACTTCTTCGGTATTTGTTTAGTTCATAAAGAAAAGAAACTTATAAAAATTAAAAAAAAATTTGGTTCGACTGTTTCAGATGCATCGCACGACCTCCATCACCGGCACCGATTTACAAGTGCAGACTCCAGGCGCTCCAAAAAAATACTTACAACTTTGAAAAAATTTCAATATTTTTTAATAATAAATATTGTTTTTTTAAGCCTTAAATATAGAACACTATCGTCTTAAAATTCCGTTTACCGCAATCATTTCCTTCCCTTAAAAAAAATGCTAAAAAAACTTTTTTTCGGCTTCTAAAGTCGACTAATGCCTTAAATCTGTTGAAAATTCAATATATGATATCTCTGGGTTATACAAATTTCTATAGATGGCGCTATAATCTATACTTAAGTAAACTGTGCAATTTTGTTGATTTCGGGAATCATAATACCAAGGGTTTTAGCTAAAAATTTGCTAAATATATCATTAAATAATATGGAATATATCGTTAAGTAAGAGGTTCATACAAACGGTTAGTTGTCGAGGACTTTATTGTGATACTCCGTAGATTATTACTTTTACTTTTAATTTTAAATTTGATATTGCTTTTTTAAATACTTAACTCTACTTTATATTAAAAACATTATTTCTTCTTTCATTCCAGGTATGTCCAAAAAGAATGAAAATTTTCTCCAGATATCTCTCAACGTTATTACAGGTTTTTCATATATAACTACAAATCATTTCAAAAATTTACTATAAATTATTTATATAATATTTATTTATTTGTTTATATATTTTTACTTAAAATATGTTTTTGTTGGAACAATTTTCATCAACTTAAACTTATTCCACTTTTTAATACAGGAATTTATCTTCAATGTTACCTTGAAACGGGTAACGGTAAACAGTAGTACACATAGTTGTATGCGGAAGTGTAATGACAAGCACTCCGTGAGAGGCACATACTCGTCGTACACATATGTAGCGATAAAGTGCGAACATTAACTCCTTTCTACTTTTGCTTGTCAACCACTGTCAGTCCATGTACTTATGTCGCTGCTAATGGTTGCGAACGCATTGTGTAATTGCACTACACAGCTAAATTGTCTCAAATTATTCAAGAGCAGTAGCACCAGCACCTACAAACGTATTACTAAGTACACTACAAATGTATTTGTTAGGGGGCGGTGGGATCGTTTTATTGTTGCTGGAAAGCGTGAAATTGTTGTCGCCGCACATTTATGCCCATTAAACTGTACTCAAAGTGATGTTGACATCCGCCAAAGACACAGCACAATGGAAAATAGACAACCAACATTACGCTATTCATAAACACAGTTAGATGAGGTATTTCTTTTTGTTTTTACTTTGCAAATATTTTTACGCCTTTACTGTCACTGAGTTTTACATATGTTGCTAGTGCGTTGTAATTTACCTACATACAGTAACGTCTAAGATATTAGAGACTCTTAATATGTTATTTAAAGTTTCGAAATGAAATTAACCCCAAATTGTCTTCATAAATAAACTATTGAGTTTTTCTGTAAATCGGAAGTATTGCCACTAATGATAATAACAAAAAAGTATAATTGTTTAAAGTGAGATTCACTGAGTTCAATCCGCACCTACCTTGCTATTACAATAAGTCCCAACTAAGCATTTTGTATACTTTTTACAATCTTTGCAATATTATTCGAGGAAAACTAAGAATTTTCATTAACCGTTAGTTATAACTTCCTTTCGGGTACTGTATCCCTTCTGCCTCGAAAGCATAAATCCGGATCGTTAGGAAACTCGATTATCTTGGAGATAATCTGTCTCGAAAGTATAAATCCTCGTCCATCCTGTGTTAGGAAACCCAATTATCTGGAGGATAGTCCGCTTCGAAAGTATAAATCGAGACTGTTCTTATCGACCGTCCAGACCGTTCAATTCCCAATACAGCCGGTTCTACGTCACCGGAAGGGCTGCATTTTCGACGATCTAACCCTGTTTGGATCAGTAAGTACTAAGTCTAGTTGTACTGTACCGTCCAGAACGTTCTTAGGTTAGAACAAGTAAGGAAGGGCTAAGTTCGGGTGTAACCGAACATTTTATACTTGCAATTTATTTAACTTATTACATATTGTAAAGTAAACGATTCAGATCGTCTTCAAAGTTCTGGTATATAGGAAGTAGGCGTGGTTGTGAACCGATTTGGCCTATTTTCACAACATATCGTTGGGATGTAAGGAAACTATTACAAGTCAAGTTTCACTGAAATCGGTCGAGTAGTTCCTGAGATATGGTTTTTGACCCATAAGAGCGATGCCACGCCCATTTTCCATTTTGTAAACAAATTTAAGTGCAGCTTCTATCTGCCATTTCTTATGTGAAATTTAGTGTTTCTGACGATTTTCCTTAGCGAGTTAACCCACTTTTAGTAGTTTTCAACCTAACCTTTGTATGGGAGGTGGGCGTGGTTATTATCCGATTTCTTTCATTTTTGGACTGCATTAAGAAGTGGCTAAAAGAAACGACTGCAGAAGGTTTGGTTTATATAGCTTTATTGATTTGCGAGATAAATACAAAAAACCTATTTGAGGGCGGGGCCACGCCCACTTCTTAAAAAGAGATACATCCAAATGTGCACCTCCCTAATGCGATCCTGTGTTCCAAATTTTATTTTAATAAGTTTATTTATGGCTTAGTTATGACACTATAGGTTTTCATTTTCCGCCATTTTGTGGGCGTGGCAGTGGACCGATTTTGCCCATTTTCGAAAGCAACCTCCTCAGGGTGCCAAGGAATATGTGTTCCAAGTTTCATTAAGATATCTTAATTTTTACTCAAGTTATCGCTTGCGCGGACAGACAGACGGACGGACAGACATCCGGATTTCAAATCCACTCGTCATCCTGATCATTTATATATATATAACCCCATATCTAACTCTTATTTCTTGGTGACATAAACAACCGTTATGTGAACAAAACTATGATACTCTGTGCAACATGTTGCGAGAGTATAAAAACCAATTATCTTGGAGATAGTCTGTCCCGAAATTATAAATATTGACCGTTTGTAGGTTAAACCGTTAACTTGGGTTATCTTCATAGTCTGTCTCGATTTATTTAATATACATCCGGATAGTTCCTGGGTTATCCGAAACCCTATTATCTTGTGGATAGTCCGCATCGAATGTATATATCCGGACCATACCTGGGAAAGAAACCCGATTAGAAATATATAAAGGATGCGTCTATTAATGCGGCCATAGCTGTAAGTGCATATAGTTGGGGTATAAATATACATAAAGTGCATATCTCGCCGGCATTAAAGTACTAAGTAGCTCTGCCCCATCATATCCGATACCTCATCAGCAACAACAAAAACAACAACAGTAGTTGTTTGAAATGAATTCATCAGTAGCCATATTAATTACTTTGCTTTATTGTTTAAATTGTTTTGCAGCTACTGCAACAATTACTGCTGACTTGCTGTCGGACGAGATCTGTTTTTGGTTTTACTGTTGTTGTTGATGCATGCCGGCTACTGATGACCGGTGCCGATGTCGGTGTCATTGCTACATTGTCTACACAAACACACATGCTTTTTATTGTTGTTGTTGCAGCCACACTCTATGTTTTTATTGTTGTTGTTGTGACTCTTTGTATTTGTTGCTATTTTTGTTGTTGCTGCAATGCCATCTTGCCCATCGCCGTTTTGATTGGCATGTCCGCTGAACATCGCCAACACTAAACGCTCAACTCAACTCGACGCGCCTCAACTCAATTCAACACGACAGCTACAGGCATTCGACGTCACATTGCCACAAGCAGCGTCGATCGACTCGTTATGCATATTTGTTGTACTACATACATTTGTATTTGTGTATCTCGGCAACAACAATTAAATTTAATGGATATTAAATTGCGTCAAGCCGGCGAGTTGAATTTTGAGATTTGCAACAACACGCAGATTTCAGATCTCACATGCATCCCTGTCGCAAATGTAGCTCATAAAGAATTTAGACTATTTTTATTATTTGTTGCAAGTTAAATTTGTTTGGAATTTTTTTCGCAGCACTTAAATATGTCGCATTTCACATAGAATTACAGCGCGCACGTGTGTGCTTTTGTTGTTGTTATTTATTCTATTATTATATTTTTTTATTATATGCTGCTTGTTATACAACAAATAGACACAAGTGAAGCTCCTTTGATCATTTTAATGCTATTTTCCAGCGCTGTTGCTATACTCACTACTGTTGTTGTTGCTTTTGTTGTTGTGTCAAATGTCTACATGCGCAATTATGTTAATTTAAGCAATTGTTGCTGCTACTCTTGCAAGTTGTTGCAGTCGACACTCGTCGCGTACTTGTCGCGAAGCTCAAATATTATTGTTCTTACTGCACCTTCTCTGCCTCAGCTGCTGCCTCGCTGCCGCAGTCGCTGCTGCCAACGAACCGCATAATCATTTTCAATTGAATTGAATTGAATAAGCTTTCAATGTCACTTTTGCCATTTTATTAATTCATTCTTGTCCCGTAAGCCCCCGTTCAGCTGCCGTGTCACGCAATGTACTACTCTATGGCGATACAGTACGAAGAACGGATGCCTTCGATGAAATGGAAATCTCTGCAAAATTGTGCATATATTTGTTTGCTTGTCTGTTTTTATATGTGTGTGTTTTGGTGCGTTTTGACGCAGCTCAGCTGAGTGTTGCAAGCCCGACGCAGTCCAACGTTGCCAATTATGTATCATACTTGCTTGTATGTGGATACTTGTTGATGGGATATTTTGCAGTTGTTGCGTACATTTAGCTTCAATAATGTCTACATTTACGAGGGTGGTTTGAATAAAATAAGTTTCACGATGAAAAAGTGAGGTTCCAAAAAGACGGCCCATGGTGTTCTCTAAATTTAACACTCAATTTTGTTAACCAAGGCTAACTACTTGTCTGGGTTAGTGTCCAACTAATATTCTAACATCTCAGTTTTTCTTCAGACCACCATTAGCTTGGTAACGGTGCGTTTTTTCTTCTGAAATAAAGCATAGAATAATTAATTTTTCACGCAATTGCTTTTCTATTGGTACGTTTTTCTGGTTTCTTATGTATTCTTTGATGATCCTTGACCGGAAGTAAAAAACCATCCCTCTTGATTGTTCTTAAAGCTGATGTGCTCATTGATAATATTAGTTTCAAAACATTGGCATTGGCATTTGCAATAGCCAATAAATGTTCCAAAAACGTAAGAGAAACCGAGAAAACTTATTTGACTTCAACTCTCCTGGTTGTCCTTAAGGTATGTTTCTTGCCCCTGACGTATTCATTGATGATCTTTAGCTAGTAAAACATATTATAAATGCTCCAAAAAGTAATTCAATACGAAAAAAAAATTATTTCAAATCATCTTTCCTGTTTATCTTAAGGCCATCTGTAGAAAGATTATCATATCTTACAACTCACCAACTCTGATCCATTTATACAATACAAAAACCCAACGACTTATCCATTGCACCTCGTGTCTATATACTTTTGTATTCATATAGTGAAAATCAACAATTTGTTGCAATAATTTCAATTGCATCCGTGGCTGTTGGAAATACTTGTGACATCGATTCGTCGGCTTAAATTGAAAAATCACTGTTGAGTAAAATTTAGCATAAATATGTCTGTGAGTGTGCGCTATAATAAACTCTGCTCAAGTGAACAATCAGTAATTTAAGGCCATTTTAAAATATATTTGCAACACGAGTGGTAATTGGCGGCAAGCAACGACCTAGTTTGACAGTAATTTAACAGTAAAGTACCAATTTATAGTAAAATTCGTTGAGCGAATAATCACATGCATTCATAAATTGTATGGAAACCGAAAGTTGTGCGAAATCGGTTGTTAAAAATAACAGAAATTTTAAATAGATCGCTTATTTCTTGATTGTAACCTCAAACTGTGATGTACGTGAATGTTCATCCTGAACTTCAACGTTATTTCTTCAATTTTATAATTTTTCGATTACATTTCTGTAGTATGATTGGTCTTTTATTTAAAAAAATGACTCAGTCTCAACGATTCCTTTCTTGCAACCATTCTTTCGAAGTCTAAGAACAAGAAAATGTCGGTTGTGGTCAGATCCCGAGAATATCATCGTTTTCATTGATTTATAACAACGTTAATGTGTCGATTGTGATCTCGCGAACTAGGGCTCTGTCACAGAATCCTTCCCTTTTGGGTTCATCGTCTTCGGTGTTCAGTGAACTTACCGAATTTAGCAAATCATGCTTGCATCGCCTGGTGCAGCTGCGAGTTCCCCTCGGAATTAAGTTGGCTCTGAACCTGAGCACAGTGTTATTTTTACTTGCGTAGTTCTCACAACCTTAATGGCTTCTCATATATGGTAAGTTGGGGTGTTACAGTTCGTGGTAAGCACATGAAACTACTGTGCGTTCTAGTGGTCTTTCATTAATACATCCAAGGTAGCAGAGTGATTCTTTCCCGATGTTGAATTTAGGTGGAGTTTCTTTGGTCTCGGACTTCCTCGAGTATTGAAAATGATGGAGATGTTTTTTCAACTGAAATAAGTGGTATCCATATTAGAAGGCCTTTCCATTTAAAAAAACGCCTCGATCATCCTGTTATCTGCACGGAATCTATTTTCTGCACTTTGTGTTTACGTTAAAAGCCCACAATTGAATTACCAAATCCATAGCTGACGACAAATTGCGTCCCAAAATGCCGCGCACACGACAGCTAAAGCTGTCTGTAGCGAGTGTTGATTGCGCTGACGGAGCTCTCGTGCTCGTGGTTTTGGTGAATGGTGTAACATGACGTGTGGCGTGGTCCAATTGCCTATAAATTGACTAAAATATTCGACGCCCACACACACATGACTATGAGCGTTGGAAGCGGCGAAAGAAAAGCGCCGAAACATCGAAAAGTTGAATGAGTGACTTTCTTTGCTTTCTAAATATGTTGACGCGTGCGCTCTCGTCTTTTATTGGTTTTGCTTTAAGAGTTTTATCGAAGGAAAATATGTACGTGTGTATATAAAAGAAAATGACGTCGTGTAATAAATCAGACGCGTTCACCTACCGCCCACACGGCACGATATGTGCACCCAAGGCAACCCCACACACCACATGCCCGCTTGTCGCTGCTTCGCCGGCCGGGTAGTTCGCAAGTTTTTGCCCGATTTTTTATTTTTCTCATATATTTTTTATGTGTTTGTGTGTGTCTGCTTGTTCCTTTTGCTACTAAATTAGATGCCTCTTTTTGGTGATACGAGGGAAACGCGGCAAATGGCAAAAATATCAAAATCGATTTTTTCTCCCATATTTTGCTACAATGTATCGAATCGAGATTTTTTTTGTTGTTTTTATGTTTTTTGTTGCTATTTTCGACTTCTTTTTTCTTTTTTGGGCTGATGGCATTTCGTGTTGGTGGAAAATTGTGTGCGCTTGGAGGCCAAAGTGAATGGGTGCTTCGCTTGCCAACTGCTCTAAGTATTTGTTATTGTTGTTGTGATGTTTATAGCAGCAGCGCCGTACAGTATGCAGCATCTGTTTCGTCTACATGTAAATATTTAGAAATTTATTTAGGTTATTTGGCTTAGATGTGATAAGCTTGCCCAAAAAGCAAATAAAAAAAAAACAAAAAAGGCAACCGCCTTCTTTTAGTTGCCGACTGTGCGCTCCCTTCGTGTGTACATATATATTTCTTATAGTATGTCTACAAATTATTGATATTACTAAGCAGCAACAGAAGCATTTATCCCTCTCGAAAATAATCACTACTCTTTCCAGTGGCTTGTCTTGAGTGGCACCTCCATTGTTGGTTCTCCAAATAATTTTGGGTGCGTCAATAACGTCAATTTGGCTGGCTCTGAGTAAAGTGAGTTGAGGCTGCTTTTGGCCAAAACGAATGCATATCAAAAATCAATTTTGTGCCTCGCATTCATTAGCAAATTAGTATTTTGGCATTTATGAGCATTAAGTGACTTATGCCATGGTATACACTTGGGTATTGGCTTTGAGGAGTGCCACTTTACTTGCAGCAAAACATGAATTGTTGCGTTACAATAGTTATTTAACATCGTGATAGTGTATTTGAAAGGTTTTCGAAAAATTCAGAATCTGTTTGAAGTGGAATAAAATTGTATAATAATTTTTAAGGGGGTTAGTCAATGCAATCTTCAGAGAACCGCATAATAAAAAGTTAAACATCTCTGAGTATCATATTTTAATCGAAATATAAATTTGGCTGTCTTATGGAAACCTAAAAAAAAAACTCTAAATAGCTTCAGGGAATGCTCGTGAGATGTCTCACTATTTTGTAATTAAATCAGAGTCCTTCCGTTTACAAATACTCGACTTTTGTAAGCCCGATCGAAACCAATCACAGTGCTCCCACTGTGTACCAATAAGCTTAGTCCTACCTGACTCTCGTTTCGCCCAACAAAAGTCCTAAGCGGTTGCCAAAAGAACGGATATTCGTTTCTCGACAAAAAAATGGAAATACAACAGCTAAGAAAGAGAAAGTTCCAATACTTTTCGTATTCCTTTGTTTCCGATATGATCTGATGCGACAAAGCTCGCTAACTTAGTTTTTTTAGCAAAATACTATACTCAACTTGGACGCAACCGTCTGGTAAGTGGCCTACATCCTCGTTCTTCATATTTTCTCCATAGAAATTTGAGACATTTCGGACGTGTTTGGCCTTGGAATGTTCCTCGGAACGCCTTTTTACAGTCTTTAAGAAGCGAAGCTCTGCTTATAAAAAATTACTGGTTCAACTCCCGACTTCCTTTTTCAAATTTCCGTAATACCTACTCAGATTGTCTAAGAACAACGGTTAAGATGTTCCAACAGTCTTAGCTCTTTTGCTATTCTAGATCAGTCATGATCGGGTCCTAAACACCTCACATAATTAAAGTGGCAAACTTAAAACCGCCATCTCATGCACTCATGTATACCAGTTGAAGTACCAAAAACCCGATTATCATAATAATAATTAAGCATCAACATCAACTCCATGCCTTTACCCCATTCCCATCAAACTTTGCGCCTACAAAGCACATTTAACCCCACCAAAAACCGAACTTACAAAAGTTACTCAATTTAATTGCCGCAAGCAAATTAATTTTCCAATCTGAAGAAGATGCTGAGTTTGCAAAACAAGAGTGAAGAAGCTTTAACAGAAGAAGAAGACGAACCCAAAGGGACCAACAAAGCAGTTTTGTTTATTTGTTGTTATTGTTATTGCTATTTTGTAGTGCCGCTAATGAATTTGTGTGTTATTGGATTTTTGGTTTGCTGTTGTTTGTTATTGTTGTTGCGTTTGATGTGCCCAAATCTCTTAACAAAATTAATTATTTCAACTCATTCACTCTCACGAACCACCTCGCCAGCCACCTTGACAGCCATGTTCTAAAGCAATTGGATCTGTGGCATGGCTAATTGCAGTTCTTCGAAATGTGGTTGTTGTTGGTTTTGTTCTTTTACTACTATTATAATTATGATTATTGGTTTGCTCGTGCACTTTGGCCGCTCTAATGAGATTCGATACGTCATTGGATGTGTGTTTATCTGGTTGTCTGAATTGCTCGCCTTTGGCAAACTTCCCACACTCACACATACACTGAAGAGCAAAACTGGAACAATAATTACATAAATGAACTTTGATGCAAGCATATATATATTTTTGTAAAAAAAATGTTAATATATTATTTTCATACAGGTTTAAAATACACTATAACTAAAAAAAATTGACAAATTCACTCGTGAAACAAAAAAAAAATAACAAAAATGTGGCAAAACTCCATTGTTCCACTTTTGCACCCATACAAAAAATTATATTTTTTCCATTAGTTTAGTAGTCCGTCCACAATCCTTTCACCTTTTTTAACGAATTCAGTCTTCGTGGCATGCTCTCATACAATTTTTGTACGAAATCTGGCGAAATTGAGTACCACTCGTCCTCGACGCGCTCCCAAAGCTCCTGCATGCCTTTTGGTGGATTCGGGTAATTTGCCAGTTGCCGTTTCAAATAACTCCATAAGTTCTCTATGGGGTTCATATCTGGGCTCTGCGCAGGCCACCTCATTGTTGAAAAACTTTGCGATTTCAACCAATTTTGCACTAATTTCGAAGAGTGTTTAGGATCATTGTCCTGTTGGAATATAATCCTGTTCTCCCGTAAGCGAACCATATCCATAGCAATCGGCAAATTTGTTTTTAAAATGTCCAAATATTGTTCCTTTTTCATCTTTCCATCGATTTTCACAATGGGACCAACTCCATACTGCGTAATACACCCCCACATCATTAAACATCCACCTCCAAACTTTATAGTTTGCTTTACTTGATGGGGTTGAAGTGGTCCTGAGTTGTTTGACCAGTACCAAGAGCGGCCATCTGACTGGAATCGGTTACCTTAAAGAAATTCAAAAAAACTAAAGACTGTCCACAAATAATTAACATTTACAATTACTCGTTTCCAGTCATCACACGTCCAGTATTCGTGGCGTGCCAGGAAATCTTTTCGGGCTGAAACATTTTTTTTTTGTCAATGCAGGTTTCCTCTTCTTCTCTTTCGCTTTGTAACCAGCATCTTTCAACGCGCGACGCAATGTCCAGACACTAACATTTTGCGTTAAAAGCGGTAGTCCTTGCTTTGGGGTAGTCAATTTGTTGGATATAAGAAGTCGTCCAACATGTCTAGCTTCACGAATTTGAATTTTTTTGGGTCTCCCGCCCTTATTGCATGTTAGCCTTTCCAGGTTGCTATTCTTTCCTATCCACAAAACCGTTGTATGGCTGATTTTGAGCTCCTTGCCAATAACGCGGGCAGATTTCCCAGCAGAGAAATATCTTTCAACTTTTCTTTTAATTTCTTCACTTACACCACGCATTGTAAACGAATTTAACCGTAACACAATAAAGAAATACAAATTTCTGCCAGAAATTTCAATTTGAATATTAAATTGCAACGTTTACTTAGTGAGTGCAAAACTGGAACAATGTAGTTATGCCATACTTTTTATTTTTTTTTAGGCCTGCCACATAATTTCCTGCAATTTTTTTTAGTCACAGGGTAATTCAACCCACCTAAAAACGAGATATTAAAAAAATAATAAAACAAATAATCCTTCTATGAAATACAGTACATCAAAGTTCATTTATGTAATTATTGTTCCAGTTTTGCTCTTCAGTGTATTTTTACCTTTTTTGATGCAGCCGCCTCGTTCTTTTACCTCCAAGAAGACACACGAACCTACCTTATTCTTCAGTTGGTTGTAAATTTTGAGGAGGTTATGTGTTAAATCTTTGTTATATATATTTTATGTAAATATGTATTTATTTACTTAAATACATATGTACATATTTGTTTTTGTATTTACACTTTGTTCGTCTCGCTTGCGTAGACAAGTCATTCATTCGTTTATTTGTTTATTCATTTATTCATGTACTATCACTCTTAGCGGTTGTTGTTTTTGTTGTTTGTTTGCTCTTTGACAACGTTTAGCGTGTAGTATTACAATATTTCTTGTTTGCACTTTTAATCTTTTTTGTTGTTGTTGTTTTTAATTTTATTTATTTATGTAAAAGTATAAAGTTTAGCGACCTTTCCATCGTTTGTCAGCGTTTTTTATTGGTGAGAACTTTAATTTAGATATGGTTAAACTTGATTCATTTACATTTTAGATAACATTTGGCATGAACACCCACTATTTCGCGATAATAGTTTCAAATACTCCATTTCGTTTGCGAATTGAAAACTCTTTACTCAATTGAAAAAAATGTCTCGAAATTCTCGTTTCCTTAATCAGCTATTCATCACTCTGTACAATATCGAATCACTATGCATCAGCTTTATTATACTCCTATTGTCAGGGTATAAAAATAAATATAATATTTCATCTATAAGGGGTGCTACTTTCCGGTCCGCATTTTATCAATTTGTCGTTGTTCTCATCTTCCCGTTCAATTATTGGATATCCTCTCAAATATATATACGAAATATATTTGCTAATCAATGTTATAGACCATTTCATCGTTGAACATCGTATCACAAAAAATACATGAAATACATGAAGAACCCTTTTTCTGCGACAAATAGGGCCATTTATTCTCAATCCGAGCTCGAACCGTACCATCAATTCATCATAGTAGATCTGTGTGACCGTTTGCCCTTCTCCAAGTAGTCTATGTAAAGCACACCTTATGTCATTGAAAACGGTTCCAATCATATTCCCGGCTGAGACGATAGTCTTCGCTTGTTTGAGAGTGGAGTGAATATTACTGTTTGAATTGTCTTTTGATATCTGGTATTTACAGTGTTTCGGTGCAGGAACTCCTTCGGATTGTACTTAAACGTCTGACGCTGCTGTGATGTAGTCACGCGGTTGTATTTGTCTGGAGTGAGTAATTGCTGCAGATTTCTCAAGCCCTATATTTCATACAGGATGTGACCTCAATGGCATTTTCAGATACCTACTGTCTCAGCTAACTCGATAGCCCTTTTCTTGGCACCACAAACCCAACATGGAACCACTTAAAATCTCGTTAAATACATTTTTGACCATCGCTGTCGAGAAAAGTCAATGTTTACAGCATCCTAACATTTAAAAACTATTTTTTGGCATTTCTACCATACAAAGCAATACCACGTTTTTGCACAAATAACGTTCACATGGCAATACCTAGTCTGTTTTCAAGATTTCGCACAAGACATTGCAATATATTTACACTTTTTTGAGTTATGCAATCTTTCGGACAATTATCCAATATTACAAAAATTTTAGCTGTAAACAAAAAAATTCAGCATACTCGTATTTATGAATGAGATGGCATCACCGCCATTGTGTCAACCTCACCTCTCTTACGATTGTTCTTCGCATTCGCGAAGGTATTATGTTGCATGCGGACGACTCGAGTTGAAAGCGAAGCGATGGAGCCGAAATTTTGCAACACCATAACAAGCTGCGGCAGCCCACAACAATTAAGCGCTCCGAAAGCTGTAAGCAGTCAGTCAACAGACAAGAACTGTCAATGTGATATTGTGCTGTCAACAGCAACAACAATAACAACAAAGCAACAGTGGAAACTATAACAACGAACAATACAAAAGTAAAGTAATAAGTAAAAAAGCGCCACAGTCAACATAAAATCACTACTGATATATGTACATATGTTTGTATGCTATGGTTGTATTAATGACTGTCTTTTACGTCTGTCTGCCGACTTGCTCCAGTTTGTGGCAAATGTGCAAAAACCGCTGTCAACACTCTTTCTTGATATCGAGCAACTGGCGTTCTGTCTGTCCGTTCGCTGTGACTTGTGACAGCTACGCTTGTCGTCTGTCAGCCACCAGATATACACATTAACCATTACCCATTACCCCATCCGCGACAACATACAATTAAATTGCATTAAATTTAATTTACAAGTAAAATGCAACAATTGTCTTGTTTACCAAGCGTTCAAGTAGAAAAACAAAAACAAAAGACGGTTATGTATGTATCAGAAATATCTTGTATCATACATAGACTATTGGAGAGCACTACTACAGCTCTGAACAGTGTTGGTAAACGTCATAAACCCCATTGTTGCTTTTGTTTGGTTAACATCGCTATGTGCGCGGCTTTTACTCTTTGCTCTGTGATGGCGCGTGCTTGCCACAGCTTAGATGAATAGCTAGCTTGCTGTCTTGAACCGCAGAAATTGAGAAGCGGTCAGTGGTTTTGAAACAACAACCGATTTATTCGTTTACTTAAGTATGTATTATTCGATAATTGTTAGCACTCTATATAGGACTGGAAATATGATGGCGAAAATATGCATCCACCCTTAAACTTGAGCTCGATGTTCCGAACTTAGAACTGAGACCAAATATCTTACTACCATCTCAGCTTTGTTTGTAGCCTCGATTTTGTTAATTGAGTTTCGTTCAGATCAAATAATAATATTCATTACCCCACTATTGCCATGTTCACCATCTAATTCTAAAACCGGCCGTCCTTAAGTCTTCTATAAACCACCTTTTTTAAAATAGTGTGTGCCAGATCTCAATATTCCTAGTTCCTCGTATTCAATTTTCTTATTACTTTGAAACTTGCTGGATATTGGGCTATATAAAATTAATTACCGCTGGAGAACATCGATGGTTCTCGACGTGTATAATTATGGTCATTCAGGGTATAATTATGGTCAAAGGGAGTGTAAAAGATATAAAAATGTAATCTATAACTGAGATGTTGTCCCGGAGTGAGTGCTCGCTAATATCCAGTTATCCAGTCGAATCAATAAATTATTACGAGAGCAAACAGTTAGAAATATGTGGCAAGATATTAGCACACCAGCATGCATAAGTAATTAAAAGCACGCTCGAAAGCAATAAAATTAAATATCGCAGAGCTTTTGTTTCTTCGAACGTGTCTGCCGAGTTTGTAATGAATGCGCGAACTTGAGTACTTCAGAATGTAATGCAATCATTAAATATTCATATATCTAAAACAACAATATGCCCGTATACTCGTATATTATGTATGTGCAACAAGTTGCCTTCTAGTTCACAGCGCATAGTGTTGCAAGCAAATTGTAGTCATCAAATTCCAAAAAAAAAAAAAACAAAAAAGTAAAAAATAAAAGATGCCAAACAAGCAAAGTGATCTGAATTACTTGTCACCCTTCCCTCCTCTGCTCTTTGTAGCAACAAAAATGTGCTTTTGTATCCATTCATTCATTCATTGAAATGAAAGACGAACATACAATGGGCGCGTTCAGCACCGAGTTGATGACTGTTATGTCTTCGAGTGCTACAAATTCAGCAGCGTCGACAATGACAGAAAGCGAAATGCTGCCAAAGGGGGATTATTTACTACGAAATACTGGAAGAGCAATCTCTCTTTGTGCAGCGCTTTCCTGTGCTCCAAACACTTGGGCGCCTTTGAAGGCGTTACGATTATCCACTTTGCCGCACGCGTAGCTTTTAGGAGCATTAAGTTGAACTTGGCAGGGGATTATGGGGATAAAGTGTATGTGAAATTTGTAGTATATACGTTTAAGGGTAAGAGATTATGACGTAGTAGTGGCAGTGAAATGTGTGGCTTGCGAAGCTATTTCGTCCGCTATTCAACCTTGTTTTAAGTTCTTGAAACTACTAGAAGTGGATTGTTATAGGATCTTGAAGTAGCCAATATTTTTTTGCTGTATTCGCAGCAATTTCAATACAACAACTCTTAACTAGATTGAGGATGCCGCCTGGGGGAATCATCGACTCAACTAACGCGAAAGTTTTATTTAATTATGGCCAACTCAAAAATCTCATTAAAATGTCAAACTCATTCAAACTTGCACTACCAAACGGGAGCACTTTTCCGCACACTCAAGCTCCGCCTAGTTTCCAAGAAGCGTTCGTACGGTACACGCTTGTTAGCCTGTCTGTTGTAAGGCGGTCATTTCGCCAATTCTTTATGCTTTTTAAGCATAACCTTTCAAAATTTTTAATGGGTCAAGTGTTTAACTAGACAAGAAAAGCCTTGTCAGGGGCAATTTTGTACGCGCTGTTGTGCACAGAATCTCGTTTCGCGCTCGCCAATGTGTGTGGCTACAAGAATCTTTAACCAAACGAGCGCTGCTAATGTAAGCGCGTACGAGTATGTGTGTTTGTAAAGCGTGTACCGCCTTGTACTTACATTCACCGAGAAACCAACCTTGCAGTAGCAACTCGAAAACAACGCAGAAAAGCCGAAAGCGAAGCGAAAACAAAAATTCAAAAAAATAAAACCAAAAGCATGAAAAAAGTGTTGAAAAAGTTCAACAACATTAAAACCGCTTACTTTACTCAACTATAAAGAGCCAACTCAGTGAATGGCCGAACGCGGTAAGTAGGACGACAGCGACTGCAGAGAGGAAGGCACCAAAGGGGACGCCGCAACTGCATAGCGGTGGGGAAGCGTAGCGTATTTGCCGGCGATAGTGCAGCGCTATCTTTGGAGCATAGCTAAGTGTTATTGCTAGTGGTGTTATTGTTGTTGTTGTCATTTACATGTTGTTGCTGTGGCGAGCTGTCACACACTGCACATAACCCAAAAATCAATGTAGGCCGCTGAACTCGTTTGTGTGCGCGCGCAATAGTTAAGCGCGAAAGCAAGTCTTTAAGTGCAAGATAAACAAAAAAAACAACAGCAACAACAACAAAATTAAATAGTCAGTGAAAAAACAAAAACAAAAAATGTATTTGAAAATTAATTCGCAAGCGAATATGAAAATTATTACATAGGCGATGGAAAACGTGAATAGGCCAAGCCAAAAGACGGATCGCCGCGGCCGGCGCAGAACTTGAATGGCCGTCTCCTGCGTCGGTGCGCTATTTCACTGTCGGGATCGCATAGTTGCAGCTGAATGGGTCGACTAGGAGACTATGAGGACTGAAGACCGACCGCGTCTCTCTCTTACGCTCTCCTCATCCATCTCACTTTTAATGTGTGTCTAACTGTCTGGCCCCGCTTGTTGGCGGCAGCCTGTTGGCCTAACTGGCCGTTTCAAGTGTTGTTGAAATGGAGAAAAGATAAATATAGTACCGCTTGTTGCATGTAGCCACAGCTGCCACAAGCTAAATGTTGGAGTGAAAAGCCCACTGCCAAAATGAAAATGCCCACAAACGCCGATGTCTGTAATATATATCTATGTGTGTGTGTGCGACGCCATAGATACGCAAATTCGTGTAGGATGTTAGTAGGCTATTGGAAGCGCTTCACACGCCAGCAGCCGACATGCACAGTGGACGGCCGACAGCCAGCAGTCAAGACGTGGCCATGCGGCAGTTCCAACACACTTTATACTTGCAAGACTACTTACTTATACTTCTCTTGTTTCTCTTTGGCTCCAACAGACATATATTTGCCAATTTTCCAGTCAACAATGGACGAGAATGTCTTGTGGAATTTTGTAATTACTCGGGTGAAAAACTCGCTAAATGCTCTATTGAAATTCATCAGTGAGTCAGCGTGTGTATGTCTGGCAGGAATTTTATTTAATAACGGTGATATAAAGTTTGGCCAATAAACTTAGGTCGACATTGTTTTTAATTTGGTCCCACGGATGAATTGGCGATAAAAAGAAAACTTTTGAGGAGACTGAGGTTGGTTCTTAGAACGGACGAATTGGCGAGAAAATAGAAAATTATTGAGGAGACTGAAGTTAGATACTCGAATGAATACTAGGACAGATCAGAAGATTGATCTAACTAATTGTGGAAGAGCTTGCTTTAGAGTTAATCCAAATATGTGTTGTCTGCACTTGAAAGGTACCATTTTGTGTTAAGACGAGAACCTCTCTGGTCACGACTTTGAATCCGAATAGTTTTGATTGGTTAAGGAGTTAAACGCGGAAGGGTAATCGTATGATCATCTCTTCACAGTTTTGCAAATATCTGAGCTGCAATAGTGATACCTATGTAATCTCTGATGTCAATGACTTTACCTAAATGTGTATCAATACCATCTTCTAAATCTCAACAAGTTTCATAACCATATTCTAAACTTCGTTGAAGATATGTTCTACCACTCTTTCCAAAATATATGCAATTATAACTAATCTACATCTCAGCTGGTTACATAACCATAATAACCTCTGTCTATATATTCACAAAATCATTTATCATACGCCCTCCTTTGATTGGTTAATTTCACTGTGGCGTGACGTGCTTAGTTTTCGTGCTGTGTTCCACAGTTGCATACACATTCACCAATTAGCTGTCTGAGGGACGCCTAACCACTTTATCTAGCATGATATCGCCTATTGCTGTCATATGCTCGTATATAGACAAATGTGTATTTTTTCAATTTTCCCTGTGGCTTAACTCCACATTTAGTGCCATTTTTGCACATTTATTGTTTGTGCCCCATATGTCAAGCACGACCATCATATCTATATATGCGCCAATTGTGCTGTCAACTTTGTCGGCTAACCAACTCTTTGGGCGTTGAAAATTACAAACACCTATTGGCGAATAGAACACACACACACTTTAAATTGACAGCAATTATCAACGGATTGACAATTTTACTTAACGACTGTGTCAATAATGTGGTTGTTTATATAGTTGGCGATTTTTTTTCAATTGTGCTTTGAGACTCTTTTTTTATACTTTAATGGATTTATTTGTTTTTACAATTCGTCTGATTTTGGTGAATAGTAGTTAACTTGAAATTTGGTTATACTTGTAAAATTGTATCATAATCAGTTTAATTCGAGAATCGTTTATAAGGCTAATCTTCGTAATATTTCTTCTAAGAATTCTTGGAAAATATTGTTCATTTTGGGTTTTCGAAAAACCTTTATACAATTATGTTTTAAGACTGTTCTCAAAACCGTAATAGATTTCAAAAATATTTGAATAATAAATCTCTTACTTATTTTCCTAATATTCTGAGATTTTTCTGGTTTTAATACGATTCAGTTAATTATAGCTGCTTCATATTTTAGAACTTAGATTTAACCCTTCTGAAAGGTACTCAAAAACGTATTATTGTCGTCAGCTTTGGAACAAGAGACATATAAAAGGTGAACGATTCTACTTGGAAACTTGTTTTCAGCCCAAAACTACTATACACTCGTATAAGAGCCGAATGAGATGATGTTTTCTGGCGCCCAATATTTCCTTTCAGCAAATGCTCAAGAACAACGGACAAATACTAATTATACGTTGCTTGACCATTTGAAACGAACTTGTTAATGAAATGTTCTTTAAAATCGAATATTATCAACAGGGTAGTTTGGACGAACTTAATCTATTTAACTTAACGTATTATTTGGGGTTTCCCTATATTAGGATATGGTTGAAAATTTACTCGTTGTTATTCTAGCGATTAAATCAGGTCAATGAGACCTGTGTAACTTTATTAAGTTTTGCTTTGAATAATTTTTTGATAGAATCCAAAAAAACTCATCGGCTTTTTAAAAAGAAAATTAATATCACCGTTATCAATATTATTTCAAAATTTAATTGTCAACCAGTGCCAACACTAATTTTCAGTGTCATTTGTTGTGTAATCAACCAACGCAGCACAGTACACACTCATTGTGCGGCAAAACGATTGTTGCTGCATCCCAACAGTTATGGTAAAAACCGCTTTTGGCATGAGATTGGTATGTTTTTCAACCATAAAAAGTTCACACATTTATATAAAAGCCAGAACGTGGGCAAAATACGCTGCCAACGTGTCTGCGTCGGTGGCATCATTGCTGTGGCAGCAACCATAACAACCGAGTGCAACAACAAATGCAACACCAACGACTTTGGACTTTTTTCTACCATTTTTTTTGTTTTTGTTTTCATTAATGTTTACATTTCGATTTCAGTTTTTGTTTGTGTAGCGGCGTAGTTGATTTGGACGCGCTTTAAACGCCTTTTATAACCACTTCAGACACACGCACACGCCCGGTAAAATCGATTTGCGCTCTCCTTCTTGCAATTATCGGAAACTCGTTTTCACTTTTTCGTGTATTGAACAGCGTTTTTATGAAAACAATTTTTATTTTTTCTTATTGTTGTTATTGATTTTGTGCGTAAATGTACGTCTCTCTGTGTGTGTGTGTGGTAAATTGTTGCTCGCACCGGCTTTTTTTTTAATGTGTAGCACTTACTTGTGGCCCATGCGGGAAATGACGGAATGAGTACGAGGTAAACAGAGTTTTCAATTCCAAGCTACTAATTCAGGGTCGTGGAAAAGCTTTATAAATCTGGTCATACTCAATGCTATTTATTTAGTTGTTGGTTGTGTATACAAATTAAATTGTATTAATGTTGCAACAACAAGGCGAAAGCTTCTCGCTAGTTCCCACAGCTTGACTTCGACCTTGGTCTTGGATTTGATACTTATGTGTGTGTGTATTTATATATAGCTGCATAATCGACAAATTTGTGTATCTTTCAACTCTAATTACGGTTACAATTCAAGGTGTAATTTTGTAGTTTGAAAATTTTTCAAAATTATGTTACTAAATTATTTTTTTGCAGCACATTACATAAAAAATGTATTTCGGCACATTTTTTCACTCTTAATTAAATTAAGGTAACCTTTATGGCAGGTTAAAACTTCCCCGCCGACATTTAAATCACTAAAAGTAAAATAAGTGACAGAGAGAGATAATATATTTGAGAAGAAAATGTTTTCGGAATTATAACATGGTGTCTAAAATTTCAGTGTTCTCGTCGAAATCATCTTACAAATAAAAGGCTGTTTCTAGACCAAAGGAACATATATTAACGGGTATATTTTATTTACCATAGAACACAATTTTGAATTTTATCGGATTCCTTCACTTTAAAACATATAATATAAATCAAGCACCAGTAAAGATATCGGAACATAACTTTGTACAAATATCAAACATGAGGACGCAAGTTTTTTTTTTACTGAAAACATAGATACATTATATAGATATGCGAGGGCAGCTATATATATATTTCTGGCCTAATAATGAAAATAGGAATATTTATCAACGAAAATGGTGTTATTGTTTTTCAAAATATTCTCCAACAAGATTTATACACTTTCGCATGCGCTCAAACCAATTTTCGAAGCACTTTTTTTGAGCCTTTTTTAGAGCGATTGTAAAATTGTGCGGGATCCAACGAGAACAAATCTTTTTTACGGCCAGGTGTTCATGCAATATCGAATGTATGCTGGTGGGAGAAATGCATAGGCATGCCTCTATCTGAAGATATGTTACATGACGGTCTTGCATTATCAGATCACGTACGGCATCGATGTTTTCTGGCACAACGGCCGTTTTTGGACGGCCTTCACGGAATTCGTCTTTGAGCGAGCGTCGGCCACGATTGAATTCGTTGTACCAGTTTTTCACAGTGCTATGCAGTGGTGCTTCATAGCCATACAAAGATATTAGTTCATCGATGCACTCTTGTCGCGATAATCCACGTCGAAAGTTGTGAAAAATGATCGCACGAAAATGTTCACGAGTTAATTCCATTTTTTGGCCGAGATGAATTTTTTAATTCCCTGTAAATAAAACAGTTCACGATTAAATAACAAAACGTTCTGAGTGATGTTATGCTAAAAAATGTCAAACTTTCCAATGGAAATGTCAGATTGCACCTGGCAACACTTAGTGTTGCCTAGGCCAGAAATATATATAGCAGCCCTCGTATAGACATGGTTATATACTATATATATATAAAAATGATCAGGATGGCGAGACGAAATCCGGATGTGTCTGACCGTCCATCTGCCCATGCAAAGGATAAGTTGAATAAAAATTAAAATATCTTAACGAAACTTGGTACCTTTTGAATCTACCTAAAATAGATGATGTACATTTAAAAATCTGTGCAGAAAATTGAAAAAATCTCGTCAATACTTCCTCTATCCCCCTTATACATACCTCATATCCGGTAAACTTTATACCATATAAATCGGTTAATATGTGAGATATCTTAGACAATTGAAGTGAATGTAAAATATTATATGCAATGTGGCTTGATGGTAAAAATAGTTGAAAATGGTAGACGAATTACCAAAGTCCCCATATACTATATATAATAATTTTCGTTATTCTGGTGGACTTAATGTCGAGTATAAAATGTTTGGTTACCCCCGAACCTAGACTTCCAGGACAAGAAAGAACTACTTCTTATTATATCGAATATAAATTGCTCTCAAGATAGTTATCGCCTCTCGCTGAGCTTCACTATACTTAACCTTAACATAAGAACAAATTAAAATTTTGAATTACAACTTTTTTATAGAGTTCCTACTGTGCTCTCTCTTTCGATTTGTGGTACTCTCTCACTTCTTACTCTTTTGGGACGCTGAACTATGTTCCTACCATTATAAAACGGTTTCTACAGATAATTTTAATGATTTTACCTGGGTACGATTGGGTGAAAATCGTAAATATAAGTAAGACTCTTATCCCAAATACATTACTGCATTTTTATCAATCAAATCAAGCAATATTTTATTTAAGAAATAAACAAGTATGTATCTTATCCTAAGTTATTTCCACTTCTCTGTGTTTTGCCAACCTACTGCTACATATCTCCTCCTCGTATATCCGTTTGACAGCTGTCAATATATGCGCTTACTACCCACCGCTTCTGTACACAATCATGAACATATTCATATACATATGTATGCAATCACGCAGCGGTGTTTTTAATTAAATTTTATTTTTAAATGCATTTAATTTTCACCCGAGCTTCATATTCATATGTGCGTGTGTTTATTCACATTTTCCAATCAAAACATGCAACGGTGACACCAGCAACAGCACTGACATTGCAAGTCGTTAATGTGCAGTAAAGTTGTGATAGCTGTCATTTGCTTGTTGTCTGACCCATGATAATATAATCCCCTGCCACAGATGTATTACATACATACATATTTACTTGTATAAACATATATACTTTTCCTGATAACATTTCACATTTGTTTTTGCTTGCCACCTTTTTTAATTACTTCACCTACTTGGATTGCTCCGAGAGCGTTGCTTGTACGTTCACTGCTGTGTTGATTGCTTTACAAAAACAACAACAACAAAAAAAGCAAGAGACAAATGCAATTTCTTCTGCATTGATTTTTTGCCTTTTGCGCTTAATTAGTTGCTCATTGGGCGCAATTCAATCATAGCCAACCGGTACGGTCGGTGTGAATTAAAAGAGCAGCAGAGTGATTGACAGTTGTTATCACTGTTACATATGTACGTATACATATACATAAATACAGATTAATTATGAATATGTATATGAGTATTTATATATATTTAAATTTTATTTATTACTCATTAATCTGTTATTGATGAATGTGGCGAGAGGTGTAATGAGCAATCTTAAAATAATATATACCCGATATTTAATGGGTTGAAAAAAAACATTCAATAACGGAAAAGTTTCTGTAAAATAATTATATTGCAGGACAAATTGATTTCCGTATGTGTCTCTGTGCGTCTGTGTATGTCTTTCCATGCAAGCGATAACTGGAGCCAAAATTCAGATACCACACAAAACATTGTTACTGGAAGAACTATAAAAAGTCACAAATTAAGGGTTTAGGTCATATCATAGCCTTCAAAAATACCTAACTTTATAAATTCATTCCAAGGAATGGGATCGAAAAATCAAACATTAATGAAGGTATCGTAACAAAACTTAGTACAAAGACACTAAGTCCTTAATATGAGATAAGTCTCTTTCTAAAAAGATTTATACCTTGTCTAGCCCCTAAATAGGCTACAACTTACGGGTGACTTTGTATCGAAAATATCGATTTATTAAATACTTATCTTAAGAAAATTATGTTTGTATTTTTTCTTGACTTAATTGTAAAATTTCTTAAAATAATTAGTTAAATAAATACCTTGGCCATACTTCAGTTTGAATGAACTCGGCCCATGAATTACCGACCGAAATGCGAGTTATCTTAATGAAATACCTTCTTGAGCTTTGTTAACACCTGCTTACGAATTGAGAGAGTATATAATAATTGGTAGCACCCGAATTAAAGTCTTCGTAATTTTTTTTGTAATGTTCTTAATTTCGACACCACATTTTTAGGTTTTATAGGGTTCTTAATGTGATCGAATAGAAAACAGGTCAGGACAAAAGTGAACCACAAACCTTCCGATTTCGAAAATTGTGTCGAAATTTATAGTTTAACTGAGTATTTTGTTTGACTTGAAAGCCTAATTTCATCAATTTAGAAGATTACCCTTTAAAATTTTTGTATGTTGAGTGGATCATCCCATATCGAGCATCAGTCTTTCGCACCACGTTCGGGCCTGACCCTGATTTTTATCCACCCACTGTGAACTCGACAGCATGCCTCAAAATTATTTCCAGAATGTTTTCTGCCTCTATAAAAACAACAACAGCAACCACCTGAATGTGTTAAATGTTTGCTTGGCAGTTAAAATTATTGCAACTTGACGTGTTACGACATAATTACTGATAAGCGCTGACATAATGTGCAAACCTTTATGGAAACTGCTCAATTTCTCGACAACTCAAAAACACTCAAATGCTATTGTTCTCTTCAGATAAGTTGCCACACAATCGCATGAATAATGTGCGTATGTTAACTTTTATAGCACACTTTTAGGCGCGTACGCCGATAAGAAGCGAATATTTGTTTATGCTGCTTGCCTAACGACTGACATATTTGCCTTTGAACACAAAAGTTTACTCAATTTAAGCTTAAGCATCAGCTCATAAACTCTCAAATGAACAACGCCATTAAACGGGTTGAAACGAAGCAATTGTGTCTACAATTGTGCAAATATTCATAACAAGAGGCAGCACTTTATTTTATTTCGGAAAATTTCGTTTGTTTACATTTTATTTTTGTTATTATTATTTTTTTTTTGTTTTTGCAATTAATATATGAAATTGACCGTTTCGAACAACGCGTGTGAATGTTACATTTCACTCAACAATACACCCAACATTACCCCCGCACTCCTCCTGGGCATTTCCTCTCTCTCGATCTCCCTTTCGCATTGTATTTCGCCCAGCGGGTTTCCGCAGCAATAAATATTCATCATTTAGCTACCGGAAAGTTGCTCCAGTGCGCCATATCGCCATATTCTTTTATTTTAGTTCAAATTCCAGCATCGCGTAAATCATTGTTACTTTATACAACAACAACAACAATTTATATAAATTCTCACTTGTGTTTTTGTTTTTGTAGTTTTATGAATTTATCATACAGCATAGCTGCCTTGGCTGTTGTTGCCCTCTTGCACCCTAGCTGTCCGAAAAAGTTACTCCTTTGTTGTCAGCGAATCCGCTTCGGCGCTCAATTATCCACCTCCGCTGCTCAGTGCCCTTCGCCCTCGTTCACACGTAACTGTTGTCTGCGAATTTAATTTATGGAAAAATTTTGTGCGAAATACTTCACGTAAAAGCTCATAATTTAATTAGTTGTGGGAGTCGGTTGTTGGTATCATGTGTAGAATTTTATTGGATTTAATATTAAATTTAAATTTAGTAATCTCGCTAATAAGATTATAATGGTATTCAATATATGTACCAAAACTGAAATTTATTGATTTTTTATTGCCAAGAAGACCTATGACCTATTGTCAATATTTCCAGTTTCGAAAATTGGAGAAAATATTCTGAAAGAACCAAATTCGTATCGAATGAACTGAATAATAAACTAAAAAACAATTTGTATAAGTGCGATGACATTATATTATCGATTCAAATGTGTTTTTGCAATGCTACTTATGACCACCTCTTGCGTATAATTTTTTATATAAGGGCCAAAAGATCATACTCCTGCTTATTACTATTTATGTCTCCACTTAAAAAAATATGTGTGAAATTGTCAGTTTGAACCTGTTAAAGTATCGCTAATTTGGTCGACTCACTCGTCAAAGGAAATCATTACTTTTGGTCCGTATGTGTACCCTATATATGTACAGTACTTGTCCAATTAATACCGATTTCTCACTTTGACTCGCGCAGGAGGATCGGATGCGTCCGGTAGATGGCTCAAACGCTTCGGACAACCAAGTACATTCTATTGGCTACCATTACTGATACTAGTAGCCATCCAAGCGTCTCCAATCCCAAGAGTTCCATATTGCTATGGGAACAGATTTTTTTTGTTCGTAATTTATTGTGCTGTATGCCCTACGGCAACCATACCCTAACCTGCTCTTAACATTCAGAACCCCTTTAGATAGTGACTGATGACATATCTGGGAAATATGTTAGTGACACTGGTCGTGACATGGATGTCTTGGTCTGTTTTGATTTCCTGAGTCGGTAATGAAGCTTTCTATTATATTCGAGACATTCCACTACATTTTCTCTTCTTTGTCTGTCCCCACTTAATTATCATATAAGACTTTTAAGAATAAAAACTTCAATCCCTTGCTAAGGTAGATCGACGGTTGACATCAAAGGCGATTTTCCTAGTGATGTCGATGTGAGAGTCCTTGACCAAATAAAAACCCGGATCCGTTCCGTAGGTTTGAAGTCGTGGGAACGAATTACGAAAGGGCGGTGTCTTTGGAAGTAATGTGATTGTAAAACATTTTCCATAGGTGAAGTATTTCTTGTTTAATTCAATATTTTTTTCTTAATTGTAAGAAGTTCTCGATGTACTTGTTATTAAAAACTTTTACCCATAGTACAAACATTTTTAACATCTTTAATTTTATAATAATAAAATAAATCAATTTCCTTTCATTAATGTCTTCATATCTTTTATTCTCCTTTTTATTTTCAGAACACATCGCCGCTATGGGAAGACTTTGTTACCAAGGCCACGAAATTGCATCAATGTTTACGGTAAGTGTTTTCCAACTACTTCATATCGCTGCCTTTTCTCTTTTGCCCACAAATCTTCTGCGCTTAGCCGTAATGGAAATTCTTACTCAATTATTGTTTCTTCGCTGAATTTGTTTATCGTGTGGATAATCAGTTCGAATGTTTAGATTATAAACAAACAAAAGACGAATCAATATTGAGTGGCATTATTACTGCAAATATACTCCAAAGTCTTCCACTAACACTATGTAGAATATGTATCTATTTGCATAGGAACTTTTATGGGCGTAGTAAATGGACTCGGAATGCCAATGTGATAATTAATGGCCGAAATTGGAAACGTGTAAATCTTCATTTGACCTAAATTGTTTGGGTTATCACTGTAGAATGTGGAATTCATAGCCCGCTTTTTTACATACCATATATGTATGTATGTAGAAATGACTTAGGAGAAGTTGTATACTTTTCGCTGAACAAAATCAAAATCAATTTATGTCGGTGTTAGGAAAAATTATTATATTAGTGGTATATTAGTGATATATCACTGGTATTATGCCACACCTTTTAAACTACATATTTGTTTTAAGAGTTGTATGTGGAACGAAAATGAAGTGGAACGCGTTTCAGAAACGTTTACTACGTCAAAAGAAGTAACTGTGTGGTAAAATGCGTGCACTTCCACCTTTAGGTCCACACTACAGCTTGCTTGCTTGGGGATAGGCTCATAATCGTTGCAAAACGGATGTAGAATGGGTCAATAAATGCTCAATTTTGTTCTAACATTTTATAACCGATCTATTAGCGATTAAGATAGATCTAAAATTATATAGAATAGGGTAATTGCCACAGATATTTTGATGAACGACAGGTAAAGAGCTGTATATTTAGTTCTTTTATATTCGGCTTCTATAATTTCGTTTTCAAGTTCCCACCACCTTACAATATTTGATTTACCGAAGGAGACGAGAGTCCCCCTCAAATCTTCAAAAGTACTTAACTGTGAATGTTACTTATCTTATTAACTTTGAAATGGGTCAAATAGCTGGAACAAATTATATTGAACTGTTTCAGAGACTAGAATTTTAATTATTCAGCAGCTCTTCAGCTCTTCTAACTACATATTATTGATGGTAAATCCTCTCATTGTCATTAATCCTATAGAGATTAGTAGAACATTTACTTAATTTGAGAGTTCATTAACTATGCTGTGGATATTAGTAGGAATAAACTCTAAAATCAAAGTCTAACGAAAACTAAGTTAAAGAACATAATACATATATCCATGTCAAATTTATTTTATAAGCCTTTCTCTTTTCAAAGTCAATAGTATTTCTCGATACCTGGGTAAATGGTCTTACACAGAGACTATTGAATGAAACTGTGCTCTTGGAATAACGTCATATATACTCTCCTTCGGTATTATAATCACAAGAGGATAGTTAATTGGGTGTGTGACGATCTTTTGATAACTAAGTAATGACAGATTTTCTTCCTTACTAAAATGTGAAACTTTCGATTTATTTCTTTAAGAGATTTATTAGCAGAACTCTTTTCTTTACTATTAAAAGATCAGAAATAAGTAGATCGAAGAGCGTAATATTTAGTATGGCATCAATAATATTGCAGAATATATTTTTATACTTTAGATATATAATATAAAAAATATATTTTCTTCTTAAATTTAAATAATAAAGCATAAAAAATTATTGAAGATTTGAATTTTTATTATTGCGCAAAAAAACTAATAAATAATATATAAAATACTTAGTTTAAATTTTAAGTAATTAAACATTTTATCAAAGTCTCTGAAATACTGGTTATACCTACACACGCAGCCGATAACAGCTTACTAATTGCAAAGCAATTTTATGAATTTTATTTTGTTTAAATTTTTCGTATAGTTTGATGTTTATGCTGTGTTTCTGTGTAAAATCATCGTCACCGCAAAACAATTTCGCATTTAATAAAGAACACAAATTGTGGTGAAATTTTGTATAAAAAAGAAGCTGCCAAAAGATTTGAGAGCACACTTTTTTCGTTTTCGCTTGATATGAGTAGTATATGTATAACGCAAATACAAATATGTATACATTAATATACATATGTATATGTACAATTTTCAAATTAAATTTAATGTTTTTTATCTCGATTTATTTGCAGTGCCGCCATTCAGGCAATCGCCGCGTATTTGGATGCGTTCCAAAAAATCGCAGACGCAGCAACAAATTCAAGAGGTAAGTTCAAATCCCCAACGCACATAAAAATGAACCAAAAAAAAATACATTACACACACATTTACATACATACTCGTGCATAGACAAGTGTAAAATTGTTGTATAAGATATAAGCAGCAAATAGCTTGAAAGTCGTGTGCTACTTCTCGTTCATGAGAGCTCACACATGTTGCTTTCTATTACGCAACAATGTTGCAAGTCGCCTCCAACGGCGTTGGATACATGTTGCGGCATCATGCTGTTATTGCCAGAATCGAAATAAATAAACACCGCTAAGCTTTTGACCGTTCGGTGTTTGCTTCTTTGCTGCTGTGGACTCTTTTTTTTCAGCCACAGTTACTTTCTGCAGAGTTTATTTGCTTCATTCATCACTGATATTTATTTGCTTAGTGGCAAGCTGTTGAAGTGTAATGTGAAGCAATCTCTTGGTTCCTAGAAACCATTATTCGGCTACTTGATTCATTGTCAACATTTCAGATGTAAGGTTTTTATACCAGGGTACCATATGGTGGTTTTGTAATCGAATTAGTTATACCTTATTTTAGTGTCTGATCAGAGAGACTTTGACGTCGTTTATTTTCTTTTTCGGACGTCGGCTTTCTTAAATCTAGGCTTCTTATTCTAGTAAAATTAGAAGGGTTAAACAATTTCTCTAAGTTTAAAGCGCGCTGGTAGGTTCTACCGGATTGCAAAACCGCAAAAGTTATGTGTAAAGCGGTAGATCAGAAGTACACGACGGTATCGTTACTACGTGACGGCACTACATCTGGAACCGCAAAAGACCAAAACTGGTCTATGAGAGGCTTTCTGCCCTATCAGACTAAACTAACCATACTATATGCTGGTACTATAAATTACCCATTACGCTTTTATTCCATACAAAAATAACAGAGACGTATAAATAGCGAAGAAGAAGGAACCACTATTTTAATACCCATCTAATTTTTTTCAAATCAAAATGAACCCAATAGCCATATCTGAAGCTGCAGAACCTACAGTTTCTATTAAATCGAATACCCTTTTTGTATTTGGGACACAAACGGTATCTTTACGGATTACAAGAAGTGATATTCAGAAGGGGAAGGCTCCAGAGAATAAACCTATTAATCAGAACTTGTAAAAACCCAAAATATGATATATAGAGAGATAAACCGAACAACGCTGTAAAGAAACTTATAGCATCCCAGAAAATATTTTAAGAACCGAAAATTCATTTCAACGCCTTGAAAATGTATTACTTCAGAAGGAGTAGAAACGGTTTTGCCGTTTTCAGAACTCGAATCGATTCGCTATTGTAATAAAGATTATTCCATGAAAAGGAATGTTCTATGCGACAGATAACTCGAGGATGCATTCCCGAACGAAAGGTTCGCTCAGCCAAACTTCTACCAAAGATTTTTAATTCTGCCCCTCTGCCTGACCCTTAAACACACCAAGTACCTCATTCACCACACCAAGTACCTCATTTACACACAGAATGAATTCCACTAACTTCCTTATGGCTGCAAAAAACTAAAACCTCTACGAAATGTCCCCTCAGAAAGCGTCTTCAAAGTCAAACTATTCATTTGGCCCTTAAAATGTCTGTGTAACCGTAAGTTGACCCCTTCGGTAGACTTTATACATTCTCTGCACTGGGTGAATGCGTATTTTGTTCGTAATTAAATTTCACTAACGAGTCTTTGCGGGACTCATTGGTTACCAGCCTGTAATATTTATATTTACTATTGTACTTGTCCCTGTAATAATGTTAAATTCTCACACCCACTACACTTACACCATTGTCATGCAGACAGAACCACCCTTCATCGCTTTCTGCAGTAAGCGTAAATTCTAAAAGCTTAAATAACGCCAGCTCGTCAACAAATTTGTGGCGAACCCTTCAGATATTTCTTACCACCAGTCTGCGCTTTTGAAAATGTAACAAATATTACTAAATGCCATAAAACCGACGCTCTTCATTACTTGCTCATATTATTTGTATGTATGTATTTATTATATATTTATAAATATGTAAAGCTTAGCTTTTCAAAAGTAAAATATGCTCCCTTCTTGCGTAATTTCATACATCATACGTATGCTTTTCACAAAGGGTGGCTATTTTCTATGCAAACTGTTTGGAAATTCACTTGAACGTCGGTCAAGTTGGTTGTTGTTACCATATTATTTGTCAAAGTGTTAATTATTCTACGGTTGGTTGTCTGTGAAAACTTGTTTTTTTTTGGTTACTTTTTTGAAGATCTCTATTTTGCATAAAAGGCTGTCTTAACTGGCTTTGGCTTGGCTTACAATTCAAATAGTTTTCGCAAGCTAGTAAAATTCATATTGTAATATAAAAACCGTAATCTTTGCGACACCTATTTGTTACTCGAATTCGGGTAATCCAGCTAAATTTCAGCAAAACTAACTTTTCTCCTAATTCACCGAGCAAAATTGTGTCGGAATAAATCGAGTAATCTTCTGGACTAAGTCATTCTGCGATCGACAAACGAAACCTCAAATTCTATAAGCGGAATAGACATTGAAACTTTCCCTCAGTGATAAAATTCATATTAATTTGGAAATTTGAAATTTGGTTTAGGCCAGCCCTTTATACTGACACTGATACTGTTCATAACTGTTTCTCAAAAACTTAAAATCAATTATTTCGTCAATCAATTGGTATCCCGAAGATTCAATTTTTAGAAACTATTAATTTACCTCGTCCCCACTAAAGACTTTTCAGACCAAATTGAGATATTTTAAGTACCTATATAGAAAGCACACCAAGTAAGCTTCTAGGACAGAAACGCGATGAGTTGCTATTTGTGGACTCATGCGAGTATTTCTAGGTCGAAATATTGAAATTGGATGGAGAGGGTCAGTTATCTTATTATTTATTATTATTTGTGTAGCTACGGAAATCAAACCAAGTCGTTAAAGAGAATATTGTGACAGTCCTAAATAAGGTGTGACTTCAGGTCCAAACTGAATATACAGACTCGACTAGCTATAACTTATTCGTCGAGGCTATCGCTTATGGGGGTTATCAGCCGGAATTTGATTATAGATTGAGTAACTTTACAAGGGATCTTGAAACTTCCGAAAATTAGTGACGTTAGATTGGATCAGATTAAGATCTAGAGTACCTTTTAATGTGTAGGTATGTGCCAGACTTTGTATTTGTGATTCTAGTATGAGAAATGGATAGGAACTCTAAGTCAGGTAAGTTCGAATAACAATCACTGACTCTACACTCGCCAACATATTGCCTTTCCTTTCACCGCGTTGTACCACAACAACTTTACCTGGAACACTTTTTGCGGTAATTGTTAAAGAATATGTCTGTATCTAAGTTGGCTCAGTCGGCTCAGTCGGCTCATTGCTGTCACATTTTTCTATTTCCTGCCGCAATTGTTGCATTTGGCGTGTAATCGTCTGCGTCGCTGTCCGCCAATCGCTTGCAGCGTACAAACATCTGCATAAAACATATGCGCTTCGCTATTTCGCGACTTTAGTCTCTTGTCACTCCAAACCGTGTCACACCGCTCCACAAACTGCATACAACTCATCGTTCCGCAGCGAATGCTGATCGGTCGGTCGTATTTTATTTTTGTTATTTGCCCACTTATTTGCAAGAGCGCAACGGTGTAGTGCAGTCGACGTCACTGTCGCCTTCGTCGTCAACGTTAAATGGGGGCACTTGCAACGGTAAATGCAATACAGCAACAACAACTACTACGAACAGACAAACGCAATGACATTATCTACTGCTCCGATGAATGTTTGTTGTTGTTGCTTTTGCTTTTAGTGGCATCTGTTGTGACGTGGTGTGCCAGTGTGGCAAGCGCAATGTCGGCACGACTCACAAAGACCGGTTGTTGACCGAATGTGGCGTGCACCAGCTTACTGTGTGTGTTGAGCTTCGGCTTGCTAAAATAAAACTCAAATAAAAACACACACCTTTTTGGTCTAACTCATTTCGTATGCTCTTTGTTATTGCTGTTGCTGTTGTGGTTGTTGTTGAGCAGTTGGGCGTAATATTATTTACTTATGCACAAGTTGCACGAATATGCGCAGCATTAATGTTGCAACCAACCGAAATATGTACAAATACGCCTAGACAATATGGCGTGGCTTTACGTTTGTAGTTGTTGTTGTGTAGAGGTTTTTTTTGGTTGCAAGTTGGTTATTGTGGCTATGCAACATAAATTGAAAATTTTGTTTAAGAATTTTAGTGGACTACAGATGTGGAAGAACGGAAAAAAGAAGCGAAGATTGCTTGAACTTGAAATGTCTCCTAACTCTTTGTTCTGTTTGGCACTGCTGTCATGAGTCCCCCGTTTTTTTTGTCAACATCTTTTCTTATTACTTATTACCTATTACTTATTTCTTATTACCATCGGAAAGAGTCCAGTCTCACCATCCATCAATCATTTTTCAAATTTCTACATCTGCAAGCCATCTCATATATCTGCCTAACTACATATCCATCTAAATGGTTGAAACCAGTTAATCCAGTTACACAGTTTATTTGCATATGTTGTCCAGAGCAGTTCTTTGTTGCTCTTTGCTTTGCTTATCATTTATTGTTAGCAGCAGCGTGAGAGTAAGGACATAACGGAAAGTATGTCAATATTTTATTACTCAGCATTTTCCCCAGTTACAACTAGTCACATATTAATTGCACTGCTCTACTTCCGGCCTTCAGAATCATGATTGGGAACTTCCGTTGCATGAGAACCATTTGTATATCATCATTTATGTATAAATTTCAATATGTAATACATATACATATGTATGTCCGCTCTCGTTCATATAGCATGACCTCTGAGGATATATATTTATATCCTAAATACTTTCAATAACGGTAATTTTTAAAGTATGTAAAAGAGCATAGAGATTTATCAGATTTGATATTGATTTTAAGAAACTGTTTCATAGAAAAGAGTAAGGTTTCTACCACTTTGACCACATGAATGATATATTTGATGTTCGTATCATATTAATATAATTAAAATTTGTATTGCTTCGACAGCGTTAAACCGATTATAGTGATCTTGCAACATTTCTATAATAGTAAAAGGCCCAATTCTCGACGATAATAGAATAAAATTTTATGGAATATTGGAGTGTTGGTAGCCCTTTGCCGGGATCTGTGCCCGTAAAACCAACTGACATGAAATAAATTCGGTCACAGTCCACTTGGATGATTGTCGTCCGGTTGCCAGATTGAAATAATCGCGCCATATTTCATACATTGCGATGAAACGTAGCTCAGAATTTCTTTGTTGGAATTGGTGGTTTGTGCGCTCGTGCGGCTACCACTATGCACGGACCTTTCAAATATCCACATATTCACGAACGATATGCCCATCTATAGCATTTGATATCTTCAGCAGCATCTTTTTCATAAAAATAGTGAATCCTAAACGATCTCCTAATGCAATATTTTAAATATTTTCTGGTTAGGTTTAGTGATGCTCTCTTAAAAAACGATACGAATTTTTCAAACCAGCTGAAAAAAGACATTCTCTCAGGAGGAAAAAAAATCCCTTTATTGGTTCGGATACGGCTGATAATCTCATTTCACGTACAACAATACGTCTCATGCCACAATACACTTGATTCGTGAGAAAATCTCTTAAAATCCAATATTTCACAGCTATAATTTCATTAATTTATAAAAAGAAACGTTTTAATATATCTAACCTCTCCATTCACTTGCAGGAGCTTCCAAAGAAATTGGCACCGCCTTGACACGGGTCTGTCTACGACACAAAGCGGTCGAATCACGCCTGAAGACTTTCACAACAGCAATAATGGACTGCCTTGTACAGCCATTGCAAGTAAGTGCAGACTCGAATACTTTTATGTTTCAAAATACTTAATAATTACTAATTTCATCTACTTCCTCGCAGGAAAAACTAGAAGACTGGAAGCGCACAGTGATCACCATCGACAAGGAACATGCCAAAGAGTATAAACGTTGTCGCACCGAACTGAAGAAGTGTTCCAGCGACACGTTGCGACTGCAGAAGAAAGCACGTAAAGGTCAATCGGATACTATACAATCGCTTATGGATTCGCATAAGCACGATGTGACACAGCGACGCGCCGAACTGGAGGAGGTGGAAAAGAAATCGCTGCGTTCAGCCATGATCGAGGAGCGTTTGCGCTATTGCAGTTTTGTACATATGTTGCAGCCAGTCGTCAAGGAAGAATGTGAAGTCATGTCAGAGCTGGGACATTTGCAAGTGAGTGGTATGCCTGAATACAAACACTTTCAAATACTAACTGAATTTATGTTTTTTGTGCTGTAGGAAGCTATGGATTCGATCGCCATCGTCACGAAAGAGCCCAGCGTTTTGCCACAAGCCTCCGAGGAGCTAATACATGACACCAAAGCCACGATGTCGCTATATCCCGAATCGCCGGGTGGCGGTTCGAGCTCGCAAGGTGGCTGCTCAAATTCGCTGGGTTCTCGCAAAAGTTCCGTTTGTTCCATTAGCTCCATGAATAGCAGTGGCTCAAGCAACTCACCGGGACATCATCACTATCCACGTTCGCTATCGCAGGTGAGTAAGGGCTAAGCCGAAGTCTAAGTGAGGAGAGTGTGTATCGCTGTGGTTACAGCACTGCTTAAAGTCGCTGTGGTGTGCTTCAGTTCTTTAAGCAGATTTTATTTATGCTTTATGTGCCATATGTTATATAATTTGTTTAATTAATTGTTATTACTTTTGCGCCTTATTCGTTTATTTTATGTTGTGTGTTTCTTTTGTTTTTTTTTCATACTCATCATAATTATAGTTAATTTCGCCTGCAATACGCTTGAAACCTGGTGAATCCAGTGATAGTGGCTTTTGCTCATCGCCAGCGCTAACCACACAGGTTTTTATTATTTTCTTAATATTATTATAATTAATTTCGATATTATAATTCAATCACGCTTTTGTTGTACATAACTGTGATTTTAATTTGCTTAAAATTCTTCTGCTGCTTCTTTGATTTTCACTAATCTTAAACTCTCTATTGTAAAGGCTTCTACTGCCACTAGTCAATCACATGCTGTTTCCACTTGGCCACCACATTCCCAGGATGCTGTACCAGTGTTGCCACCTGCCGCCGATCGTCCACACACCATCTCCACCGCCTACGAGAAGGGCCATCAACGGCCACCGCTAACCGTTTACACCTTTCAGAATCCGGAGACCATACTGGAGGGTAGTGGCGGCAGCGGCAGCATACCGGGCACACCGAATGGCACCAGTGGCGGTGCAGGGTCCGGCGCTAATACACCATCTACACAAAAATCGCCCGCTGGTGCATTGAGTCGCCCACCTTTGCCAGTGGTAGGTTCACTTAAGCAGTTATATATACATATTTCTACATATTTATGTACATGTATGTGCATATTTTCTTTTTTCTTTGTATTTGTATTTGCGGTAATCAATTCTTGTTGTTAATTTAATTGTATTATTACTATTATTATTGTCATCAGAAACCAACACGTGTGGTAAGTTTAGGATGCACTTTTCTTCCAATTTAAACTCCTAATCGAGACCACAATTCGTATGTCATCCTTGTCGGTCCAATCAAAGAAAATATATATCATGTAGTGTGCATGTACAGTTAGGCTAGTACATTTATAATTGTCGAAAAGATAACCCTGTAATGTCATGTTGTCTTTATAAAAAAAAAATAGAAATAAAAAAAGAAGAAGCATCTCAACTGATCGATATTAAAATTTTTTTTAAATTTTTTATCTTAAATAATTGTTGTTACACCCTTGTTGTTCTTGTTACAGCGTCTCAAAACTTTTCCCGAATAATTTTAAGAATGCTGTCGAGTTAACAGTGCTTGTTCTTCTTAAAGAATCGAGTCCGTTTGGGTTACTAAGATTAAACTGTAGTAGAAACGATTGCTGTAGTGTTAAATATTACAGTTACGCTTTCCCAAATCTGCGGTAAAACCGCTTACTTGTTGTTGTATCGACTTAAAAAGTTTACTTAATGAACTCTACGTGAATTTTCGTCGAAAAAATAGTTTAATGGAGCCATCGTTAGATGATCATAGTGAACAAATTTATGTTAGAAGAGTTTTGTATTGGTTGTTGTTGTTATATACCCTTCAAACACACTTCCTCAAATATCCTCCAAACAATTCTTTATCGGGACACACCATTAAATAACGTCAGTGACAACTTAACTCAACAATATAGTTTATCTGTATAACCGTTACAACAACAACAAGAACAATCTATAAACAGCTTTAAGGAACGCTTCGTTTACAATCGTTGGCCCGATACATCCTAGGCAGTTTTATATTTGAATTTTACTATCGATCTGTTGATATGCTTAATTCATACTTTAAAACTCCCCTCGATATAATATTTGTTTTTTAAGTTTCCATTAATTCTCAAAATAATTTTTTACAGCGTTGCTCCTCGTTGGAACGTCCAATTCCGGCCAACAATAATCGCGGCACCAACAATCTCTTACAACGTCAATGCCCCTCGCCCATACCGGCTCATATAACGAAAGGTGAGTAAACGCAATTCCACCACACTACGTGAGAACGCTGCGAGTGGCTCACTATGTGTATCTCTCTCTCTAATTTGTCAAGCGTCAATGTCTATGCTAATTACCCAGTTATCCGAGTTTACTAATTACCCCGTTTTTGTGCTCTCTATTCTCCCCTCTCTTATGCCTAACTTAATATCCTATGTACAAATAATTAAATATACACATACACGCTACGCGGCCGCCGCTCAACGCACGCACGCTCGCTTTCAATGTGCCGAAACTCGCATATAAATTAAAATGAAATCCCGCAAGCAGAGCTCTCAGCGCATCACGCACAGCAACAACACATGCAACAGCAACAGCAGCAGCAACAACAATTGCAACAACATCATCAACAGCATTTGCAGTCATCATCGCCGCCACCCACTTACGTCAATATGTCTGAGCTGGCCAATATGGCGGCAGCAAAAAATACTAACCAACAACAACAGCGACCAGTCGGTGGCTTGCAACAACAGCATTCGATCGATTCGATTTCCTCACAGTTCTCTAACGATTCGACTGCATCGGGTCAACAACAACATGCAAGTGTTTTGGCCTGCAACAACAACAGCAGCGGCAGTAAAACACGTTCACATTCCGTTTCCTCGTCGTCTGCGTCCTCAAACACACCCTCCCTGCATTCGCATCCCTCCATCGAGTCGGGCACGATAGCCACACCGCTTGTTGGCCAAACACCGACACCATCGAGCGGCAGCTCAACACCACAAAACCACTATTCACCACTGCTCACGAATTCGCCGTCATCAACGGCTGCCGGTACACCCAGTGGCGGAAGCGTGACGAGCGGTATGTTGAGCGGCTTCGTATACAATGTCAATTCACCGACTCCACCACAAAGTGGCACCGCTTCAGTCGATAGCGATGTGTTGAAGATCACCGAACCGGATGCTGCTCAACCCACACACGTAACTGATATACAACAGCAGCAACAACAAACAAATAGCAATAACAACACTATGAATAATGCTACATGCTTAGAGTCCCAAACCACGCCCACCGAATTGTCCGAGCAACCCTATAATACAAATGCAACAGCAAACGATACAGAATCCCCAACTATTGTAGAGAATGACGAACGTTCACGTGCCTCCGTGTTGCAGAAGGCTTCGATGTTCGAGAAGCAAGCGCAAGCCGCCGCTGCAGCCGCATCCACCGCTACGGTTACACCAGGACGTGCCAACGTTGAGGCTATCTATGGCACACGTCGAAATCCGGATGAAGTTTATCGAGCGACCAGCACCAGCACCGGTGGCAACCACTATCAACAGCCGACGCAACCGCTACAACAACCGCACACGGAGCAGCTGGAAGTGGGTGAGTAGGCATGGCGTGTTTGAGCTTATATCGCGCGTCTGTTTCTAGCCGTTTACGAACATGAATTATACTCATTGTTTGTACTCGTAAACAAAACACCACCTCAAGTGTACTCGTGCCATCCAGCCACACCCAGCACAACACTACATGCAACTTTGCAACTATTCCATAATACAGTTCCCCCGCGCTTAGCGCAATCAAGCACATTAGTTTGCACCTTTTGTTGCAATTCCCAGCAGTCCTACCCCTAACACCCACCCACAACTACATTTGTATTATTCACCAACTGTTCTGCCGCATTTGTTATTTTGTCCCGTGCGCATAAGGGTTAAGTTTAGAGGTTGAATAGTGAAAAATTAGCGTTGAAGCAGTGTTGCCAACACCTTCTGTGTGATTCTTTTAATCTTCCATCATAGAATTTATTTTTAATATTTTTCGATTTCGAAATTAATTTTTTTTTTTCAAATCAAAATTATTTTGAATATAAAATACATTTTCGATTTTTTTTTACAATTGTACCTTTTTTTAATTTATTTTTTTTTTTTTAATTTAAAAACAATCAAAAATAATTATTAATTAAAAACAATTATTATTTAAATTTTTTTTGTTTCAAAATAAATTTTTAATAACAAAGAAAATTATTATTAATTAAAAATGAGAATTAAACATAATAATTAATTTAAAAAATATATCGAACAAATATTAATATAATATATAAATAATATTATATTTTTGTATTTAAAACAATATTTATAATTAAAAATATTGTGCAATTTTTAAAACATTTTAAAAATTTTGAAGTGAAAGGAAATTTCGTTCAAATAAATTTTCCAAGAATTTGTCCTCTAAAGCTTACCCTGCATCCTTGTCTGGTTTATGTAAATATATCCTGTTTGTCTTTATTTTTGTACAAATTTGTTGACAACAAAAAATTACAACAAATTAATTGAATTTTCTTTGTTTTTCGTTCTCCCCTTTTCTTTTTTCTTCCCCACTTCACCCAACATTATATATATACCTTGCTGTTTTTTGTTTTATGCAAAACAAAAACAACAACAACACTGCGACCTGAACAACAAACACATGAAATGTAAATGCAACAAAAACCAAAAAAAAAAAAATACACAAATCCAACAACAAAAACTGCCTCCCAAATTCTCAAAATGATTTACTTGTAAAATTGAATGATAAAATCTACTCTTACCACAAAATTGCACTACATATCTATCTAAAAATCTCCAATCAACAACAAAAATAAACTTTCGACAAAAAAATGTATATAAATCTAAATCCACACCAACAACAATAATTACACTATGCAACTTTCTGCCGCACCAAATACACAACAACAATTTCCGCAAATTTCTACAACAACAAAATACCAATAAAAACAACCGTACACAACCACCACCACCAACGACCCATTTCTGTAGATAAAAGTTTTGAAGACTCGATTCAAGAATTAAATAATTTAATTGGCGAATTAGACTCGTTTCAACGCGAGATCGATGAAAGCAAGCGTGCAGCAATAACCACAACAGCGGCGGTGACAACACAAGCAACAACGCACACAACAACAACAGCGGATGATGACACTGTGGGTGATAATTGCGGCGATCGTCCCTTCCCTGTGAACGACATACGCAGCGGTGCCAACAGCAATGATATGAGTAGCACAGCAAACACAGTGACAGAAGCGGAGCGCGTCGACACAACAACACCACTAACCGTTATTTGCCCACCGCGTCCACCCAAGTCACCACAATGCGCCAGCAATCAGACGAGCGGTTGCGGTACTGATCTCTCCGACGCCGCCTCCGATGATGTTGCGGCAGATGTCGGCTCGCTGACGAGTATAAATAACAATCACAACAATAATAACAACACAAAGGGTAGCAATAACAACGAACACAACACGAGCATTAGTAGTCGCGAGAGTTGTGCCACGGGTCATGACAATAACGGACGCTCATTGATGCAACAATACAATTCCGATTCGGAGCTGAGTCGTTGCTATGTAAGCGAAACGAGTTCGCTGGCGGGTGGCTACGAGAATCCCACGTTCGCGCACTTCGCCACAGCGGTGTCCTCATCGTCGATAGCCGCCTCATCGGGCGTGGATGAGCCCGCCGATGTGGCCAGCGTTATCGGCGATAATCGCTCGTTGATGGCAGTGTCATCGACAACGACGGCCGACGATTGCGCATCGCACACCTCCGAGACGTACCACCAAATGACGCAACAGGATAACGGTAGTGATGGCGGCAGTAATGTCGTTGTGATCTATGATCATCAGATCCCCATCACGCCGGACATTGACTATGTCAAGCAGAATTCCGAGATTGTCGTGCTGCGCACAAAGGATCCACTGCAACAGCAGTTGGGACGACAAGAAATGCGCGAATTGACACAATTGCCGACGAGTATGTGTACGCCACACGACGGGCTGGCCGCACCAGGTGCCGGCATGATGTCCGTGCTGGCCTTGTCGTCGTCGTCGTTGTCGTGTTTGGGACCGACCTCGCCACCGCACACCGCAACCGTAGCGCCTGCCAAACAGCGACTCTCCTCGTTCCGCGCATCCAGCGAACAACAACTGCAGCTGCTCGGTTGTGGCGGCGACAACAACAATAGCGGCAGTGAACTATCACTGCTGCGTGCGCCGCATCATCACCAGCAATACGCACACGCAGGTACGCCACTAGCACAAGCGCAAGCCGAGTGCAAGGAAGGTAGTAGAAGGGTGGCAACACCAACAAATGCACACAACACGCACCACGCAGATACCATAATACGCCGCAAAGCGGTGATACCGCCCAAACCGAGTTTGAGCATATTCAATGGCCAAGCGACGGCCGACAATTTGTTGTTAGAGGCTAACGCAAACGTGCGTAAGAGTAGTAGTAGTAATAGTTGTAGAGGTAGTTGTGAGGCGATGGGGGAGCGTTCCACCCCACCGCCGCCACCGCTTTTGACGAAGGCCAATTTCAAGGCCGATTTAGATGCGAAAATACGCAAACAGAAGTTGAAGTTGCAATTGCAGCATGAACAGCAACAACATCACGAGTTGTTGCAGCAGAAACAACAACTGTTGCAGGAGCAACAACACCTACAACAACATCAGTCACCACAGTCAACCGCCAACAACACGAATAGTACAATATACCTCAGTAATCACAACAACCACAATAACCACCATCATAATAATTCCAACAACACCAATAACATCACCACCACAACAACAACCACCAACGGCGGCGCTGTTGGCAATGGTCTTGGCAATCGCAGTAGCAGTAACGTCCCGAGCAGCAACACCAACAGCAATAACAATAATTGTAATGCAATTAGCTTAAATAAGCGCAACAGTTGTAGTAACTCTATTCCAAATGCAACACCTACAAAAACTACAACTGCATCTGCATCCGCATCCCCTTCATCTGCATCATCATCAAATCATTTGGCTTTTGTAGTGAAAGCTGCATCATCCCAACACACAAACGCATCCGCATCATCCTCATTAGCAGGGCCATCACAGCTTGTCTATCAAAATGGTACTAAAAGTAGTAGTAATAATAATAATAATAGTAGTAGAAATGCAACAGCATCTTCTGCATCATCTACATATCCTAAAACAGCTAGTAAACAAACCCATTCTAATCGTACTCATTATCAATTTCATGCGCTGAAAACACACAACAACAACCACATGTACAACAAAATTCATACCACCAACAACATTAATGCTAAAACACGCCCCAAACGCTCTGCCTCCATGTCATCTACACAAAAATCATCAAACCCACGTCGTGCTTCATCTCCATCTCCATCACGATTACGTTCCACTTTAACATCATCATCATCATCACGTTCGTCATTATTATCATGCACGCCTGCTATACGCTCGTCATCTGATCGCCTGGTGAAATGTCCACCAACGCCACCATTACCATTGCGTTTGGATAAACAAAAATCACAACAACATATACATCAACAAACCAAAAACCACACGGCATTGTCAACAACAAAAACATCATCATTATCATCATCGTTATCGTCATCCCCATCATCCGTGTCTGTCTCCACCTGTGCCTATGCGTGTTCTTCTTCTACTTGTGCGTCCGCACCACCACCTCAATCGCAACCACCAACAACTCCACCCATTCACACCAAACAATCAGCAGCTTCTGCCACGTCGGTCTCGTCTGCATCCGCATCCGCATCCAATTCCAACATAAATTCCGCCAACGCCAAACCGAATATCACGCCGAGACCGGCTTCATTGTCGGGTTCGTTCGTTTTGACTCTTTTCTTTGACATTCTTTTTGGTTGTTTGTTTGTTTGTTTTTTTGTGTTCTACTGTTTTACAAACTAATCATCTCACACTTATAATTCTGGCCTAATTTCTTAATTCTTCTTTGGTGTTTTATGTTGTGTGTCTTTCGGTTTTGTGTTTCGATTTCTCTGATTTGTTTACAAAGCTTTCGTATTTCTTATAATTTGTTCATTAATCAACTCTCGTGTGCTTTACTAAATATTAGCTTTTGAAGCGTTTCTTAAACACTGACTACTATTATCGAAAATAATTATAATTTTTATATTGTAGTATTTAACTGATTTCAACACATGTTAACCATAGTACCGAATTTTCAGTCTATATACAGATGGTTTGTAATTTCAATCATCCATAACCTCACTTAACCTACTTAAAAATATTTAATATAAATATATGTGTTGAGTACTGCTAACTAGATCAAGGCTCTCTCAACTATCCAACCGACAAAAAATTGTTTTGGCATTACTTTCCTAATTTTTTCCTTTGGGAACGAATATCTAATCTGTTAGTTAATACGATCGTAAATAATTTGCTAGTAATTTGCTAGGTGACTTCAAATATGTAATATTATCCATTTCTAGAATAATACCAAAACTCATACATACAATTATAGAAGAATTTCTCTCAACCTACCAAAATATTATTATTGTTATTCTCAATATTTTCTCATCATTAAATGGCTCATTAAGTTGTCAGATATTTCGTTGATTATTCGTATTTCGCATTTGAACTCTTTTCGTCCGTTCTTGTCTTCACTTTCGATTGTAATATTTTCAAATTTTAAAAGTTAAGTTTAGGGTCCATATCAAAAACAAAAATGTTTTTAACCTTTTTCGTTTTTACTTATTCTTTAACACTATTTTTTTAATCAAGTTTAAATTTTTTTTACATTTATTTTTTTTTATTCTATTAATTTTTATTTTTTATAGTTTTTTTTTTAATTTTGATATAAAATTTTAATTATTATTTTTTATTTTTTTACTAGTTTATTTTTTTTTTGAATTTATATTTCAAATAAATATTTATCTAATAATTTTTAAATGTTTTTATTACTAGTTTGTTCATTTTTTCAAACTGCTTTAATTTGTTTTTAATTTATAACAAAATAAACAATTTTCTTTTATTATTTTTTATTTTTTAGACTTGTTAAGCGCTTTTAAATTTTAATTTTTTTTTTAATTTTCGGTTATTTTTTCTGTCATAAGGACCATTAATAACTACAATAACCACAGCTATGAAAATATAGCCATTATCCAAATAATAATACATCCTAAACATTCCAACAGTCTCATCATATCACCTCTTCACTACAATATTCTCATTCATTCACTCATTAAAAATGCATTTACACTCATAAACACTGCTTGTATCATAACTCACTTGCCTAACTAAGCACTTACCACTTACACTCATGCCCAATTTAAGTTGGACTAACTGCGTGGAAGAGGAATCGTGCAATCGGTGGTGTCAAAAAAGAAAATTAATAAAATTTAAGCTTCAATTTTTTTGAAATCTCTTTAAAAGCTTCATGTGCGCAGCTTTGGTGAAAGCTTTATAAATAATTGGTGTCTACTAATTTTGCCAGTTGCTAATTGAATTATGTGAATTATATAAAAATAAATTTTCCTCTAATATTGGCCTAATCCAATAAATAATTGATGTGATTTTAGAAATTCTGTAATTTTAAAATTAAATTATTCGAAATATTACTCAGTTCAGTTAGCAATTTGGCAGCAATGAAAATTTCAGCACTTTCACTATTTATTGGTTATTGATACTGTCATTATATCAATTGTACATATGTACATATATATTAACGGTGTATATATGTAAATACAAGCATATATGTACTACATGAATACATAACTAGTTTTATATAAAGCCATATCTTAATTTAATATACTCGTGTGACATGAGTAACTAAAACGGCCTACTAAATATTATGGTGTCTTGTGTTTGTGCATCTAACAGTCACTACTACAAATATAAAAATATAAAATTCTATAATATATATATTTATATATATTTAATGATAAATGTATAATATAACTATGGCAATTAACAAATTGAATGGGAAATCTAAAAATCAAGCATCTAATTGCATTCAAAAGCTACTCTCAACATATACTAATATTAAATTTGTTTTATTGCAACAGGAGGCGTAACACGAATAGCGCGTCGCTCATCAATAAATACCGCCAAGCCACCGCCGCCAGTGCGTCGCAGCTCATCGGTGACGCCGAATGCCACCGGCACGGCGGTAAGTGAAAAACATTTTATATAAAATATTTTGTTAAGTCTAAGTAACGAAGTAAAAGAAATTAGCAATAACACTAAAGAGGTTAAATTAAGTATTTGAGGTTATGTATTCAATGTACACAACACTAAACAACACACACTTTAACTTTAGGCACAAATACGCATAATTACAAAATTTGGAAATATATTTTTCAAATATATTTTTACAATTTTATCAAATATTTTTGTAAATTTTTTTTTAATATATTTTTCAAATATTTTTTTTTACAATTTCTTTTAATACATTTTATATTATTTATATTTTCTCTGCTATTTTAAAATTTTTATTTATTTATTTTATAATTTTTATATTTTAATTTTATTTACCTGCAACATTATCTTACGCTAAAATGCCATTAGGCTACACAATCGCCACAGCAAAATCTACAACAGCAGCAACAACACTATCAACATCCGCAACAACTCCATCATCTTCATCCTCATGCCAATCCGCAGCCATCGCCAGCAACGACATCAATACAAAATTCCTCCCTCTACGATACCGTTGATACTCTGCCACCCCCACCCGCTTATCTGCTAGACTCAAGACAAGCACAAACATCGACTCCTACGCCACCACCGCCATCGGCTATTTCCGCTACAGCAATACCGAGCTCCTCCTTGAAGGTTGCCGAAACGGTGAAAGCGTTGTCGGCTATGCGTCACAAACCCGCTTCACCGAATGCGATACGTCATATGCAACAGCAACAACATCATACGCAACAACAGCAATCACATCAGTCGTTGCAGGTGAGCAAACGTAGTGCAATAACGTCCCTTCGCAAAATCGTTCTCCCAATCAATCTTGCATAGCAACAACAACTGACTTATCTAGTTGAAAGCTTTCCCCACGCGGTGTTGAGATATTTAGTCTCCTTAATTTTTTATGTTGATTTTTAGTTCCTTCGGGTGATATTTATATGTATTTTGAAAGGGATATAAATAATTTTCGAGTTTTAAAATTTCAAACTTTGTTTAAATTATTCAAGATCGCGTTGATTTGAGATATAATTTATAAACTCATTAATTTATGTATTTTTGTAATATTTCTCTCTATTTTTCGTTCGTTTAATTAGTAAACTCAATAGTAAAACACAAATTCAAATTCGAATGCGGAATTAGTTTTCAATTGTTTTTTTATGTTGTTTTTACTAGGACTTTTATTCAAACATTCCTTAAACCATAACAAGCTCTTTCAAATTTTGAAAAATATATGTCTATAGTTTTCGAAAATTCGAAATCGAAAATTTATTTTTCAAAAATGCTGTCATGCATAATTCATTACTGAATTTGAAAAACATATTTTTCGAATATCAAACCAAAAAAAAAAGTATTTAGGAGCAGCATATTAATTTTCAAATTTGTTTTTTAAATCAATATAGTCTGAAAAACATATTTTAAAATATTTAAAAAAACATACATAAAAATGTTTTGCTGAACGTCGAATCAAAATATGTTATTTTCGAAAAAATATCAGTTTTCGAATGAGTTTGGAATATTCGAAAAACATGTTTTTTTGTTAAATCGAACCGGAATATCTTATTTTCAAGCACCGTATTAGTTTTCGAATAAACAATTTTTTTTTAAGTTAAATATTCTAACTTGATTTTTTTTCGAATATTCTTTAAATTATAACAATTATAAGTATGAAAATAAAATTTTATTTAACCATTGAACCTAAAAAAATTATTTTCGAGCACCATATTAGTTTACAAATGGGTTTAAAATAAAAAAAATCTTACTTCAACCAGCATATTGCAATTATTTATTATATATTTCATATTTATTTATTATTCTTATTTATTTTATTTTGCTATAATTTTACTATGATTTAACTATTATTTTTTTATACTCACAAATTCTCTTGCAAAACACTTATATTCCTAAATGCAAATTGTCTGCGCTTAAATTGAAAAAAATAAAAATTGCATACCCACACCCACCCGCTGGCCCAAATGCTCTGCTCCTCTTTAACTCCTCGCCGAATTCTATTTGCACCACCACCAACACCACACTGCCTAAAACAGTTTTCACCAACACAAACACCAACACCGCCAGCACTATCACCAACACCAATGCAACAACAACAACAACAAAATATTTACTCAACCACCGTTAAGACATTTTCCTCTACCGCTTTGTTGCTGCCCGACTGCGACACTGAACAGACGCTCCACTACGATGCCTATTCGTACTACAATCCCTATATGGAGGTCAGAACCAGCACCACCCAACTGACCTCCGCTAAAATGCCGCTTACTACTAATGCTAATATAGCTAATCATGCTAATAATGCCGCTAATGATGCAGCTTATCAAACTTTGCCTATAACACCAACTATTTATTACTATGATGCCGTTACCACGCAGCCAACAACACCAACGAAATCACAACAGTTGCAGGACATTTATGGTGTGAATACCACGCTTCGTATTACACCCAATAATAAGACAAACACACAGCCGGTGTCACCATCATATACCTCACCGCCACCATATGATTTCCAACATAGTAAAATAGAGTTGCCACCACCATTACCGCCACCCAATCCCAATCAACAACGTTCGATTAAGCAGCAGCAACAACAACAGTTGCAACAAAAACAATTTGCTGATCATCAATACAATGCACTAGCTACAGCCACCACACAGCAACCACAACAATATCAACACAACAACAACAACAACCACAATCAATTACAACAAAAACGCCAACATGAACAGATATATGATTATTTGCCGTCACACCATCAGCACCAGCACCCGCACTCCCCCAAGCCACAGCATAATAAAGCGCAGCAACTGCAATCATCGCTACTCCAACAACAACAACAGCAGTTAGCACATCATTTCGATGCTCTGACGCTCGATCATGAGGATGAGGCGTCCCATGTATATAGCGACAACGCCGTAAGTTCCGCTTTCCAGTGTGTACAACTGCTGTGACAGCAGAAAGAAGGTCCTATGTACTACTCTAGTGTAATCTGTAACTCCTACTCGTACTAATCAGCTTCATCGCACCAACATTTGTTTATTTATAAATATGTAATCGACGCATTTGCAATATGAGCAATCGCCGCTAATTCATAACTGGATGTTGTAGAGTGCTAACAAAATTCAAAAAAAAAAACAAAAAAATAAAAAAAAAAATTAAAAATTTCCAATAAATGTAGTGGACTCAGACGTAGTAACCTCATTTAAAAACTAAAAGTGAAATTAATTCACACGCATAATTCAACTAACAAGGGTTAATTTATTGCTTTTACATTTTTTTTTGTAATATTAATAATAATTGTTATTGTAACATTTAGATCTTAGTTTTAGAGCTTATTCACAACACATTTGCCTGATATTTTTGCTAATTTGTGTAAGCATATTTCAGATCCATTATTCATTACTTATACGCTTATAAAACATTTGTAATAGAAAATATGTATATCAGTTCTTTTCCTTCAGCTTTAGATCCCCTTCCTATTTTAGCTATCTCCACTTTGAAGATATTATATTTTAAATATTTTGGCTATTAATAATATATAAAGGATTTACAATATTCAGTCCTTGCTTTGTTTTCAGAAACAAGGCCCAATATTACAATAATATCATGTGATACATATTAGATTAGATTAGGCGATATATTTTTCGCAGGAAAATCAAGGAGTAGATTGTCTGGTGTCTCACCTTCAGTGTTTACGTAGATAACCCATTAGTCTGCAGTGGCCAGTATATAGTATCGTACCACTATTTATCTCAAAGAAGACCCTTCGTTTGTTATGCATTTTCCAAATATTAATTTACTATCCCTTTTTTCGTTAGGTCGTAGCTCTATTGCAAATACATTCTTTTAACGGCTAACCGCTGGGTATTCGGAAGGATGATGTTCCTATATATCATTATCTTCAGAGCGTACTTGGTGCATAGTCCTCATCAGTTAATGTCCTGTGATAGCATATACCTTAATATTGAGCTCCTTTTTAACTAAAACTAGAAAATAATTTGATGATCATATCAACCATCCATTACCCAAAATTAATTGGTGGTGTTCCAAAAATCAAATCGTTCCTGTATCGTATATTGTTTCAAGTAGCATTTAAAAACGCGTATATTGTTTCAAGTAGCATTTAAAAACGCTCAACGGTCCAGAGTAATTTTGGAATGATCCTAGGTCGGAGCGAACCAAGTTCTTCTTTTTTAATTATCGTTGTAATTTTGGACGTTGGAACACATGCAGTTCACTGCGTTTCTCAGTACAATTCTATTGATCGTCTTCTTTTATATTATTTTTCAATGAGATTTCAACTGAGATCCACTTGATATCACAATCTTATCCTGAAAGACAAAGTTGTAGTAATTACCCTAGCCTAATTCACATTTTAACCCACCTATGAATATTTTTTTATAACATCATTACTGTATTGGTTCTGATCTAGGGCACCGATCATCATCCATGACAGCCTAACCAGAGTTTAGTAGGAAGATCAAGTATGAGACTCTGACCGTAATGGCTCTGAAATTTCGACTTGTTGTCTTCACTTCAATATTTATGCCGTTATAAACAGTACATATACGGTTTAATCCAACATTTCTTTAATAGACCCTGTGCTCAACAGTCAACTGTTGCTTCGTTTGATAGTTCTTAATATGCAGTTTATTTGTACTTGACTAATAGATGAAAAATGTAATTCAAATGAAATTATAATTTTCTATTTTTTAATATCTTTTTTTTTATTTATTTCAACATATCATCATTAAAATAACATTATTGGTTGTAGATTTTGGCTATAATTTAACCACACTTCCAAACTATTTGAATTTTTATATTAAAGCTAATTAACTCAATAATATTGTTATTATATAAATATATTTAAAACTATTATTTGTTTAAATAATTTTTGGAATATTATACAATACAGGTCATACTATAGAGAGCAATACGCCGAACTTCTAACACCAGTTCAAAAACAGCTTTATTGAACCAATATTTACACATTTCGTCGAAAAAATTAACTTAATTTAATTCATGTGATTCAATTAAAAAAAATTATTTTGAAATTTTATTTTTATTTTTTATAATAATTATTATTTTTTGTTATATTTTAACTTCTTTCATTTATTTAAATTTTGAAAACAATTAAATATTATTATATATTATTAATTGCATTGGTTGGCTCATTGGTTTTAATACACTATATAAACCGTTACTAAACTTATATGTATTACAAAAAGAATTTTATTAACTATTCATTATTCAAATTATAAATATTGTAATGATTTTAAACCCATATTAACACACCATAAATACAAATACACACATATAGTACATATGAGACCTAGCACAATCAACTATATATTGTAACGTACTATACTACAACTACAACAACTAACACATGTGCATACATATATATGAATTTATTCGTAAACTTGGTTATGTGACTAATAACCTCGCACATTGACATCAATCCATCAATCAATTAAAACCAAAGCACAAATATCCATCAGCATTAAATGTTGTAAACTTTCTGTTGCCAACAACATCACTGCTTCTCGCTTCCTTTTGACGCCATCATTTATGCTTTTTTTCTTTTATATTTTCTTTCCACTTAGTCATTCCGCACATCATCGCCTGGCATTTATGCGCAACCGAAAATAGTCACAAGCATGTCGAGTTTCCGTTCGGCCAGTCCCGCACCGACGACGAATGATCATCATCATCACGTCATACCACCGACACAACCGAAAACCAATCCGAATTTGATTGCACAGCTGAATGCGCGCTTGAGCAAACAAAATCTGCAGCAGCACACCGGTGAAGGTATTTATGGTTCCACACCGAACTCACCAAATCATCATCACAATATGCATCAACAACAGCATCAGCACCAGCACCACCAAAGTGAGCCAGTTTATATGCGGAACTATACGCACCCACACCATCAGCAGACGCAACAGCAGTTGCCATCAGTCGCCACCGGTTCAATGCACCAGCAGCAAAACTATGACGGTAAATCGAATTTAGAGAAACATAATAAAATTTATGGTAGTTTTAGCAGCACTGCAAATGCAACGCATACACCACAAGCATCAGTCTCATCATCATCATCTGTTGCTGGCTCTGTATGCACAACAGCAGCAACATCATCATCATCATCTCATTCTCATACACACACATCTTCACCACATTTTCCATTATCATCATCAACTTCATCGCTACTCTCTAAAGTCAGTTCGTTTGCAACGAATGCCGCATCAACGGCCGTTGCACTCGCAACACCAACCCCAACACCAAATCCACCATCATCACAAATACAAATGCAAGCTTCAAATGCTGCAGGCACATATTATCATACGTCCACGCGTGATCATCAACTTCTTCATCAACAACAACTACAACAGCAACAGCATCATAATCATCATCACAATCAGCATAGCAATCAATATCAGTCTGTTACATCGCAAAATGCAGCGCAAACGCCTAAAGAGCATATTCACCACGCAAATATTTACACTTCCTCCTCCTCCTCCTCCATCAATTCGTCTTCGGCAACTAATGCCGCCGCCACTGCCGCTCAAATTAATGCCAATAAACACAATACCACAGCTGCGCAGACGCCAAAACATCAATCGTCCTACGCACATACCGGTGGTGCCGCTAGACAGCAGCAACAACAACAACAGCAGTCGCACCATGCACATCATCGCGAGCCACATACACATAGCTGTCCGCCGCCGCTTGAAAATCCACCACCGCCACCCACCAATTCATCCATTTACGCTGCCACTGCCAATGCCACCGCGACCATGCCCAAAAATGCTACACGCTCCGGCGCAGGCGCCACTTATGCGCCGCCCACCGCCACCATGACATTGCCTAAGAATCTCGCACAACAGCGTTTACAGCAGCAACAACACTATCAGCAACAGCAGCAACACCAACAACAACACTACCAACAGCAACAATATCAACATTCTACCGCCACCGGCGGCAGCGCAGCCGCTCAGCAACACCAGCAGCAGCAGCAGACGGCTACTGTTAATCAGCGCGCACAGATGCCATTGCCACACCATCAGCAGCAGCAACAACAACTGTCATATAAACAAAAGTCGGCCACATTACAAAGTAACCACCGCCAACCGCCCATACCGTCGCGCCACTCGAGCGTACAGCAAAAGATATTCGTGGCCACCAATCCGTTCATTCAAACCACCACCATTCACTGCCATTCGCCGGCGTCGGTGCATTCGCAACCGGCTTCACCCACCTGTTCGTCGCCGTCGTCGTTGGCAAGCATTTATGGCACCAGTTCGCGCAGTCATCATCACCATCAGCAGCAACAACAACACCAACATCATGGCAGTGGCAGCAGCGTTGGCGGCGGCGGCGCAGCCGGCAATGGTTACTATGCCGCCCCGCACAATTCAAGTGAGCGCGCGTTTGTTTGTTTTTGCCTGCAACCAGTCACGAAAGCATCTCTGTTTCTGTTTCTTATTTTTCATATCGTTTCGGAATTTTGAATTTTTTGACATTGAATGTGTTTTGAGTTGGTTGTCTTGCGTTCAGTTCTAATCGGTCTTTGAAACCTATTTTTGTTTTGACCATCACCATCATTTATATACCGTGACTGCTGATCGCGTTGCATGTTGCGCTTCTGTTTTTTTTTTTTTTTGATTTTTATTGCATCTACGTTTTTTTATACCATTTTTACTTTTGTCATTTCATGTTTTACATTCGTTATGATTTGAAAGCTGTTTGCAACGCGCAAGAATTGTATTGTAAATACAAAACTGTCGGTGTGAGAAAACGTGTTGGCGCTGCATTTTGTCTCTTCCTTCGTAACCATTCAGCTCTACTTTCTTTTCAACTTCTGTTTTTCAATCCTTAGACATCAGAAAGGATTCTAATTACCCTACTTCTTCTTCAAACCTATATTTTTCAACTCATAACCTCCTTTACCTTTTCAAATCATCAATTGCACTTAGAATTGTAGCAAAGTTGTTACCATATAATTTGTAGTTTAAAATGTTTATTATGATATAGAATTTGTTTTTGTAGCGGGTTTGCGTGAAATATCGTCCCTTTGCTCAAATTGAGCCCTTAGATTCCTTATTTTTCTATAGTTTAAACTCTATATATATTATTATGTTTTTAACTAGATAAAACGAAAATTAAATACCTAACGGTTATTTATAAATTTCAATATAAATAGCACTTAATGTGTTGTCTTCTCGTCGCTCAATTCTGTAATTCTTGTTACAAAATATCAACAAATCATTAAAGTGTCTTTTCATATGGCATTGTCTTTCCAGGAAACGTTCATAAGTATGTCTGTTCTGTTAAAAAATAAGAGGCGGTATATGTATTTCTGTTGAGCTTAGCCAAGCACTCTACCCACTTGTGGGATGCGATTTCCCAAACATTTAACATATTTTAATACCAATATAATATAAAAAAACTTTGATTTTAATCGAAACAAAAATACGAACTCTTATCTAATCTCTAATCACTAAATGGATTTCCGAGCCAAACAGGGTTAAATAACGTCAAAGGCAGATAACCTTACCCTATTAAAACACGAGACAATTTCGGTAAAGTAGAATCTGCTGTCGTGAGAGTTATCACGCATGACACCAACCTATCATAGCCCTTTCCAAGCCGCCCTTGGTAGGATAAAATTCGGGTAAATTCCAGTACCTCATAACCGAATGTCATGGGAATCGCCCCAAGCTCGTCGAAACAACACGTCGTACCTTTAGATGTTTTCAAAACAGGTCTGTGATCAATATATGTACAAACAACTAAATTTACTTGATCAGTTTGTTGAAATTTAATATTTAACACTATCTTGAGTGCTTATTAAAAATTGGGGTTTGAGTCAACAAACATACAAAGTATAAATGATATATAGCACAAATGCATTTATTCTATTGCTCCCAAATCACTCCGAATCTCTCTGAATCTTAAGACCTCAAACATTAGCGAACCGAACAAACAACTCGTATAAATTGCGTAGACTGGCATAATCAAATAGAAGCAGAATAACTGCTGTTATACGCTTTCACCAAAGTAGGCTGAAGCTCTAGTATATTGAATTCACTTATATAAATTTGTTGTTGTTTATTTCTGTAAATTGTCTGACATACAAAAACAGCGATTCGAATTCGGCAAATATTTGTCTCACAGTTTCCTCGGTTTTAATACACCCAAATGGAATTTTGATATATTAAAACATTAATATCCTTGGTGCAAATATCTATATAGTGCCGACGTTAAGAATCTCGTCAGCTGCAACGTTATTGTGGACAAATTGTGGAATTATTTTTTTCGCGTCATTGATTTTTATTTATTTTTAATTGAGAGTTTATCGAAGTTTAAACTGTTTAAAATTGTATATATTATAAATAACCACAATTTATTTATGTATGTTAATATAATATGTTCATAGACATTTTTTATTACAAATAATGTATTTATTATAATTAAGTAACATTTATAGAAAAGTTATCAAGCGATTTCATTTGTTTGCAATGCATTTTTTGCGTTTTTTGGCATTAAATAATACTTATATATATATTTACATCAATTTAACTTAAAAATTAAAAAAAATAATATTTCTTCACATTGTTTATATTTTTATTTGAATTATTTATATGCACAGAACCAATAATTTTTTTTTTCTACATCATATACATATATGTACATATATTTAATAGTGATAATATTTTTCATTATTTTTATAAAATTTTTGCATTTGTTAATTGCACTTTTTTACAGCTACTTTGCGATGCATAGTATTTTTGTATATTTACAATATACTATATTTTTTACATTTAATAATTTCGTTTCGCATTTTTAATTGAATTTTGAATTTTTATTGCTTTCCTATTTTTTTACTTGTTCAAAATTTTATTATTTTATTATATATAGCAATATGGCTTTCATTAATAGAAATTTTCTTTGCATTTCTTCTCTTCACATGTTCTTTATGCATTAACTCACTTCAACCAATGGCTTACTTGCACCTACAACAAACAAATATGAAATGAAAATAATTGGAAAATGTTTACAAAAATTACAAAATTTGCTACGCCTCAAAATCTGCGCCACAAAATTCATGCACCACACTTTCAATTGGCCAACAACAACGACAACAGCGAGTTACGCCAGCTCAAACATTGAGAAAGCCGGCAGCATACGCTCGAAAACCAAAGCTGAATTTCTCGAGAATCTCAATGCAAAGCTGGCCAAACAGGGCCTCTCTGGACGCGCGTTCGCTGTGCGCAATCTAATCAATAGTAAAGCATTGGTAAGTGTTGCACGGACACGGATTATATTAGAAAAAGCTATAGAATTGGTTAAACAAAGCGTACATATACATTTTTTTTTATTATAAATGCTATATTTATCTATTTTTAATTATTTTTATTATCATTTATACATTCATAAGAATATGCATTTTGTGCATTTTGAAAATCGCTTGTTTTCCATCCCCATCCATTTAATTATTCAGCTGTTTATCTATCTATATACTTATCTTTATATATATATATATATATATATATACATATGCGTATACCCCTTCCCGTAGATGTATCAAAATCCACAAACACTTATGCGTCCAAGTGCACAATATCGCGCACAACCACAAGCACCGCCGACACCGCCAACTTCCTCTGCCGAAGAGTCCTCGTCACATTAAGGTAGTGTTGCAGTGAATGCTAAAAAGAAAAAAATATAAAAAGTTCAAGTAAAAAGAAAAAAATATAAAGCTTTCCAAAGCCAGCGCGCAACTAACTACTTTACCCAAGAATACTCGAAAGAGACGCTTATACCATAACACTGCATAACTCATTAGTTTCTTGCAATGAAAACATTAATTGAAATAGTTTAAATATAACTGTATTTTTATATATGTAACTGACACAATTTATATACAGAATTACGTATTCAGTAATTTCATCAATTGTTTAAAATTTAACGGAAAAGTTAAAAATAATAATTAATTAATTCAGCCTTCGCATTGTATTCTACTAACGTTACGGAATTCGGTTACACTACAAAATTTCGGTGCAATTTAAAATAATTAGTAAAAAAATTTATGTTTCTAATTTTTTTTCTCGATTTTTTTTTTTTATTATATAGAACTGTCTCAACGAAAAAACATTAATTAGTGTTTAAAAATGTGCTTTTATCTTCTCTTCTTTCAAAACGTTTAGTGTAAAATCATTATGCTAATTAAGTGTTCTGAAATCCGTTCTAATCTCAAAAAAAAAAAATTGTTTTCTAATTTTAATATATTTCGTATGATACGCAGTGTAATTATAAAGTAATAAACACGTCATCGAAAGATATTGACTAAATATGGTTTCTTCATTCAAAATACGAACGTTGAAAGAAATATTTTTACTTTAAAATAATATTTTATTTCTCAATTACAGATGAGTACTGGCATTCATAATATTTTTAATCCGTTTAATATTAAAATATAAATTAAAAAATTAAATTTGACTCTTCACTAAACTAATTCAAATTATAATTATTCTTGCATTTACAGGATGTTTTTTTTAGAGATTTAAAACTTTTATTACAAATAATTTTAAACATTTTGAATATAATAATACTAATAATGAACCATCGAATTGCCAATTTGAGATTAAGATTTCGAGTTTCGACATCATTGGTCTTTTTTTATGAAAATCTTCCCGAAGTTGTAGAGCTTGTGCAATGCAGTTAGCATAGACAGCGCCGTGTAGTTATTGTTCGAGGAACCCTAATAAAAATAAATAAGAAAAGAATACAATTAACGAAAATTCTTTGAAGAAAGACAAAAAATATATTTTTCAATCAAATTTTTTAGCAAATTCAATTGTTTGTTTTTTTTTGATATAGTATATACATTAATTAATAGAAAATTATTTTTGTTGTGAAAAAATGTTTTAATATCTAAAATACATAAAAAATGCAGTGGAACTTCTCTAATTCGAATCACCAAAATCCACAAAAATACTTCGAGTTGGAGAGACTTCGAGTTATAGAATTTTTATTAAAACATATAAATTTTCAAAAAGCTGTTAAATATGATTTATACACTATTTTATTTATATATTTCGCAAAAATTTCGATGGATATACGTTAAAAGATGTTTTCTGTAATTTTGTTTGTTGCATTTTGTTATTGTTTGGCTCTTGGCGTCTTTATCTCATGCCTTTGTTAGATGATTTATGAAATCTATAAGTGTAATATTATATTTTTATTCGCCTCCGTACGATCTAGATTGACTCTTTTAACATTCTGCCTGGTTAATAAAATTTTAAATTTATTATATCCATCAAAATTTTAAATTAAATTTATGAAATTGTCAAAAAGTTCGATTTATGGAACGAAATTTGTATGAAAGTTGCCTTCTATTGCCACTTCAAGAGTTCGAGTTATGGAGAACTTCGATTTAGGCAAGGAAATTAGTATGAAATTTGGCTTCTAAACGCTATTGACAACTCAAAAGTGGATAAGTCGATATGTGGAGATCTTCGACTTACAGAAGTTCGAGTTATGGAAGTTCCACTGTGTAATAAAATTCATGATAAAATTTGAAATATAATACATACAAACATATAAAATTTGAAAAATAATTGGTAAAATATATAATTTAAAAAACAAAAAAATACTATTTTAGGTGAAAATAGAAAATAAAAATTAATTAACCTGCTTATATTGTGATATTACTAATAATATGCCACGCCTACAAAGTGTACTTAATTATTTAATACGTGTTATTATACTTATTTCACATGCAAAATATACATATCATACATAATAAAGAACTAATTTACATTGTTTCGAAACTAACCTTAAACAAATTAAAAAAAATAATAGGTATAACCTTTTTACCGTTGAATAATTACTAATTTAAATTTTCTAAAATCTTACAGCCCGATCCTCGCATTTGCCATGAATCGTTAATGGATCAAATTAAGCGTGGCGCTACGCTGAAGCGAAATCAGAAAATCAACGATCGCAGTGCACCGAAGATACACTAGAGCGCTTAAACTAAATACGAGTGAAATGCAACCAAACGTGAGTCCCTAATAAAAACTCAATAATAATGTTGAAAATACAGGCGACAGTGCAGGGGTAGTGTAGAAGAAGTACGCAACTTCTTATTTTTCTCTGTATTTGTCTCTGGCCAGCGCTTTGAGGCCCATAACAAACACATTTAGACTGTTGTTGCCGACGCTAATGAGGAATTACGAATAATTATTAAATTAAATACATACTTATATACATAACATAAACATAAATGAAAAATATACTATATAAATACAATACATATTGCAGTTAGATGTAAGCGAAAGAAAAAAGAAGAAAAATAATTTAAAAAGGGAATACAAGAAAATATATACCATATATGAAATATGAAGAAGCGTTGAAAACTCTACATGCGAAATAAGCGTGAATTAATGAAACTGTTCCATATCCACATTCATATTGATTTCGAAAATATATAATATATATCAACTAACAATTATCATTTTTGACACAAAATGTACTAGTTGCATATTTATAGCTGTTTATGTGTGCCGTTATGTGCGTTCTGCTTTGCAAAAGTGTATCTTTTTAGCTTCTTGAAGACGCTCTTCGACTGTTTTGTTTGACCAAAGTGTGTAATCTCAGGCTTTGAGACTCGCTATTGCTTTTTACAACACGAACACACATATTCAACTATATTTATGCAACACTGTATGCGTTTGTGCGTTTGTTCATAGAACGAATTTTTAATTACTCCTACCATATACTATATCACAATGCAGTTACTGCTTTTATTTTACAACAACAATGTAAAAACGTAATAATAACAGTGAATATTTCATTTTCTTTTTTAATATTTACTACAATAAGTATACCTATACATACATACATATAGGCTTTTTCACATATACGTAGTATATTATAATAAATAAATCAATACATATACACAAACAACCGTTTAAATGAAAATTATAACATTTTCACTAAAAGAAAGAGAACTCGAATTTTTACCAAAAATTAAACAACAAAAAATAATAATATAAAATATAAAAGCATAAAAATTGAAGCATTAAATGTATGTGTAAGGCGGAAAAGCTTGAAAAAGGTACTTGTTTCATATTAAAATGTTTTATTTTTTGTTTTTGATTTTGTAAAATTTAACTAAGTTTCTTATAACTTAATTATATTACATTATACATACTTATATATGTCTACATTTATAATTTCAATAACTATGATTTAATCTACGAATGTATATATCGTCTATGCCGAATTAAAATCGATATTTTAACTATTAATGTATTTACTGCTTATTAATTATTAATTTATACATAAACATTATTATATTATAATATTTAATTGAATAATATATTGAAAAATATGCTGAATAAAGAATTTAATTGAACATTTTGGGATTTTTTATTTCATTAATTTATATGTGTAAATATGTGTATAATTGAAAACAATTATTTATTTTTAAGTTTATTATTATAAATTATATTAACTAGTTTTTATGTAGCATTTTATAAAATATCATTTTTTATTAGTGTTATATTTAATCAGATTCTATGGGTATTTTTATAAATATGTATTTCATTTCACTTTATTATTAATAATTTTTTGTTTTATTTATTTATTTTGCAAAAAAATATTATTTTTATATGCTTAAATTATATTTATATATTATTATTATTAATTTTATATAAACTAAAGCGTATTATAATTATTTTAGTTTTTATTTATATAATTAAACATAAAAAATAAATATTAATAATAATAACAACAATAAATAGTCATAAACTTACATACATTCCTACATATAAAAGAAAAAAAAGATTAAATTTGTAACATATTTATATATATATATATAGCGTAGATATACAAAAAATATGTACATGTACAGACATGCCCCATAAGCAATTATTCATAACAATAATAATGTAAAAGTCAATTGTGCTTAACAATTTGTGAACCACCCTTTACCACTTTTCTAAAAACAACTTTTTTTTACTAATGTATGTGTGTTTGTGTATTTAATAGCTAATTTAGCTTGCTTGTGCTTTTTACAAAAAAATGTGCAGCATTTAAAAATGGCTTAATGAAAGTAAATAATATAAAAAAACTAAAAACAATATTTCAATTCGGAGTTAAAGATATATAAAAGTTGTCAAAATCCAAACGCGACTGCCACATTTATACCAATTCAAACGATCTTTCGTCTTATCTATGTGTAATCATCTAATGAAATTCATAAAAAACTTAAATAGAGTCATCATATCAGCGCTTTTTGCTAAGAACTTAAATATTTTCGGTGTTATTTAAATGCAGAAAAAACTGTTTGGAAAACGCTAAAGAGACGCTTAAAGGCGTCAAAAGTAAAAGTGTAGACGGTTGAAGCTTAGGGGAGGAAAGCTTTTCATTTATTTATTAGTTCTTTTGAGTCTTTGTGGTGATGCCAGAATTTGAAATTTTCGAAAATCCACGTACTAAACGCACAAGTATTAATTTTTCAAATGTCTTAATTATTAAAAAAATATTTTCTAATTTCTAAAAAAATAAATAAAATAATTTTTAATTTCTAAATTATTATTTTTTATGTTTTATTATAATTATTTTTTGTTTTTTATTTATAAAATTGTTTTCTTTTTATTAAAAAATATTTGTAAATTTTAAATTTTTAAGCGGTTAAAAAGTATTTTTAAAGTTTAAATTTTTAATTTTTTTATTTCTAAAATCTTTTCAAAAAATATTTTTTTTTATTTAAAAAATATTTATTTTTTTCAATTTTCTAAAATACAAAATGCTTTAAGAGCTTTATTTGTCTACTCTTTTACAAGCAACGCCGTACTAACGCTTAGCATACTTACCAAAAATTATCCATGAACTAATCGCCCAACTTTCTCATGCATATAAATTCATAGTATTTGGTATATATATATAAAATTTTATAATGTATTTTCAAAAAAACAAAAAAAATCATATTCTGTTTAACATTTCATACATGCATATATTTATACTAAAGTCAACATCATATCTGTTCAAACTAAAAATTATAAAATAGAACTTAAAGAAATATAACATTTTGTATATATTAATTTATGTATTTACATTTTAATGGAACCTATAAGTGTTAAATTAATAGATGTACTTTTTTTTAAATGTGTGTGTTTAAGAGAAATGGTATAAAAACAGTTTGAATTGCTGAAGCAGCAGCTGACAATATAACAATATAAGGTTGGGACCGGGAGCGAGTTACAGCAAACAATATAAAAAGGTGAATGCTAGACGGACATACCAATAAAAAAGTCAAACAAAATCAGCAAATAGTCAGAATAAATAAAAAAATAATTGCTGCTGACTCCCAAGTAAAGGCATTCAGCCGCAATGATTAACGCTCATATATACATAATACAAAAATATATAGCAGACTATATGAAAGTATGTAAGACTAAAAACCGAGTTAAGCTATCCAAACGCCGTGAATAATACACGCATACATATATTAATATAAATATATAAAACTAACTACTTGCATAGTATACATATACTAATACTAAACTTATCAATTCAATTACATACCAATTATATACAATATACATACATGAATACATACATACATATTATATATAATATACTTGAGCATATATAATCTACATATACATATACACAGATTCCTATGTGAAACAAATTATAACAATAACTGCAATAATTTTCAATAAAAAAGTGTTTTTAAATCGCTTTTGCATTATTCGTCAAATCCTCTTCACTTGTATTAAACACACACGCATTTACTTTTTAATTTGCATTAATTTTGCTTTTGCCAGCTCTGTCCTTAGTTTACGCAAGGCACTCGCCTCACGTTCACGTTTCTTCAGCAACTTCAGTTTCTCCAACTTCAACTGGTACAACTTATGTTGTGTGCTTTGCATGTTCCTAAGCGTACGCAGCATTTCATTTTGCTTGCCAGCCATCGCTTCAAGCAATTCCAGCTGCGCTACTGTTGTCTTCGCTGGTTTGGTTGTCGGTTGTTCGGTGTTTCCAGCAATTAGCGATGATTCAGCAGCTGGTGGTGATGGAGTTTTAATTCGTTCGTCACTCACATCAATGAATTCGTTTGTGCTGAAGGAAAAATCCATTTGTGTGATCTCAAATGCCTTCTCCTCAGTTGCAGACAAGCTGATTTCGTGGAATACACCCAGTCTGCTGCCATTCGTCTCGAGGTGCTCTTTAGTGCGCGCCAATTTGCGCTTTAGGTTGGCTTTATAATGGATCCACACCTGGAAATGTGTCAGTTGTTTTCTTTGATTTTGTTCAAAAGTGTGACTAACTAACCCTTTGCCATTCCGTCGCTGTTCTCGTTGGCGGTCCCAGGCTATTCAGCTCGTCGGCATATTTCTCCCACGTCTGATTTATTTCGTCACGTCTCGTTCCATATATGCGTTTACCTCTGCCAATGTTAGGATTCTTTTTAACTAAATCGACAAGGCGGTCTAGTTGTTGTTTGGTTGAAACTTTGCTGCAATTAGCATTTGTTAATTAACTATTTGAATTTATTTTATTAAAAAAAAATCTTACTTTTTCTCCATATTTACGCTTGCCGACGCGAATACAATAAATACACAGTAGTTGTTTTTGGTTTTGACAGCTCGCATACAACTTAACAAAGGCAACAGAGTTGAGTTGTGTACCCACCAATGGTTTTGACAACTACTAATTCAACTGACAACTCAGTTGTGAATCATAACAGGGTCACTGATTTATATTATAATTATTCTAAAATTCAATTTCTGACAAAAAAGCATATTATTAAAAAAAAAACTACAAAAAAAACTTAATAAGAACAAATAAACTAATAAATATTTGTGTTTTTGTTAAAAAAAGGTCAAGTAAGTATGAACAATGTAAGGTTGTATTATCCAAGTTAAATAAAATGTTAATTTAAGGTTGGCAAAATTTTCACACAATTATTAAAAATTATTAAATTTATGCTAAATATGCATTTTTGAGCAATTTAAAATAACTTCATATTGTTTAAAACCCATTTGGCCTAAAATTATCATGAAAGTGGAAAAAATTGCGTCTGGTCACCTCAGCACATTTTCTCGGTCGCGGCCAGTTAAGAAATTGTGCGATTTCTACCAGGCGCGCATAAGTGCACAGAAGGTGTCGCACACAAAAATTTGCAGCGCGCGTGTATGTGTGACTTGCCACATGTTGGTCAATTATATTGCATGCTTTTAGGCATTACACTGCTTTGACGACCTTTTACTACATTGCCAACCTTAGAACAATGACAGCAGCTGATGAAGAAAAACAAACATTTTTGCACAATTTTAAGCATTTATTTTTACAAAAACTAGCAATTGCAATTGGTTACTTTTTACTTTTATTAAAGAATAAATTCAAGGTGTTATCATAGTATATTTTGGATAGTTTGGCAGTATCCTGCTCCTTAACGCCCGCAATAACTTCCAGCACTTGACTAAATGTGAATAAATAAATTATTTGTTATAAGACTTTTTGAAGTTTTAAGTTACGAACCTTATTTGACATGGCTCACAACGTCCGTCCACTAGTGTCTCCGCTGTCCATTTTTCCTTTTTCTTAACCGCCGTAAATTTGGTTTTCACAAATTTGGAACCCGCATGTGATGGTCTTATACCGCACCACGGGCAATCTGTTTCCAACATTATGCACTCGTTGGGCAATTTTTTCACAACTTCCAAATTTTCTGACGTCTTTAGTGAACAACCATTCAAACCGATGTAAAGGCCACCGAAAGCAATCACTTTTTCAGCTTCCTCAAAAGTGCCGTCAAAACTGTGCACTACGCCACCACCGCATTCCAGTAACTTGTCGCGATTGCGTTCGAGTATTTCCATGAAGTCTTCATGTGCGCTGCGGCAGTGTAGGAAAAGTGGTAAGCGAAATTCCGCCGCCAAACTAAGTTGTTTTTCGAAATATTTTTTTTGCGTATCTTTTTCACAGAAATGCAAGCGGTCATAGTCGAGTCCACATTCACCTATAGCAATCACTTTGTCTGGATTTTCACGTATTTTCACACGTAAACCTTCATAATATTGCTCCGGTTCGGTTGTGAATTCATTGCAGCGTGTTGGATGGCAGCCCATGGTGACAGTCAGTCGATCTGTGGTGTTATGAATGCTTTAAATATAGATATCATTGTATTCTTTTCATATTCGGCACAATTGCATATAAGCGGTCTTACCATTTGTTTTGGCTAAATTTAAAGCCTCATCTGCCTCATTCAGTGTGCCCACGGTAATGATCATATTTTCAATGCCTTGCTTCCACGCACGTTCCAACACCAAATCTAAGTCATTAGTGTGCTTTTGTGTACCGCCATAGATACCACGGAACATGGGATCAGTAAGATTGGCACCAATATCTGAGAAACAAGAAACATTTTTTAAGTAAATAATTGGATTGAAAGTCAACAATCTTACCTATGTACTTCTTTACTGCTTTGAGTTGGTTGAATATTCGCATGCAGATCTAAAATTATAATAAATAAAAATTAAGTTTTAAAATTGCGTCCAATCTTCCAGCGTTGATCAGTGTAAATTTCACACACTTCGTTGCTCAAATTCTTTAAATCAGCTGTTTGGTTCACAGTTTCGAAATGCCAGAAAATACTATCGATAAAACGATTATAGACAAAAATCGATTTGCTATTTAGTTTTTGTCGTTTAATGAAGTTTTTTATACGATTCTACCCAAAAATACGTTACGCATATTATGGAATAACCATCTTTCCTACCAACTTCAATCAAAACTATACCAAATTATATACTCTCCTTCTCTCTTTATACAGATAAACTACGATTTTAAAAACAATCGCCAATCTTTAATGTAATAGTTGTTTTGGTTGGGCATATTTTAGACTTACATTCTGTTAATTAATACAACAATAAAATTTTGGGGAATGAAATGATGAGTCTTAAACTAGTAATAACTTTAAATGAATGTATTCAATAAATATTTTGTACCAAGCCATATAACACTCGTATTTAAGCAGTTGCTGCAGCGGCTGTACCATTTGCGGCTTCTGCAACTGTATCAGCTTTCTTAGGACTTTTCTCCTTGGCGACTTCCTTACTTTCATCCGTTTTGGCATTAGCTTTAGAATCCTCAACTTTCTCTTTTTCTTTAACTTCCTCAGTTTCCATTGGTGCAGTTCCATTGCCATTTTTCGCTGCGACCTCTTTTATTCCAGTCGAACCGAAACCACCTGCTCCGCGTTCTGTTTCGTCAAGTTTATCAACCTCTTCCACTTCAGGGTAGAAAATACGCTCACAAATAAATTGTGCAATTCGGTCACCGGGTTTCACCTCGAAGTCTTCATCTGAGTGATTAAACAATACAACACCCAAGTTTCCGCGGTAGTCTTCATCTACGACGCCAGCGCCAACATCGATAAAATTCTTAACGGCGAGGCCAGAACGTGGCGCAATACGCCCATACGAACCCTCTGGCAATTGTACTTGCAAGTCGGTCTTCACTAGCGCTTTACCACGCGCCGGTACTTTGACTTCGTAAGCGCTTTGTAAATCAAGCCCAGCCGAACGCGGCGAAACACGTACCGGTACTCGAGCATGTTCCGTCAGCTTTGCGAAACGCAATACACATTTGGATTCGATTTTCATCTTTTTTGGCGAAGGATTTTCGGCGTCCTCTAATTTTTTCTTAAGTACTTCGGTAGGCATCTGTTAGAAAATATTACATATAAATTTACATTCTCATTAGAAACGCAAAATACTGACTCACTACACTACAAACTTTCTGCGCACAATTACTTGTATGAAGACCACGAGCTCCGTTCAATTCGCTGGACAATTTTGGAATGGCGATTTTCGCAAAGGAAGCCATAATTCGCGCCATTTGCTTGCAAAATCGCGCTTTTTTAAATTTGTTGGTAGTTCTTGAAACCAGTTGGACAGATGTTTTGCGAAACTTCTTTTTCAAATTCAGTCATTCACAATTACAAAACATCGAATAGCAAGTTTATTGTGAATTTTGAAATGCAAGCTGTGTTTATTAGTTTGATTGTTTATATTACTTAAAAATTATAAAATGTTATTTTTAATAATATTACTCACACTATGATTGTAATGTCAACAAACTTTGCAATATTTATAATAACAAGCATTTTGTTACTTTTTGTAGATGGAGCAACAGAAAAAGTGGGACAAATAATATTGAGAAATACTTACGAACCGACTGTCCCTCATCGTATAAAATCCAGAATTTCTTCTAGTTATGTACAATAAACAAATATAAATTAAACATTTGTTTGACTATAAAATATTTTATTCAATGCGTTTCATTATAAATAAAGCAGAAATTAAAAATGATGCGCTTTTCAAGACGAAAATTTTTTGTGCTATGCAACTAATCCCACTTTTTGAATTCCGAACCTTCTGGCGGTTTAATGTCAACTTTATCTTTAGACACTTCTTCCCAGTTGGTACTAAGCACAGTGCCACCCGATTCGGAAAATGATTTGTTCATTGCCTTCTGCACCTCAGGCGAGGATGTAGAATAAATTTTCTTGAAAAGTCGATTTAACGCCTCCTCGCTTTTGGTGTCTTCTTCCTCCGACTTTTCCACTTCCTTCGCCAAACTGTCCCAATTCTTTTTGTGTATTGGTGGTGGTGCAGCTGTTGGTGGTGGTAGTTCCTTTTTCTCCAAGCTCTCCCAACGTTCGCCAACTTGTTTCATTAATGTGATTTCCACTTTTGTTGCATATGCTTTATGTGATGATTTACTAACATCCACTGGACGATATAGCTGCAGGTCAAGTTCATAACCATCGGCTGTCATGTTTAAATGTTCCGGCTGGATATCTACTTTGTAATTTTTGCCGACTGCATCCTTTAGCATAACCGTTACCACGACCTTTGTTTCGGACTGATACCAATCATGGCGCACCGACATCGTTTTGCTATTTTTTTTGTATTTTCGTGGAGTATATTTTATTAAGCAATATCTAATCAGAAAATTGCAACTACAACAAATTAACTGGTTTGCAAAATTATTGCTTGTGTTACTTTTATCGTATCAATGAGAATTTATTATTTGACAGCTGTAATTTGTTTTGATTTTCTAGAACTGGGGACTGTTCAGAAGGCAACACACAGAGTTGTAGGTATGCAGGGTTGTATTACAGTGGCAAGGAGTTATTTTGGAAAAGTGTTGACAAAAATTTTACATATTTCTCTAAATTGTTTTATAAATTAAAAATTAATTAGTTGATTCTATGAATATTTATAAAAATAAATCTCTAAATTACTTACCAATAATTCCAAATTAAAAACTCTTTTTCGCTTGGTTTTTTGTTTTGTACTTAACATTTATTAGCTATTTTGCTTATTTTATAATTTATGGACATTGAATAAACATTTTTTTTTCACAGTTATCAATTTCCTATTTGTATTATATAATCCGGCGATGTCTCCATATCATTCTGCACCTCTTAAATGGATTTATTTTTATTTTATTTAAATATATATTTATATATATTATGTATCTATTTTTTATCTCATTATAATATTTGTTTTTTATTAGCAGAATAACAAAATTAAATTTAATTCATAATATTTGTCGGCCTTTTTACTTGCATGCTTTCACTTACTCGCACTAACCTACATAAATACTGTATTGTATATATATATTTCATTACGTAACACATTATCTCTGCTTTTGATCTTAAATGCCAGATATTAACAAATGCACCAAAATGCAAAATTATTTTTTTTTGATCACTGCTATTTATTAATTACACGCGGCGTTGCAATTATTTTAATAAATTAATTTTTTTTTGAGTGCCTGTGTACATAATGTATACATACATAAATATATTTTTTACTATTATGTTTTTATTAATTTTTTTTTGTTTTTCAACTACTTTTGTGATTTCATTTCCGCATTCGCAATAATCACTTAATCATATTTAACAATAACCTGTTTGCATTCTTTGTTTGTAAAATTTGTTTAATAAGTTTTTATAATTTTTTTTAATACGTAAATTGCAACGTTTGCACTTATTTACCTTAGTGAAATATTTATTTTTTTATGCTTCCAATAATATGTGTGTACTCTATATCATTTAATACTTTAATACAAATACGTATTTTTTGTTGTATTTACTCTTTTGTTTTTATAATCACAATTCACTTTGCATCGTTATCATTTATTTCTATGATTTACAAACCTACTAACAAAAACAAAAAAAAAAAAATTATTTGTCATCAATTTAATTTTAGTTATAAATTTTATTTTTTGTTTTTAGCTTAATTTATTATTTGAAGGTTATGTTAGCAATAGACAAATTTGTATCTTCAATGAGACGCAAAAACAAAAAAAAATATATTTTATAATTATTAAGAGTTTTTCAAGAGCAGTACAAAAGTTTTTCTTAAATAAAAAAAAAAATCTGTATTGCTATGAAAGTACATTCGATGCCATTATGTGTGGAACTCGATTTCTTTTGCATGCCCACAATGGGCACGCTTGCGGAAGTCCAGACGCTGAACCCAATTTTCGACAGTTTTCAAGCATAAATCGGTACGAAATTCATCAATCGTCGCTGGTTTGTTGGCATAGATCATAGACTCTACGTAGCCCCACAGGAAATAGTCTAAGGACGTCAAATCGCACGACCGAGGCGGCCAATTGACTGGGCCATTTGGTTTTCAATAAATCGGTTGTGACATTCGCTGTGTGACTTGTGGCGCCGTCCTGTTCGAACCATATATTGTCCAAGTCTACTGTACTTCATGTGAGAATATTCACAGGAAAACTTCCCTCTCTCTATGAAAAGTTGAAGTTGAGAAGGATCTAGCTTCAATCAGAGTTTAAAATATAGATATTCATATATATAACTCAATATTTTTTAGACGGTAATTAATGAAGATATTTATATAGATAGACAGCTTAACAGCCTATTAATTTTTATACTCTTGCAACAAAAGTTGCTAAGAGAGTCATATAATTTTTTTTTTGATTTAATCTGTCTGTCCATCCGTCCGTCTGATCGTGCAACGGATAACTTGAGTAAAATTTAAGATATCTTGACGAAACTTGGTACACATGTTCCTTGGGACCCTAGGAGGGTTGCTATTGATGGAAAATTCGACCATTGTTCACAAAATGGCGAAAACCGAAATCCTATAAAGTGTCATAACTAAGCCATAAATAAAGCTATAATTGTAAAATTTGGCATAAAGAATCGCACTTGGATAATATGTAAACCAAATTTTCTACAGTCGTTTTCCTTACGTATCTCATTACACACCCCACAAAATTGATACTATCGGATAATAACCACGCCCACCGCCCATAAAAAGGTTATGTTAAAAATTACTAAAAGTGCGTTAACTAACTAACGGAAAAACAGCAGAAACACTAAATTTTACAGGAGAAATGACAGAGAAGAACTACTCTCAGATTAAAAAAAATGGAAAATGGGCGTGGTGTCGCCCACTTAAGGGTCAAAACCCATATCTCTGCAACTAGTAGACCGATTTCAATGAAATTCTGTACATAATATTTTCTTGACACCCTATCGACACGGGTGGTAAATGGGCGAAATCGGTTCACAACCGCCACTACTTTCCATATAACTCAATTTATAATTCCATCTGAATAAAACTTTACATAACTACTGTATATCATCTTTGGCCTCACTTGTGGAAATTCGGACTATAACTTTTCAATACCTCGGATGTCGAACTTGAAGAACTTAGTGCCTAAAGGTAATTTTTCACCGATCGAATATGGGTAAATCTCTCAGACATTTTAATTTAATTCAGAGGATTTTTTTTTGTTCTAATAGTGTGTCTCTGTTCCAAAAATTATTAAAATCGGGTCATAACTTCCCCTAGCTTCCATATACCTAAATATATGTTTTTCAAAATTACGGTGGACTTTATTCCGCATATATCGGTTAATATTTGATATATATTAGCAAATTTAAGTAAGCGAATAGTCGAATAGTAGGATATAGGATTCCCCTTGGTGGGGAAAATGAGTGAATTCGGATCAGGAATTACCACAGCCCTCATATACTATATGTGATGGTTTTCGTTATTCCACTGGACTTTATGCCGAATATATGGGTCGAATTATTCGTTATCTTAATAAAACTATATCGGTTGCACCCGAACTTAGCATTTCCTTACTTGTTCAATTAAACATTGCTTAAAGTTATATACTTAAAATTATTATATAAGAATAATAAAAATTAAACATAAAGAATATGTATGTCTATCTTAATGAAAACCTTACTACCACAAGAAATTCCTAATATTAAATTTTTAAATTCGCGCTTTCAATTTGCTTAATATATTACTATTTTATTTTATAAATACATATTTAAATAGGCTCAATATCCTTTGCAGTGAAAGTATGCTGATCAAAAGCTCTTTTTAACACATTCATTCGCTTTTCTATATTTTATTTTTATTATTATTTAATTAATTTTATTTTTTATTATTATTTAATTATAATTTCTTGTTTAATTTCCAAATTAATTTTGATTTTATTAAATATATAAATTTTCAATTATTTACGATATAAATTCTGTCAAATATTCTTCAAAGTTCATATTTAAGTTGAGAAATTTTATCTCGGATATAAAAAAAATTAATAAATTATTTTTAATACCGTTACAGCGAATGTCTTCAGACAATTGCCTTACAAATAGACCTACTTAATCATATTTATATACACTCAATAACAATATGCGACTTTCAACTCACTTAAGCCCACTATTAATCGCTTTACCCAGTATTTTTCCACAATTAACTCTTATTTGCCGTAGCTAAATACTTATTTTGCTTAATTAATAATAGTTTATAAGTAGATATTATCAGTTTTTGGTGTATTGGTCAAAAGCTATGCTAAAAAAACAATTATTTTCCATCAAAAAGTCGCTATTTTGATTTTATGTTTGATTTTTCTTAAGTATACATGTAAGTAGATAAGTCTAGCGTTAAGTTTTAAGTAATGTTCTTTATAAAGTTTATATGCATTTTGTTTAAGTGTCAATTGTCTTGTGCATTAAGTTTAAAAGTGTGCATTAACTGTGATTTCAGAGTTAACAGTAAACAGTTCTACTTAGTTTATTTGAAAAGTTTTGCAATTTTTGTGAATTATTGTTGTGTGCTTTTAATTAGAAAATTTTTTGGTAATGTGATTTTTCAAGTTTGGAAAAAATATGTATAAAGTTAAAAAAAATCAAAATTGAAAAACTAAAATTATGATTTTAAATGTCAAATTAGTATTTGGTTAAGTAGAGTTAAGACATTTCTTTACTTATTGGTAAAAAGTATGCTAAATTTAATACATAGAAAACTTCTTTATTGTCTAATCTGGTCATAAAATATATAAAATCTCTGCAGTACTTGATTGCAGTCAATAAAATGTAATAAGATGGGGTTTTAACACCAGAAGGTATTTATGGAGACGTTTCGTTCAGTCCGCTCAAGCACATAGAACTTAAGCCACCTTTTTCTCAAAACTTTGATGTAAAGCTAAAGTCATATTTTTTTAGTAGGGTTCTTATGTAGAAGGATATCTAATTTCATCGAATAACCGCCCGTAGAGGTCCTCTACAAGGTTGTCACAGTAGATGTTTAATAAATCCTAAGTGTCCAAAAGAGTAAGAATCTTAAAATTGTAAGAGTGACTTGATGTTGTTTTTGGTGTGCTGTTGTAGTAGTTGATGTAAGGAAGTTTACTTAATTTATAACCATATTTTTGAAAAAATAGAGATTTTCGGTTCTGATACATTTTTGAAAATTTTGAGGTAGTCCAAGATTTAGAAAGTGTCTATATATGGGAAATTTCTTGAGATAATTCTTTGAGCTATTGCTAATCAAGTAACTCAATCGGTGGAATTTGCGAAATGTAGAAGTTGAAACCCATGAAAACCAATAGACCATAACTAAATACTGATAAATAAGGCAGGAAAATTAGACTTTTCATTCGAAGAAGAGAGATAATTATTTAAAAGATTTGGTAATTTATTGAGGTATTATTTAAAAATGAAAATAAACTAAAAAATAAGCAAAATTAATTAAGAGTGAAAAATAAATGTGTTTTTTCTCCACAACTCTTGCACCTCCATATGTTTAAATATTCATATTTACATGCTTTATATATATGCACATTCCACATTTGCTATTAAAATTGTTTTCTTGTTAATTTCAACTTCTCGCTTCAGTAATTAAATATTTATTTATGTAAACACAAATTTATGTGAAAATATAAACTTTGTAAAAGTTACAAAAATCTAGGATGCAAGGATGTCTGCGACGCTTATACACCACACAGTAAATCTGAGTGGTTCAACGTTGATGTGAAACTAATACACTTTCGGCATTGAGACTAGTATTTTAATACACAGAAAAACATATTGAAGCCTTCAATTTCATGTGGAGCTAATATAAGATTATCCGGTGTAATTACTTTTGGTAGAAAGCAGTATACATCATCCTTTTCCTCGCCTGCAAGCATTTTTACTAGCATACTTTTAGGCGAATATACACTCATATATGTATAAATCTGTATTACGCCAAAATGTAGGCTTCTACTTGTGTTGCTCCTGTCTACTATGTGGAGTGTAAGGAAGCAGTATGTGTGTGGCGTACCGACACCAACCATTCTCGAGCACAATTAAAAAGTTGAATACACACTGATATACATATTAACATGGCAATCGAAAAACGCAAACAGCAAACAACAAATGAACTTATTAACTTCTACTACTACGAAAACAAGCAAAGCTTCGAGGTCTCATCAAGATAGATATAAGTGATATGCTAATTGACAAGGTTTACTCATATCATGGAGAATTTTAATAATGCGAATGTGTTTGTATGTATGAAAAGTGGCATTGCTAAAAGTTTGGAGCAATTAAAAGCAAATGTTCGCATTACATACATATGTACATGAGTGCCTTATATGTAACTTCGGTACAGGTATGCTGCTTGGCTTTTAATATGAATTTTGCAAGGATGATAAATTCTTGTACTGGATAGATGATGAGAAATGATGAAATCGTACTATTAATTGAAAATGTGCTCGGTAAACTAGTTGCATTCGACTTTGAAATGAGTTCAATGGAGCTGAACTCGGTAGTGGTTATTTTTGAATGTTAGGACTCAAGTCTTAACTCAAAAAAAAGGTTAATCGCTTCAACGGGTAGCATAGGGTTTCAAATTCTATGCTGACAGATGAGTAGTTCTCATAAATACTGAGCTGTGATATAAGAAAATATCTTTGAGCCTTTCAAACATTGAAGCACTAATTCAACAAATTTGAATTATTAGGACTTATTTATACACTATTTGAGATGTTATCACACAATGATTATCAAAGTCTGCTCTATTTACACAAAAAATAGAGTCTCCATTTAAATAAACAAAATTTAGTTGAAAAAAGATGTCTTGTGAAAATGTAATGTAAATTAAATGCATGAAAACAATTTTTTTGTTGTTGCAAGTCAATTGTTGTCACTTAAACCGCAAACCGTGTGTGTAATTACATCTAAATGTTCATAAAAAAATTACGCTCTTAATTTTAATTTAATTATTATTTGTTAAATTTGAATAACAACTAGTGCGGCATTCAACTACGATACAAATATAGATTTTAATAAATATTACAAATATTATTTTTTTCAATATATATGTATGTATATATGTATTTGTTTTATTTTTTGTAAGCCATTATTCTACAACATGTTAGTTGTATTCCATAAACATACAATAACCGTATCATATGCTCAAACATAGGTTCAAATCAACAAAACTATCGCTATTTTTTCGCTTAATCAACGACCTTGCCTTGTTTTTTTCATTACTATTAATTTTATTATTATTATGGAGTTATATAATAGTTCTAATTAAGCGTTCATATCAAAATGTATAATTTTTTTCGACGTCATCATTCACACGACACTTGCGGTGAATTCACTTTGACGTTTCTTGGATTAAATTTGTACAAACAAATGTCAACGCCTACTTACATGCACAACAACACCAAACCGCACGCACACACACACACTCAGACATGCATATATAAACAACTATATTTTTAGTCTCTGCTTCGCTTTGCTTTTGTTGCTTGTTGTTCTTGTTGTAGTTGCTAAACATATAATTTTGCTTTTATGATTTATTATACATATTTGCTTTTTTCTGCTAATCAAGCGTTCACACCTACTTCCTCTGTCACTTTATTGGAAATTACAGTCATCGGACGCATTGTTGATTTGCTGTTTGGTTTTGCGTGATGCACGGCGTATGAGTGACCTGAAATTTGGAGACATTCATTTGCAAAAAATACATATACTGAAATGAATATTGATATCCAGACTAACCTGGATCTGGGCTTTAGTTTGGCATCGCCGCTGCTGGTGGCTGGATCGACCGCTTCGACCAAACTGGACTTTTTATCACCGGAAACGGATGGACTGGCGTTGCGATTCTTGTCTGTGGAAGAATTAAATTAATATTTATTTGATTTATATACTGAATATTCATTTAAAGTATAACATTTTAAAAACAACAATTATTGACAGTGGAAGCCATTGAAACATTACAGAGGAAGATTGCTGATGAGTCACGTGGAGTAAGGTGAAGCCTAAATGGATTGAGGACAGTTAGTTAGCGCAAAATATGAGATGATACAAGTAGACAAACTTCTCCGATCTAACAATTTCACACATACATGGGTCTACAGAGATTCTAGCACACATATTAGATATAGATACTCAAGGTAGTTTTATTTCTTAATCTTGTTTTTATTTTTCATTAATTATTTCTTTTCTCTTGTGCAACAACATTTACGAGAAGGCTTTGGTTTTTTTGTCGGGATTTGGCAGATTGAAGGCAACATCAATAGAATACTGTACTACCTGTACCAAGATTTTGTTTTGGCCATATTCCACTGACATTTGTTGGACCCACACCTTTTCGCACACTTTGACGATCTAGAATAATGTAATTTTTGTTAAAATAAAATTGTTAATCAATATATTTTTACAGTTTTATTAATATATTTTTTTATTTAACTTTAAATTGAACTCTCTTTCTGAGGGACGACATAACCAAAGAAGCATACTTTGAAAGAAAATTTAGAAAAGCTCTGAGCACCAAAAGATAGTGGGAGAACTTCACTCTCAATGAACATCTTAAAAGGAGCGCCCAGCAATGGTACACAGACGGGTGAAAAACAAATTGGAGATGGGGTAATATGTGTCTAATCAGACCACATCATCCTTCGAAATCAAATCGGGAATTGGTATTGGATTGTATTAAGTTCAACAGGGTCGGAATATTTAATAACAATATAACCTGGGCTTGAATCCCCGGACACAAAGACATATAAGGCAACTAAAAAGCTGACAAAGTCGGAACAGTTCATTGCACTAGGTCCACATGTCCTCAGAGATTACCCACAGTCAGAAGAATGGTTTCGAATTGTACCTTTGGGCTGCAAACTAAAAATGTTAGCAACTCACCAAAAGCAACTGCAGACCTAGCTGGCATCTGCACAAACTGGGTATCTGCGTCAACTTAACCTGAATACCTCACCTCATTCATTGTTCTGCGATTGCGTGTAAAAGGAGTCAAACCATGAGGGCTCTTTATAACTCAAGAGAATTCAGAACCATCAGCAAACAACAATAACAACAGCAGCTATTAACACAATTTAGTTGTTGTAATGCTAATACTACGAGTGGGCCAATAAAATATCAAAACTACAATTGAGTGTAGGGAAAAGGAAGAGTAAAATGCAAAGTTTCGACGTAAGCAAACGATGCAATGCAGCAGTCGGCCGAGCTGCAGACTAGCAGAAAAATGGCAGCTGAGGTGTTTGTGGCAGCAAAATGCGACGAGTGAGAAAGGCAAATGTGAGTCTACTGCGAAATTTTCTGAATACCAATGAGTTCGGAGTTCAAGAGTATTTATGGTCAGGCATGGAGGAGCAATTCCCATACCGTTATATCTACTACTTTCTTGCAGTTTCATGCATTTTAACGCACACTGTTGTACTCGTATGTGCGTGAGTTATTTTATTAAAACTGTTGCCGCTTAGAAATGCGAGCAATTATTTTATTGATACGTATTTATTATTATTAAACATTTTATATGAAAATATTTAATCTCAGATGGACCCACATACACACAACTTCCGAAAATCCATTAAAATGTGTTCTAGTTTGTAATTGCATGCTGTTGTTCAACATCTCAAGAGCATTGTGTTAAAGTTTGAGGTCATTCGGAGAAAAACTAACGAAGTTACAGCAGGTTGAATAACGGTACCTCCAGCTAACTGCGCTGAGTGTACAAAACTTTGAATCGATTTTCCCAAATATGTCATTTTTAAAGTCGGTGACCAGCTTACAGAAAAAACTACTGCATCGATCGTTTTGAAATTTTGAACAAATATTCTACATATATATAGCTCTCGAATGACGTCGAGTTTTTCCAAAAATTGTAATTACTAACAATTTTACAATAACAAATAGGTCGATTTTTTTCTAAAATCGTCATTTTGGCTTGAAAATGGTACCAAAAATTGAAAAATTAAAAAATTAAAAAAAACTCGACGTCAATTGAAAGATAAACTAATAAACTAAAGAAAGCATTTTGATTTTTTGGTTTCGGATGATCCAGTGATGCTGTAGGCTGGTCACCGCACAACAACTTTTTTTCGAGGTGCCTGCAGAGATCGACGATAAATCTGTTATTCCTCGCTATTTTTCGATACAACTTTTTTTGAAGTATCCTTCAAATGTTGTAATTTCATATAATAATAAGTAAAATAAACCTACAGCAATAATTTTTTCTAAAAAATTTCATGAAAAAAGGTCTTTTTCGACGAAACAAACCTTACCCCCCCTTAATGCGAAATAACGGTATGGCGAAACGAATAAGTTAAATCGAAAAGCAAATATCACAGAACTGATTAACTTTTCACTTCAATTGGCAAATAAATGAAAATATTTCGAGTTTATAAACTCTTAGTTTGAGCAATCATTGTGCACTGGTTTATTTTAAATAAGTAAGGAAAGGCTGAGTTCGGGTCCAACCGAACATTTTATCTTATCGCAATTTATTGATATAGTTTTATTAAGATAACAGACAATTTGACTCATGTATTCGACATAAAGTCCAATAGAATAACGAAAATATATTATTAATTCCTGAACCAATTTCACTCATTTTCAGTACCAAGGTGCACTATATATTATAAAGTGATGGAATTCAAAATTGAGTTATATGGGAAGTTGGCGTGCTTGTGAACCGATTTCGCCCATTTTTCATCCGTGTTGTCAAGGTGTCAAAAAAAAATTTATATACCGAATTTCATTGAAATCTGTCGCGTAGTTTCTGAGATATGGTTTTTGACCCATAAGTGTGCGATGCCACACACATCTTCCATTTTTTAAAAAGATCTGAGTGAAGTTTTTTCTGGCATTTCTTTTGTAAAATTTAGTGTTTCTGACGTTTTTCGTTAGTGTGTTAACGCACTTTTAGTAATTTTCAACATAACCGTTGTATGAGTTGGGCCGATTTCAACTATTTTAATGGTGTGTGATGGGGTACGTAAGGGAAATAACTGCAGAAAGTTTGATTCATATAGCTTTATTGGTTTGTGAGATATGTATAATACAAAAAACTTATTTGGAGCAGGGCCACGCCCACTACTAAAAAATACATCCACATACACCCCTTCCTAGTGTGTTCCTTTGGACCAAATTTTATTTTTATAACTTTATTTATGACTTAGTTATTACGCTTTGTATGTTTTCGGATTTCGCCATTTTGTGGGCATGAGAGTGGTCTGATTATGCCCATTTTCAATACTAACCTCCTCAGGTTGCCAATGAATATGTCTACCAAATTTCATTAAGATATCTAAATTTGTATTTGTACAGACGGACTCATCTAAACTCTACTCGTTATCCTGATCATTTTGATATACATATATAACCCTATACCTAACTCTTTTATTTCTGGGTGACACTAACAACCGTTATGTGAACAAAACTATAATACTCTCTTTAGGAATTTTGTTGTGAGAGTATAAAAATTATATTAGTATAAAGTTAAACCTGTATCATATCCTAAACTACCTAACTAAGATCATTTTATATATCAAAACGCATAGCTTACACGTTATCTAGGTTAGATAGGGTTTGGTTCTCTTTATTTAGAAAATATTTCCTGCATATCTGGGTTCCTTTAATATTACCTAAATCTCGCTGACACTAATTAATTTATAATCACTTGACGTTTGTTAAATCACAATTATTGAAAATATTTTTCATTTTAATTATTATGAATTTCAATAGAATATGTTTGTAGCGAACATTTGTGTTACGAAACCGCAGGTTTTCGCTGAATTTGCCAAAGCATTAATTTCAATAAGTTGGACAAATTAGTGAAATTCGACAGCATATGGACGCCACATGTGGAAATTTCGTTGAACTCTGTCAAACCAAAGGATTATATTGCACAATATAAGGGAGCAAAAAAATAATTGAAATAGTTTCAAACTAATAGATTTGTAATACAATTGAGTATACTCGTATAACATATAGTTAGAAGGAGTAAATTTAAAAAAAAATGTATATTACGCATATTATCACATACATACATACTTGTATACATATGGGTAAGTTTTTCATTTATATAAGTTATTGCAAATTTTTATTGATTCTACATGCCCAACACGAGGAGCCCAGACATCGCACTGTCACATGAATGTTTTATGGAGCAGAATCCGGCTCAGACGCAGGAACTTGCAACAGCTGCCCGATTATTTTGTTCAGTTTTTTTCTGAGCAGATTCGACTCTGTCATTGAAATAAATTTGAAGGGTGCGAGTGCTCGTACGCACAAACGCACACACGGACACATGGAAATAGGCAATTTATTCGCAATATGTTCGAATTGCAAATCGTAAGTGGAAGGATGAGTGAATATTTTTGTCTCACTCACAGAAGTTGTTCATTTGAATGCCCTTTGAGGAGCATTTCCGCCCCCAACATTTTTTCGATGCTTAATTTTCTCGTCTCACTTTGAAGCTATAAAAACAGACTCCTCCTTCTTTTAGAAATTATAATTAAGTTTAATTTAACTCTCATCTTGTATCTCATCCAAAATAGATTTATTTCATTTCAATGAACTCATTGAATCCGAGTTGTGATTTGATGAACATACATAGTGCGTGCTTGTGTGTTTAACGGGATACAAGAGAAACCTGAAATTGTTGGATATGCTTATTCTTATCCAAATAAAGTTTTAATACATGACTGAAAGAGAGACATGGACTTTTATTCGATCGCTCTCATAAGTTTAGTGTGTTCAAAAATATAAAAAACAACTTTTCCTAAAAAATAATTAAAATAATTGTTTACGACTAGAAATTTTTCGAAAATACATACATAAATTTAAGAATTTAAAACGCACACACGTCAAAAAAGCTTTATTTCTAACTAATATATTCGCACACAACAATATAAACATTTCATTTTCCGTTTGAGTACCACTTTTCGCAGACTTGTTTCTTCAATGTACTGGGAAATTGCTGGTGTTTTTTTTAGCACATCGTGAAGTCCCTTGACTGACTGCTTAATAAATTTTTACATATACATACATACAAGTTTAAACGAGGTGGGTATGTGAGTTTGTAGTAAAAAAGTCTATGTATGCAAACACGTGCCGTGAGCGGCGCCCGCAAAATTTAAACACTTTCCAACGTAGCGGAGACAAACACATTTATACCTGTGCTGCTACATACCTTATATCCTCTTTCAACGCTTTTCTCCACGCCAACCAGTATATGGAAGTGCGATCGTGTGTGTGTTATTATGTTTTTTGCCTAAACTCTGATTTAGTCATCCGCGGACATATTTAAGCTCAGCGGAGAGAGGAAACCAACACACACATATGCGTATGTGTTTGGTGGTGTTTACATGTTAAACATGCAAAACACAGTACCCTACATATATGCATATGCCTATATATATATGTGTTTGAGTACAGGAAATTCGACCCAAGTTCGTGTTTGTTCTTTGTTAACTCTATTTTATGCGTTTTTCTCAGAATTTTTTAGATCCACTCTCATGTGCCATGACGCCCGCATGATTGCGTTTTCCGTGCTTTTAGTACAACGATTTTCTATTATTCATAAATAATACTTTCGTGTCTTTAAAACCATTTCGAAGTGAAAAATGAAATAAATTAAAAATGCCTTTAAAACTTGTAGTAATAAAAATATGATATAATATAAAATCACGAGGAAAAATGTGGGTCAGGAAGGCGCGGACTAGCGAATTGTATGCTGTTTTGACTACTTTTGGCTCCCAGTTGTAACATGTCAGCATAACCATTGTTCATGGTTTTGTTTCGAAACCTTTGGTGATACTTGAGTTAGCTATTGTAAAGTCAAATAAGCTAAAATTATGCAAAATGGCATTCTATGGAATGTAGGAGTACATATTGCAAGTTCTTAAGTATGTTCGAACCTACGTCACTCTTAATTTGGTAAAATCGATTCAGACGCGTTCTATCAACGAATATCTAAATCTAAAACACCATTTTAATTCAAAATACGCAAACCACTATATTCTTCTATTTAAAAATGATAGTAAAAAAATAGTTTACATCAGTTTAAATGGGTCAGCTTATTAAACGCAAAATGTATTAATTATTTATTTAAAATATGTAGAAACAAGTAAGGAAAGGCTAAGTTCGGGTGCAACCGAACATTTTATACTCTTGCAATTTATTGAAGAAATTTAACCAATACATATATGCGGAATAAAGCTCACCGTATTTTTGAAAAACCTATAATTAGGTATATTGGAGCTAGGAGAAGATCAAAAGTACAATGAGGTATATGGAAATGTTATGACCCGATTTTAATAATTTTTGGAACAGAGACACACTATTAGAAGAAAACAATTTTCTCTGAATTAAATTGAGATATCTGAGAGATTTACCCATATTTTCGGTTAAAATTTATCCTTAGGCGCTGAGTTCAACATGTTCGCTATCTGGGGCCTTGAAAAGTTATAGTCCGATTTCGACAATTTTTTCACAAGTGAAGCCAGAGATGATATGCACTAATTGTGTAAAGTTTTATTCCGTTATCTTCATTGGTTCCTTATGCTTACATTATAAAGTGAAGGAATAAGATGGAATTCAAAATTGAGTTATAAGGAAAGTAGTAGTGGTTGTGAACCGATTTCGCCCATTTTTTGTCCGTGTTAGCAGGGTGTCAAGAACCCGAATTTCATTCATAAGTGGGCGATGCCACTCCCATTTTCCATTTTGTAAAAAAATCTGAGTACAGCTCCCTTCTGCTATTTCTTCTGCAAAATTTAGTGTTTCTAACGTTTTTCGTTAGTTAGTTAACCCACTTTTAGTAATTTTCAACCTAACCTTTGTAAGGGAGGTGGGCGTGGTTAATATCCGATTTCAACTATTTTCATGGTGTGTGGTGGGGTATGTAAGAGAACCGACTGCAGAAAGTTTGGTTTATATAGCTTTATTAGTTTGCGAGTTAAATACAATTAACCGATTTGAGGGCGGGACCACGCACATTTCCCCAAAAAAATTACATTCAAATATGCCCCCTCCTAGTGCGATCCTTTATTCCAAATTTTACTTTTGTATCTTCATTTATGGCTTAGTTATGACACTTTATGTGTTTTTTGTTTTCGCCATTTTGTGGGCGTGGCAATGGTCCGATTCTGCCCATTTTCGAACGTGATCTTCTTATGGTGCCAAAGGATATTTGTGCCAAGTTTCGTCAAGATATCTTAATTTTTACTCAAGTTACAGCTTGCACAGACGGACAGTCGGACAGACGGACAGACGGACGGACGGACAGACATCCAGATTTCAAATCTACTCGTCACCCTGATCACTTTGGTATATATAACCCTATATCTAACTCTTTTAATTTTAGGTGTTACAAACAACCGTTATGTGAACAAAACTATAATACTCTCTTTAGCAACTTTTGTTGCGAGAGTATAAAAAAGAGAAACAAGATCAATAAAAACCATATCCTAGTCTATTCCAAAGCAAATAGCTAATTAGGGTAATAATAAGAAAATGCGTAGAACTGTTATAAAACTCAACATGGCATGAATGGTTTGAGCTTCAGCTAATCGTACAGGATTTTAATTACCTGCGATTTACACAACTCTTCAACATACTCTTCGGATAAATTTAATGAGGCAACTTTGTCGCGAAAATCAACAGAAACATTAAATAAATGTGGAAATAAGCGGTGGCGAGCTATTGCGCCGCAGATGAAATTAAGTAAATGTAGAAAATAATAAAACAGGAGAAATAAATATTTAATACAAATGTAATAAAAAAACAAAAAAAAAAATAACAAAATATATACAAGGGAATGTTGCTACTTCTAAGGAAGTGTGTGCCTGTGGCATTGGAAAGTAGTAAGAGAGAAGGAAAGAGGGAAAAATATAACAAACCCATACCAATGTTCAACCAAAAGTTGAAACATCTGAAAGAGTATGCCAACCCGAGCCCTTGAGCATTTGCAATGTTTGTGCCGACGAATGAAACAAAATAATAATCAAAGTTAAACATGCTTTAGGTACCGAGAGAAAAAAATATTCGAAAATCAAATGACTCTCCAAAACACACAAACTCAGCCAAGCATAACATACAATTTAGCCTCAAAGCAGGAAATGCGGAACACCATCGAGTGCCTCCAATAATAAAATAGCATTCAACACCAAAATTTCTTCCCATTTCTTACCCCGCACTAAGCACAGGGCTATAAATTCGCACCACTCATCAAACTGTCAAGCGTGAGTACAAGCAATTACAGCGTAATAACTGACTGTTGCAGTGTTCTGGAGAGAAGGTGGAGTTGTTTGCTTCTTGGACTCATAGTGGAAGTCGATGTTTACTGAACCGCTAACACTTTACAACTATGCCGAAGCACATTGTGAGAAAGAGGTGTTTGTTGACAGGAGGAGAAGAAAATCAAGTGAAAGCACGAAATCGAAAAAGTGAAAGAAACGGAAGTTGAGAGTACTTGAGGTAAACTTGCCACTTGGATGGTTAAATGTCGATATGAAAAAAATCGTATAATTCTCATGGTCTGGAAGTAGACATATCTTCTAAAGAAGGACTAATTTTATAACGGCTTTCTCCTTCTCGCCCACAATTTTTAAAATCAGTACACTTATTGTATGTATATCTCAATTATCATGGGTAAATATGCTTCCATCCGTCAGATTCTGTCAGCATTATTTATAAGAGATCATTCATAGGCATCTCCAGATTTAGCAATTTTTACTGAGACTTTTTGACATAAAAATTCCATCTTCGAGTTTTTTTTGGAACTCAGAAGAGAAAGACCAATTTATTGATCATCTCTGTCCTAATCCATTTTTCATCCATTTGTTGGATCCTAAATATGATAATATAGGCTGTGGTGTAGATTAACCACGGCTACTTATAGCTGGAAGTGGATGTTGGGGAGTTCATATTCATATTTGCGAGCAAGAGAATGTGGCTGATGTGTAAGCTCAACGCCATTTATATACATACATGGATATGTAACTACAAATGTAGGTTTGGTTGTGGGTATAAATAAGTGCCAAAGGCCAATTGAGCAAAAACTTCATGTCATTCACGCGCTACACGCCGATAGTTAATGTACATATGTTTGTTATGTTTCATCCAAAAGCATGTGCGTGTGTTTTCGTTTGAAATGCACTGGAATGCAAGTGGCGAGCAGGCGGTTGTTGTGGTTTGCCTTTGCTTAGCTGCCGGCATTTCGTTGGTCCAACAGTGCACGGTGAGTTGGTAATAATGCGAGAGCAAAGTACAATAGGCAAAAAAATACTACAACAATACAAATAAACAATATTAATTTTATAACAATAGCTATAATGTCTGCTTCCACCAGTCGCGTGTTTTAAGCCACTTTATTGATCACTGTATGGATTTTCTACTTGTTTTTAAAACGCTGATTCATTTATTGCTTGATTGAAATTTAATTTTAAATTATATAATATTTTCAAGCTAGCTATTTATTATGTTGCGGTTACCTTCACCACTTGTGACCTTCCAATGATTTATTAATGCAGTAATATGCTTGTTTATAAGTTTAATGCAATTATTTGCATGGATGGTGGATGTGAGATTTCATTTTTGAGGGCTATAATGTTAAAATATGATTTTTTAAAGGAGTTTAATATGTTCTTCCGCTGGAAATTGTGTAAATTGAATTTAAAACCTTCATCATATGTGTGTTCTTGACATAATTAGTGCTATTGCGAAGCAATATATATATATATATGCCGTTTGAAAGACCATGATAAAGTAACGGAAGGTTATATTTAATGGTCATTTGAAAGTATATATACAAGAATTAAGTTAGATTTCCACATATGAGGCATTCTCTGGCAAAAAAGCCACTTGAAAAAAAAAAGTTCTTTATTATCTTTGGCAATGATATACTTGAATCTAATCTACATACTTGAATCTAATCTACGTAATAATTTTAAATAAAAAACAAAAACCAAAAAAAAAAAGAACAAAAAAAAAATTTAAAATTTAAAAAATACAAAAAAATTAAAAAAAAAAATATTAAAAAATAAAAAACAAAAAGGGATTACATGTCTGCTACGTCCACGTCGTTAATCCTGGGTTACGCTAATTGCAGATAATGATAGTGCATAAATCAATGATTTTTCACCATGTTCTGAGTTGGTTTTTTATTTGTAGCTCATACAAATATTGCTGTCCCAAAATGACCTTTGAGGAGTAAAAAGGTGATGAAATAAGGAACATTTTAAGATATTTAAAAAAAATCGAAGGGGGCATAAAGGGTTAAAAATTCCAAAAATTTTTTTTTTCATTTTTTGCTATGAAATATTAATTTTAAAAATTTTTACGATTAACTGTTTTAAAGTTTGACAAAAAGGTCACATGGTGTTTTAAAATCTGTTCATTAGTTTTAAAGTTATGGTGGTTCGAAAATTTGTTTACAAAAAACTTTGGCCCCTTACAGTATGGCAACCCCGCGTTACACAGACCTAACAGCATATGTTTTATTTTAGGTTTTACATATACTATAAGATATATCATTGCCAAAGAAAATAAAGAACTTTTTTTTTTCAAGTGGCTTTTTTTCCAGAGAATGGCCTCATATGTGAGTCATCTGATTGATAAATGTGAAAAAGTTGAAGATATTTTGAACTGTCAATAATTAAACAAAACAAATTAGTGGTAAAATTTATCATAGTCAAGTAATGGATTCAACCTTAAAAGGGGTTGTTAATAAAAGAAATTAATCTTTGTAAAATCTTTGAATAGAACCAAATTAAAATATGTCACTCATACGCCACGACATCAATGTAAAGCAGTTCGCCAGGACGTAAGAGTAAGCTAGTCGAGACATTTGATTTAATAATTTTTTATTTTATTTTAGCGTGTTTTCGTTGCTAAGGTAAGCGCGGAAGTGGCTTAATAATCTCAATACAATAAAAGTGTGAAAAGCATAAAATAACCGTTGGCCAGGTGACCAAACACCAGTACGACAGCGTATTGGTATATCTCTGAGAATATTACTAAAATTGATTTGATATTTTTGGATAATATTTTAAGCGTATTGCACTATTTAATAAAACAGTATTTTTTTTTAATTTTTTTAAATTTCGAAATTTTGAAAACAAGTTACTCATACCAAACATCAATGCAAAGCAGTTCGGCAGGGTGTATTAATAACCTATTATATTCACATTTAATTTCAAAATTTTTATTAGATTTTAGCACGTTTTCGTTGCTAAGGTAAGTGCGAAAGTGGCTTAATAATCTCAATACAATAAAAGCGCGAAAAGCATAAAGTAACCGGTGGTCAGGTGACCAACATCCACTACAGCGTTATATTGGTGCATAAGTGAATTTCAGTTAATTGCAACATTTATTTGTTTGCAAATCTTACTATCCTTGTGAACGCCACCTCAACAACCCTTCACCATCCACCACCATCGCTACCCATGTCTCCACGACTATTACTTGTATGATATATTTTGCATGTTTGTTGTAACTTATTAGCCAATAAGTCGATTATGTCGGCACAAGCTCAGCACTGCTCACTCAGCAGCTCGCTATTTGCATCAAACAAGTTAAAAATTTGCCGGCGAGTCAAACAGCGAGCGAGTAAAGTTCTTAATTAAAAGTACAAACTGATAAGTATAAAAATAAAGGAAGGTGACAAAGGAAAAAGGAAAGATATGTCCCATACGTAGTAAATATCAAATGTAAGCAAAGCATAAATTCTATGCCATCGAGAGCTATTAAGGTAGAAGGGTGTATTAGCAGCTTAAAATAGAATTTATGAAAAAAAACTGTGAAACAGTAATGTTTTATATATATTTCATATAGAAATAGTAAGAGTACGCCACGTCGCATGATTAACATTTTAAACATTTTAAACCTTTTAATTATTATTTATATGCATCAGAGAACTGCAAAAATCACTATTCAGCAACCAAGTTGTTAACTTTAACCTTATTTAACTGCTGAATATTTGCTTATTTGAATAATTTGTATGAGTACGAGGGACGTAAATATAAATAGTTTTTAAAGTGTTAGCTAAATGCGTTCATGATTATACAGATGGAGTTTGTTACAATGCTGATCTGTTGAATAACCATTGAAATCAGTAATAACAGTCTTTCTTAATTAATATTGACCAAAATAATTTAGATACCGGATTTATTTAACTACCCTCTCTCTTATATACATATACGAGTAAGCGTGGGTGAGACCAATCTAACTATATTGTTATATTATATTTGATATTGCGTGAGCGTTGTTGAATTTAAGTTGTAGGGGACATAACTGTCATACATATGTAGCAATCTTCATGTGCATACGGAGTAAAACACAAAATGAATGAATAGCTAGTAGCACGTGTAGTAATAAACGCAAAAAACAAAAAAAAAGGTAACTGCGGTAAAATATGGAACTTCAGAGTGCAGTATAGTGTGAAAGGTGGCTAAGTCATGGCCATGAGTGGTGGCGAAAAGAGGACAAATAAATCCAGGAATACTGAGAAGCACAGAGAAGCAACGCCACATTGAACACTTGTGGCGTTTGCAACTCCAATGGCAATTTTTGTACCAGTTGCTGCTGTGCTACAATGTTGTTGTTGTTGTTTTTGTTGCAGTTGAATTTGTGAAGTGCGCATGTAACACTGCATACGTTCAGTGTAGCAAGCACACAAGCGCACATAAAGTTATAAAAATGGAATTAATCGGTGGGAATGAATTTTTGATGCACAAAAGAAATAAAAAAACAGAAGAAGTGAAATATTTGTCGAAGCTCTAACCATTTTGAATTTTGAAAACCCGACATCGGATTCGTAATCAGCGACCCATAAAACCAACGAATAACGAGTTTCAAGCGAATCCGATGATTTTTAAAAATCGCTGTCAGCCATATTGTTTTTCTGGTGTTATCTCAAAACCCTAGTTTTGGGTTAAATGAACCTCGGATTCGGATCAGCGACCCCAAAAACATGTAGTAAGGCCCCCAGGTCATGACACAATTTTTTTTGTGTGGCTGCGTAATTGATGTGGATATGATGGTGCAGGCGGAAGAAAAGCAATAGAAATTATTTCTGTGCTTCCTCTAAAGAGCAAGAAAAGTGTTTGGACCACATCTTTTAATAAGTGAAAGTAAACCAGAAATTCTAATATAATTTAATTTATGTATACATTTAATTGAATTTGATGTATCCTATCCACTGTGATGAGAACTTAATTCAATTTGCAATCTCATACATTTCACTTATTACGCATAACGGTATTAATATTATAGCAACGCCGAGGCAGCAAAAGTGAAATGTAATCAGTAGAGGGAAAATACAGAATAAGACAGAAGAAGGTACACACCCGGCTGTAAGATGACACGTTGGGAGTGAGGCGAAGAAGCATTTACTTAAAGAACGCACACGGTTGCAATTAAGCGGTCGCTAGTGGCTACTGCTACGTAAAACTCGCTTACAGATTCACAACGAGGCCATTGAGGCCGTCGAGCTTGCCATGAGAGCGGCGAATGCGTGCCACTTACAATTGAATTCCATTTCATTTAAGTATCGCTTAGTTTGCATTTCGTGCTTTTCGCAGTCTTCATTATCTTTAGTCTTCTCCAAAGAGAACAACCAGTTTGTTTGCTCAGTGTAAATTTGGCTTTGAGTGTACTTACTTCTACTTGACGATGCGCTAACATATGCCGAAGAGCGTCGCTTCAGTCCACTTGTGCCGTCATTATTGCTCCCGACGGGTAGAAATCGCGACAATGATAACAACGTTTTGAAGAGGTCAGTCACGTTTTGATCCTCCTTGGCGGAGCACTCCAGCACTTTCGCTCTGTAATGGAGAAAATAATGCAACTGATTAAAAATGATCGGGATTCAAAGAAGAAATTCATGAAAAGTTACTCCACCATAAACAAAACAATTCATCCAAATCAAGTTAGTATTTATCAATGAAATAATCAGTCAGATGTCCTATTTCATAACCAATTTCATTAACTTGCCTTAGGGAACTTATCTTAGGGAACTCAAAAAATGAAAAGTTGTATTCTCATTGAGACATTATTTAAATGTAATTCATCTGGCTTGTTTCCACATAATTCTATGTTTAGTTTTACCTATTTGGACTCAAGGTTAACGCATGTTGTTTCTATAGTGTCATATTTCAACTGAGTGTTTTTCAGAATCGTTCACCCAAGGAGTAAAAGGTCTACACCTAATAACGTTAAATCTTCGACATATGATCAAATTAGGGGACAAACGGTCAATAACTTATCGTTTTACTTCGGCATTCCTCTATTTCTAATTGTCTTTCATTGTCTAACGAAAAATACGATTATACCTTGAAATGTATCTACTAAAATATATACAGTTGAACTTTTTTAACACGAAGTTCTCCATATTGAACTCTTAAATTGGCAATAGAAGTAAAATATCACACAACTTTCCGTATCTCGGAAGTCTCTCTAACTTTTTTATGGATTTTGGTGATTCGAGTTAGGGAAGTTCAACTGTATGTACATTTACATGCCGTTATTGTTGTTCTTCAAAGCTACTCATTGTCAAAATCTGGCGATTATTATTTTGTGCGCCTAAAAGCCGCCCGCGGAAATGAACAAAAATGCAACGAAGCGGCGATGCTTATGGAATCGCTCAAGCATACACTGACAACCATTGCGATGTGATGATTAATCCAGCTGTATTTTCGTAAATATAGACTATAGAGAGGCTTAGCCGTACAACCAAAAATAGTAATTTCTCCTGGCGGCCACTGTGGCTGGCACAAACGGTGTTTGCCTTCTCATATGTTATTCTTATGGATTTAAGGCAGTTGTTGACCCTTTGGTTTTGTTTTTCATGATTTTTTGGCACACCAGCTTTGTTGAATGCCATGAATTGCCCCCATCAACATGCGATTTTTATTTGCTCATATTCGCGTGTTTAAGCATCAAGCTTAGCAGCTTAGAAATTGTAAATTCACATCGAATAACATGCATTTAAACTGTATATTTAGTTCGGCTATAATCGCTTAAAGCGGTTCCTACGCCAAATATATATATATATAAACTGTATATTTAATAACAAATATAATAGATTTGTATTTTTATGTGCAACAACATAGTACTAAGCGTTAAATATTGGTTGTGATTATTTCAAAAGCGTCTTTCTACCTACAAACACCTCAACTTTTAGCTACATTTAGTCAGAATACATACTTATTCCACCAACTGTACTCATAATACTCTAATTTTCAAAAATCAGTACTAATTTTACCACTTCAACGCCTGCACTTGATTGAATAATTTACTTAAATATTTTCAGTAATTACATTTCAGGTAAGGTATACCGTTCACTCACACAGTCGGTGCTCTAGCTCCAGATACGTTGTTATACGTTCCGCAGAATGTTGACACAATCATCGGAAATGATTTAAGTACTGAAGTGACTGCCTAATACGGTTGGCAACTAAATGTTTCAGTTTGTCTAATTGGCAACTGGAATCACTTGAGGTAGTTAGCATTGCGAAATGCGAGGGCATCGAGCATAGACAACATAGACTTACATACATATATACTACTAAAACAGTATTCTAGCTTTTGCGGCAGCTGTTGTGGTTTCTGCCTTTCTGACGGGGTCATGAGGTATTTTAGGGCCGATTTTAAATAGTTACCCACACAAAGTCACAAAGTCAACTTTTGGTCGCCTTGATTGAAATGATTTCAGATAGCTAACTACTATCCTTAGCAAAACTAGTAAGGAAGGACTAAATTCGGGTGTAACCGACCATTTTATACTCTCGCAATTTATTTATTTAAATTTATTAATATAACACACACTTTGAACCACATATTCGTCATATATAATATATGGTATAAAGTCCATTGAAAGTTGGAAACCCTAATATTAGGTATATGGGAGCTAGGTGAAGTTATGACTCGATTTCACTAATTTTTTGCACGGATACATATTATTAGAAGAAAAATATTCCCTCTGAATTCCTTCAAGATATGTGAGCGACTTACTTATATTTTCTTTAAAAAATATATTAGAAGCACTGAAGTCCTCGTGTTCGATATATGAGAAAAATTATGGTCCGATTGCGACGATTTTTAGAAGGGCGATGCCACACTACATATATGGGAAGTAGGCGTGGTTGTGAACCGATTTGGCCTATTTTCACAATATATCATTGAGATGCCAGGAAAATATTATGAACCGAATTTCATTTTTCATACATCCAAATAGGTTACTTTAATAGCTTTATTTATGGCTTAGTTATGACACTTTATGTGTTTTCGGTTTTCGACATTTTGTGGGCGTGACAGTGGTCCGATTTTGCCCATCTTCGAAAATAACCTTCTTATCATCAAGATATTTGCAAAGACGGACGGACAGACGGACAGATGGACATACAGACATCCGGATTTGAACTCCACTCTACACCCTTATCACTTTGGGATATATAATTCTAGATCTATCTCTCTTAGTTTTGGGTGTTACATACCACCGTTATGTGAACAAAACCATTATACTCTCTTAGCAACTTTGTTGCGAGAGTATAAAAATATCCTATTTCGGAGTCTGGGAATATTTGAATCTTTGTACGTTTATGTATGATCTCGTTACTGATCGACATAGTCAAAAATATTTAATATCACAGCAAACTCGGAACGGATTATAGGGCAAATAGTGAAAAATGTGTATGATTGGTACAGTCAACGATTAGCTTATACAACCTCAACTCAACAATGACTGTGCAAAGCAATCTACTTTCTACAAAGTTCAACCTTTTGCATATTCAACCGTTTGCCGAATGTTAAAGCTTTCCCAGTCGTCAATATGTACTTAAAATTTAAGTTTAACGATTTGTTTATTTGCTTGCTTGCATAGACTCGGTATGAATTTTATTTTTCCACGAAAGTATACGACTTGCACTGGGAAATATGTCTACAATTGCGACGAACGCGCCTTTGAAATATATAATTACATATTGACTGTGTTAAACATGTATGAGTGTGGGTGTGTCAGATAGCTGGTGTCTGAAAATTCATGACAACTATGCAACCGACATACATACATATTTACCAATACTGACAGAGCACCTTTAACGAAGAGCTGCTGCATCGACGGTAAGCCACGGTGGTAATAACAACGTTAGTAGTTGTTGGATTGTTGCCGGTGTTAGCAGCCCCTTGTTGTTGTTTTCGCCTGGAGTTGCTGACCTGACCCGCCAATTGTGGCTAAGCAGCAATCTCAGCAAATGTTTACAAATACATAGGATGTATGCATGAGAGGGCGGTGAGTGTCTATTGTATTGCAGCCTTCCAGTTGTCACGTTGCTTGCAAAGCATTAAGTGATCATCTATTTTGAATTTCTTCTCGCCTGTGCGGCAAAACTTCGGCGAAGCGAATTGGATTGTTATAGAAAATAATTGGCTGTAATATGTTCGAACACTCTATGTATGTTTATGCACTAATATGTGTGTGAAGAGAAAGTCAGATGCGTACGATAAATATATGTGCCAGGCCGACAGGGCGACTATTCGTAGCAGAATTCAGGTAAGCACGTAACTATGCCGGGACCGTAAGCTGCGTGTACTGAAACGGTAGTAGTTTAAAAGTCAATAACTATTACTGACGATGATAGGATTCATTACTGGAATTTATTTAAAAAAATTATCTTTCATTTAATCAACAGCCAATACACAATAAGAAGTTGGCTGTTCAGAGACGGCTTGAAAACTTGTAGAAGCGATTGTTTTAGACTATACTGATAACTGTAGACACTTACTTGAAAAAAGAACGCCCAGGAGTGATGGAGAAATGTTCTTAATGTACATCGATACGTTGTTCTTGAAACAAACACTTCGTATCATTCCTTTAGAGAAAAGCAACGAATTCACTATATGTCTTCCAATGAATTATGTTCCCAAATGAAACCATCACCCATTGAGCTCCAGTTCCCTTGTTTTACATACTACCTACAGGAATTGAGTCAGGAAATGCCCCTTAACATCTAAATGCAAGACTTTTTAAACCTTCATAATTAGCACAACCGAAACACTAACGACTGTTTCATAGATTTTACGTTAGATGACGTCGAAGGAAACATTAAATTACTTCTAGAAGACAGGTCCAGGATAATTATTTAAAGGGAGTTTTGAGAACAATTGCCATATCAAGTGCTTTTGGTTTTCAGGGTTCCTCTCTTTTAAATTTCATATTAGTTTTGGGGGCCGTCTGTATGGGCGTCGTAAGTCTATTATTTGTATAGTACTCTATACAAGTCAAAGCAATCTTTGGATAACGAGAATGAAAAGCACAATTTATACGGTAGTTAAAAATATAAAATAATACAAAAATGCCTCTTTGAGTTAAATAATACAAATTCATACAGAATGTGAAAAACACATTATATAATACACAATTTGACCCACATATTCGTCATATATATTGTATAAAGTCCATTGAAAGTTGGAAACCATAATATTAGGTTAGAAGCACCGAAGTCCTCATGTTCGATATAAGGGGCCTTGGAAACATATGGTCCGATTTCGACGATTTTTAGAATTGGGCTGCCACACTATAAATATAGTATTTGTGCAAAGTTCTGCACCGATATCTTCACTAGTGCTTACTTTATATATTGTAAAGTAAACGATTCAGATCGTCTTCAAAGTTCTGGTATATAGGCGTGGTTGTGAACCGATTTGGCCTATTTTCACAACATATCATAGGAAACTATTACAAACCAAGTTTCATTGAAATCGGTCGAGTAGTTCCTGAGATATGGTTTTTGACCCATAAGTGAGCGACGCCACGCCCATTTTCAATTTTTTTTTTTTAATGTGAGTGCAGCTTCCATCTGCCATTTTTATGTGAAATTTAGTGTTTCTGACGTTTTTCGTTAATGAGTTAACTCACTTTTAGTAATTTTCAACCTAACCTTTGTATGAGAGGTGGGCGTGATTATTATCCGATTTCAACTAATTTTATGGTGTGTGGTGGAGTACGTAAGAGAACTGACTGCAGAAAGTTTGGTTTATATAGCTTTATTGGTTTGCTTGATGTATACATATAACCGTTTTGGGGGCGGGGCCACGCCCACTTCCCCAAAACAATTACATCCAAATATGCCCCTTCCTAATGCGATCCTTTTTTCCAAATTTTACTTGTATAACTTTATTTATGGCTTAGTTATGACAATTTATGTGTTTTCGGTTTTCGCCATTTTGTGGGCGTGGCAGTGGTGCGATTTTGCCCATTTTCGGAAGCAACCCTCTCACGGTCCCAAGGAACGAGTGTTCCAAGTTTCATCAAGATATTTTAATTTTTACTCAAGTTATCCGTTGCACGGACGGACGGACGGACGGACAGAACAAACAAACAACCGTTATGTGAACAAAGCTATAATACTCTCTTAGCAACTTTTGTTGCGAGAGTATAAAAAAATTGAAATTACCATCGACAAGCAGCATCGAGTGATTATTCTTTACTCGAATTCGCACACTTTAAGTTAGCTGATAACGATTATTAGAAATTTAAAATGGTGCGCATTGCGCCATCGCCCCTGCAGACAAATAAATGCATCTCACACACCCACACACACATAGATATACATATATATGTGAGGACACATTTTTTGCTTGCTGCCCGCGAAGCGGCCTTTTATAAACCGCAATTTGCGCCGAAAATTTATTGTAAATTCGCGACATGTACACCGTTAGGCCGGCGTCACCACGGCCACACCATTTGCCACCACCGAGCCATTAACTTTGATGTCGACTCGCTACCGTCGAGAGTTGAGGTTTAAAAGCTTAAGCTGCTTTGTGGCAGATTATATTGCTGTTGCTGCACACATTCATCGTTATGTGCAAATATACATACATATGAATGTATTTCTGGAAAAGTATGCATGTCCATTTCTGTTGAACCACGTGTTACCTGTAACATGGCAAAATCCCTTTAATTACCACATGAATACAGGGTGGCATATACGGTTTCAGATATGATTAATTTTAAATAATGCATATCAACAGACATAAACTGATAGATAGCAATTTAAGGCCGAGTATTATATAGAAATTAATGTCAACAAATGTCCGGTTTCAAGTGTAGAAATTTCCGAAAAATGTTGTTATAAAAATCCAAATCGATCCACCCGCTATATTTGAGCACAAGTACAAAAGTGCACAGTTATACAGGATAAAAATGCAATCAAGCCTTATACAACTGTGCGGTCAGCGGTCAGCTGCTAGCAGTTAATCGTTTATTAAGAGCGTACACTCGTACATATACATGCATATATATTAGCCACTCGTACTTAAATATACTTTATATGCATTACTTGCTGGTCTCGGATCCCTGCGGAAGCTGTTAGCATGTTGTAATTTACCTTTATTGTTGTACTACCAATTTACTGTTATTCAGGTTATTCTTGGATTTTTACCTATCGCTACCGCTATAGGCTCTGTTTATGTCATAGGAAAAAGTTCAAGTTCATAACAAAGCTTCCAAATGAGGGCAGACAACGGCATGATAAATTTTGGAGAATTACACAATAACGACTGCTGGAGGAGTCATCACACATGAATGCCTAAAGTAAAACTTTTTTAGAAAAAAAAATAACTCCCAAAAGTAGGCAACAGATGTATAAATTGTAGCAATTAAGGTACAGTAGGTCATTCAGCCATGACAACAGGAATGCGACAACATAAGAAGCTTTTGTATCGAACCATGTGTGCACATATATAAATTTATTGTAGAATATATTAGAGCGTGTTAGCGTCAGTGCTAGTACGGCGCTTAAAAATATGCTTAGCAGTTATTTGTTACAATCATTTGTGTGCCATTGCCGTTGAAGGTGTGTGATAAGAGTGTTCCAATGCGGGGATCTATTTCGATAGCCTTTATTGTAGTTAATTGAGCATTTAAATATAATTTACACATGTGAATTTACCCTAATTTGCACGTGACACGTTTAGTGTGTTTAGACAAAGCAGTTAACAGTGCTGGACTCAATGCAGGCAGAAATGGAACTATGGACGTCGTTTGTTGGAATATTTTTAAAATACTATTTTAGAAATACATAATCAATGCGAGGCCACAAGTGCAAGAAAATATGAAGGTACACATACCGTACGTATTAATAAATGGAAACGATTGTTTTGTGTATTTGTTATTGAGCACACACTAATATTCCTTCCTCCTGTTTGCAAACTAACCTCAAACAACCAACATTACAATCTAAATATAAATGCAGGACAACACATGAAGGTGGATAAAATGTGGTCCTTTGTTGATCGTGTAAATTCCCATTTGGCGTGCATTTGCACCATTATATGCCAACTGTGGCCCTGCAAATAGCTTACACACACAACAATTTGTACTTTAGTAACGCAGTAATGTCATTGCAAACTCGCTGGAAATGTGCGGTTAGTGAAGTTGTTCTTGTATGTGCAGAACTTTACTTTAATGTTTTAATTCTTGGCTGCAACTTTGTTTGTATTTTAATTTTATTCCGCGGAATTAAATGGTCGCAGTTGCAACTTGATTGTTTGTTGGTTTTTATTTTTTTTTCTCATTTAGAAAACAGTTGCGCGGTCATTAAAGGGAGATAAGTGAGAAAGGGAGAAGAGAGTTCCACCATATATTGTCTTGCATCGCACTGATTACATAGATTTCGTCATCGCAGCTACAGTTATGTTCACACAGGAATCCGTTCGGTGAAGTTAAATACCACAAACTGGATGACTAATTGAGGTCATCTTTATTCGTATAGATTTAAACGAGCTCAAAAACAGTAGAGATGCTAGTTCAAAATAATTAAGTATACAAAGTTGGCAAAGAGAGTAAAATTTGAGTTCAGATTGAAGTATTGATTTTCTTGCAAAGTTTTCTTTTAAAGATAGGTCCTCCAGGGAACCATCTCTGAGTTTTGATGATTGATCGTGAAGAAACTGAATAATTTATTGAATTATAATCCTGTATATGCAACACATACGCATTTAAGCATTTATATCGCTTATACCGTTATGCTTAATCAAACATATTAACTGTTGTCGATTGAAACATATTTATTTGGCCAATTTGCATAACTGTATCCATTCAATTGAAAATCCACAAAATGAAAAAAAACAAATAAGGAAGGGCTAAGTTCGGGTGTAACCGAACATTTTATACTCTCGCAATTTATTTAATTAATATTATATAATACACAATTTGACCCACATATTCGTCATATATATGTATTGTATAAAGTCCATTGAAAGTTGGAAACCCTAATATTAGGTTAGAAGCACCGAGGTCCTCATGTTCGATATATGGGGCCTTAAAAACCTATGGTCCGATTTCGGTGATTTTTAGAATGGGGCTGCCACACTATAAACGTAGTATTTGTGCAAAGTTCTGCATCGATATCTTCACTAGTGCTTACTTTATATATTGTAAAGTAAACGAATCAGATCGTCTTCAAAGTTCTGGTATATAGGAAGTAGGCGTGATTGTGAAGCGATTTGGCCTATTTTCACAACATATCATTGAGATGTGAGGAAACTATTACAAACCAAGTTTCATTGAAATCGGTCGAGTAGTTCCTGAGATATGGTTTTTGACCCATAAGTGGGCGACGCCATGCCCATTTTCCACTTTGTAAAAAAATCTGAGTGCAGCTTCTATCTGCTATTGCTTATGTGAAATTTAGTGTTTCTGACGTTTTTCGTTAGTGAGTTAACTCATTTTTAGTAATTTCCAACCTAACCTTTGTATGGGAGGTGGGTGTGGTTATTATCCGATTTTAACTATTTTCATGGTGTGTGGTGGGGTACATAAGAGAATCGACTGCAGGAAGTTTGGTTTATATAGCATCATTGGTTTGCGAGATATATACAAATAACCGATTTGGGGGCTGGGCCACGCCCACATCCCCGGACGGACAGACGGACAGACGAACGGACAGACATCCGGATTTCAACTCCACTCGCCATCCTAATCATGTATATATATATAACCCCATATCTAACTCTTTTATTTCTTGGTGACACAAACAACCGTTATGTGAACAAAACTATAATACTCTGTGCAACAGGTTGCGAGAGTATAAAAAACGAAATCGGTATGTACAATGTATTTCATATGTCGTAATTGCATACACACACCATAAATATGTTTATTTGTATGCGCAATACATAGAAGACGAACAAAACAACTACAACAATGAGACGTAGAGAATTATTAAAAACAATATTTGGAGTTCACAGACGCTGAAACCGCAAAAATATGCTGTTGTGTTGGGCTAAAACATTTCTCGTTACACACTCACCGCACATACAAAGAGTAAGCGCTCCAAGTTATGCAGATAAATACATTTTCGATTTGTTTGAGCTCACCTTAATCGCGGCAATTCACAGTAGACCCAATCCGTGACTTCTTCCAGCCGCACCTCTCTGTGAGTATTGGCCAAATCAGATTTATTGCCGGCGATTACAATGGGAATATCCTTTGGCGGCAGCGGCAATTTATGACATGAAAAGAAAGACAATGGTAAAAGGTAGGTGAGTTACGTGAAGTGAAGTATGGCTAGGCTTAAGTTTAGTTTGTAGGTGAAGTAGTGCTATATGTATGTATATCTATGTTTATCTGTAAATTAAAATCACTTCGCGATATAGCAAATTAAAGAGATTTATTTCTATGGTAAATTCAAGATATTTTCCAATATTTTTGTGATTTAAGTTTTTAAACACATACCACATGCTGGTCACAATAGATTATCCATTTTTATCAATGCTATCAGAGATCATAGTTATGTTTTATTTTAGCTTGTATAGGTATGGCTTTCCAAACGACTTAAGAAAAAAACTTTTGCCGTCGTATATATAGAAATCTGACTAATTTTCTCAAGCGGATAGATGCTTATAAGATCTCAAAGGGTTTCTACCAAATTAGATCAACGATTCGTTTATCCATTTTCCACCATTAATATTACAATAAGATCTTGCCGACATAGATAAGCTCGTGATCTTTTCCACGCAATATCATTTGCCAAAAAAACCTCACTAAATATTTAAGATTTTGTGGAGAACCATCAATGAAGAAATATCATCATAATGAACTACATAGAGTCCAACAAGTTTTCAAATGCAACTTTCTGCAATTATTCGTCAATGAAAATATCTGGTCCTGAAACTTCTGTTACAGTAAACATAACCCCTAGGCAGATTATAATGCAGATTTGAATTATATAATGCAGATTCATAATCCGCAGAGGTTTAATCAATGTAATTAAGAAAAAACAAAGACTAGCGTCTTACAGCTTTCAGCAGGTACCTCCCTCTAACTTTCAACCAGCCAGGCTTTTAAAGTCGTCTAGTCAACTGCAGAACCCATAAATATAATAGCCTTTTCACACAGCCAAATTAATTGATCAATTAAAATTTTGATTGAGTAACGATTTTTTGCCCTTCACGCTGCCAGCTACTCGATAACCGATCAGCTGTTATACATTTTTGTTTTTGCTTTTCATGAGAGTTTGGTAAGTTTTATCTGCTGATTGCTGTTTTATTATTTACATATGTCCATCGATCTAAATCAGCGCTTTAATCAAGCAAAGCGCGGTTAATTTATCAATTCGCTGCTGTGCGAAAAGGCTATTACCAATCTATCTAACGCTAATCTCTTAGCATTTTTGCTTTATTTTTCAGAGAGCGTTTGATTTTCTGTTCTGATTCTGTCACATTAGTTTCGATAGTTGTAGTTAACAATTGTTTTGCTTATCACCGAGTGTCACGGCAATCAACTTATTTGCACGTTAAACTAGCTGTCACAAGCAATCGAATATACATACTATATTTACTTATTTTAAACATAAGCATACTTGCTAACATATTTCTCGGTATGGATGTGTGGGTATGCATGACAAAAGAAGCGCTTGTAAAGCGAAATGTATTCGTTTCAATTCCATATTTTGTGTCATTGACGGGTTAACATTGCAAATTTAATGACTTTTTCGCACCGAAAATATGTTTCTGTATGGAAGTGTGGCTAACTGAGTGAACACAATCAACTTAAGTCACACATAATTATTGACAGTCACTTTTCCGTTATTTTCATATTTTGCTTGGAAATTGTTTGTTTTGCAATTTTTAATGCCTTTCTGTTGCTGAATTCTGAAGAACGCACAATGTGTGAGTAAATCAGTGAGTTTTAAGATGTTATAAATGAAAACACTAATAAACGATGAAGTCGTATGTTTAAATTGAAAATAAATTTAGTTTTTTTTCGCATTTTTGTTATTTATTTTGTGAGGCCAAAAATTTTGTTTTTTAATAAATTTGAGAAACTATGCTACAAACATCACAAATGAAACATCATAAAATATAAAAACTGTGTGCTAAAATAAAGAAGTCTGATGAATTTTCAATTACACTTAAAAACAGATGTACATAAACATATATTTAAGTTATCACATAAGTGAAGAAGTACCTATATACGTATGTACTATATATAGTATTTAAATACACAATAACCCCATTAGTGAGATGAACATAAATATGATTTGGCTAGATTAAAGAGTTTAGCTATGTTTAAGATATGTCAAGCCTCAGTTCTAGCAACAACCAAATTCAGTTGAGAGCAATTTAATAATAAGAATATATAATAAATAACAAATTAATATAATAAATTCCGTCTGGAGAGTACCTTGGCATCAACCACGTTGCCAAGTGTCTAAATATTGAATATCATTGATATTCCTCTCAAACCACGTTCGAAAATTACTTGTTATAAACAACAGAGACAAGCAATCAAACTCACCTGGAAGTCTGCGCGCTGTTCACGTATCTCCTCGAAACACTGTTTGACACATTGAAAACTCGACGCAGACGTGGACGCATAGACGAGCATAAAAGCGTGGGCGGTGGCGATGGACAGACGGCGCATAGCGGGAAATTGCATATCGCCGGAAGTGTCTAAAATGTCAACCTGAAAATACAAGGAGACGGTTTATATTTTTTATTTATTTCATAAATAACAAAGCTAAGGAAGAGACACAGCAGTTTTGTTGAGAAAAGTTTTTATACAAAGAACTGAAATAAGTTAATAAATGCAATTGTCGAATATTTTTAATGTTATTATTAACTTTGTTTTCTTCTTCTTCTCATATATTCGTACTTAAAAGCGAACGAACAAGTTGTGTGAGTTACATTGTGTACCGCACGGCGTATGAGCAACCTTTGGCGATAATGAAAATAAGCTTTGAACAGTTTCCGAATCAATATTGATATGGATTTTTTATAAATCGACTTGAGAAGACCATTATTCATATTGTATGTACTATACATTTATTTTCATTCTCAGAACAAATTTCGTAAAGGACCTTTTCAAAAATAGTTTTCTGTAATTTTAGGAATATATAGGCAAAAGTGTAAATATTATTACTCAAGCGAAGCATATATTTATACATAACATTGTAAAATTCCACTGGCCTTTTTTACCTCTAAAGTGTTAAATACTTTTTTGAATTATGTGTAAGACATGACGTATGAGTAACCTTTTGATAGAGCCAAAGTAATTATTATTTCAAACAATTAACATTATATCAGTATTTTCAGCGCATACATTATAATATTTCGAGTGTATTTATTTGAAAGGCTGCTTAATAATTAAATTTTTTTGATACCTACATACATGCATATACTCGCACTAACAGCAACACCAGCATTTGATATTACAAGTAAATTAATTATTTTAATAACTCAAAGAGCAAATGCAAATGCAATAGTATCTGCGCTGCCCACAAATACCAGAAGGCTATCACACAGCATCTTCTTTATTTCTTTCTGCATTCGTTCATTCGTCCAATTAACCGGCATCTCCATATGTCTGAAGGCGTTTGATTGCATTTGCGCCTAGCCGAGACCTTGAACATTTTTCAATTAATAACAATTACGTTTGCAATTGCAATTATGTCAAGATGCTGTGATTTGAAATGCCACAAAGACATTGATTGCACTTTACAGCTGTAGCTCTTTATTTATGCATTCACACACACATACAAACATATCTCAATTACAGGTGCAATGCATTGTTGTTTGTGGTTGGCATTGAAAATTAAAATTAATTGCTTTATTCGATAATTATTTATTATTTCTTTTAGAACAAGTAACTAATTTAAATTAACTTATTTTACTACCTTTTATACTTAGTTACAAAAGTAATTTATGCAATTCACATTTAGAGAATTTTTTTAACTCGTATTATTGGTACCCTGTGGTGTTGTTAATACTAATTACAGCCACTGAATGATTTTTGCTCTACATAATATTATTTCAATCATCCACTTACAACCATTTCGGCGAAATAATTTTGCTAATTACGTTAATTATGTTAATAATATATCAGCGCGTAGTTAATCAAATTTGCCTTACACCATTTGGTCTTATTATTAAAATATTATTTACAACCAGCTAACTGATGAAAATTATCAGCTGAGCGCAGTTTTCAATAGTCAACTCTAATCAAGGCTATAAAATATTGTATTTATTTCGAAGTTCTTTCTTCGGTTAAATATTTTTGGTTTTTACTTAAATTTTTGCGCTTTTCATTTAATATTTGTTCTCTTTCAAAATCTAAAATATGTGCCACCCTAATGCATATGTCTTTCTAATATTTCCTAGTCATAAATTTCCATAATAAATTTGAAACTCTTTTTTGCTATGCTGTAATGTATATTTTATCCGAAAACTACCGTCGAAATTACTGTGTGTCAGTACCACATGTGCGCATTACACTTAATTATAATGGCATACTATAAACTGGGCCATAAATAATTAGCGAATTTGTATGGAAGCGCAGAAGTCACGTGCCAAAAGGCATTTGCGGCGGATAAAGTACCGTTACGGACATAAATATTATCGCGTTCCGCGCGTAAATACATACATTCTTGTAGATGAATCAACACTCCCGACGCAATTTGCATGCATACACATACACACATGCAAAGAAGGACTTTCCACCGCCAGGGTCGTAGGTACATTAAAATTTGCACATTCCCACAGAAAATAACTGTAAATGCCTTAAATGTAATAAAACGTTCACCTACGTTTGTGTTGTTAGTCGCAGCTTTCATGTTGATTTGGCATTTGTTTGGTTGTCGTTGAGTAAGCAATGTACTCGTCGTCTTTGACAGCGAGCAGTATGTCTAGCACACTCACTCACACACAGAAGCACATAAGTACTAGTCTTGGAAATTCTTTAGACGGCGAGGCTCATATCTCAGTTGTTTAATATTGCTCATACGCTGCGTTGAACCGCAATGAAGAAAGCGTGATTTTCCCTAATTTTTCGCTATCAGCTGCATTCAGCGGCATTTATATGATTACAACAATAACATTTGTACTTAGTGTACAAACTAAGAGCATTTTTGTAGAACTACAATAAATTATCTTTTTTACAGTTATAGTATTTTTGTTGTTGTTTTATTTTGCTAATGATCAGGAAGCTATAGTCATATCAGCTATGTTTAGTATAATATTATCATCATTTTTTTGGAAGCAACGTTTGGAACAGATTAATCTAACTTAACTAATCATAGGAATGAGGTAGTGTGAACCAATCAAGGCATGGATAATCAAAATAATGCTAGTTGATCTAATAGGATCTTAATAACTTCAGAATTCGTACGAACTGACTTATACTATACTAGTACCTAACGTATTAGTTAAGTCTTCGACAGCTGGACTTGTTGCAATTGAAATGAGTTCAATCGGGCTTTAAAATTGATTCCAATATAGCTTTAATTTTTAAAATATCAAAAGAACGGAAAAATTATTCCACAAGTTGGGTGTCAGTTGGTTAATTTAGCAAGCGGTCAATAGAACGAGACTGCCGCAATGAGGCACAACGTGCACCATGGTGTTAAATCGACGTCATAATGAAATAGCATGGCCAGCCATTTGTGGTAGGCAAGAGTGCAAGAGCAGGATAACGCCTAATCGCCGTCGTCGTTACCGCAGCCGACTAGCCTGGACACAAACCATTGCGGTTGAAAAGTGCTTTACTCCAAAGCGTGTGGCAACAATTAGTGACATATGGATGCTTAATGAATGAAAATACATGTTCGTCGTAAAGAGATGATTAAATTTTAATTCACCTCCTCAAGAAATGGAACAATGCGATTACATAATATAGGAGAGCATATCACATAGCATAGAGTTTGTTGAGAACCACTTCCAAAGGTCCTAAAGGTTCTCCAAGCTATTTTTAATTATAAGAAGCTAGTCAAATTCTGTAGATACCCTTGGTTTACTTTCCTTCTCTATCTCTATCTCTATCTCTATCTCTATCTCTATCTCTATCTCTATCTCTATCTCTATCTCTATCTCTATCTCTATCTCTATCTCTATCTCTATCTCTATCTCTATCTCTATCTCTATCTCTATCTCTATCTCTATCTCTATCTCTATCTCTATCTCTATCTCTATCTCTATCTCTATCTCTATCTCTATCTCTATCTCTATCTCTATCTCTATCTCTATCTCTATCTCTATCTCTATCTCTATCTCTATCTCTATCTCTATCTCTATCTCTATCTCTATCTCTATCTCTATCTCTATCTCTATCTCTATCTCTATCTCTATCTCTATCTCTATCTCTATCTCTATCTCTATCTCTATCTCTATCTCTATCTCTATCTCTATCTCTATCTCTATCTCTATCTCTATCTCTATCTCTATCTCTATCTCTATCTCTATCTCTATCTCTATCTCTATCTCTATCTCTATCTCTATCTCTATCTCTATCTCTATCTCTATCTCTATCTCTATCTCTATCTCTATCTCTATCTCTATCTCTATCTCTATCTCTATCTCTATCTCTATCTCTATCTCTATCTCTATCTCTATCTCTATCTCTATCTCTATCTCTATCTCTATCTCTATCTCTATCTCTATCTCTATCTCTATCTCTATCTCTATCTCTATCTCTATCTCTATCTCTATCTCTATCTCTATCTCTATCTCTATCTCTATCTCTATCTCTATCTCTATCTCTATCTCTATCTCTATCTCTATCTCTATCTCTATCTCTATCTCTATCTCTATCTCTATCTCTATCTCTATCTCTATCTCTATCTCTATCTCTATCTCTATCTCTATCTCTAAACTAATCTAGGAACAAGAGAGCTGTGGGATTTTCAAAAACACCATTTTTCAAAACCAAATTTTTTTCAATACTAGAAAACATAAACATAATTATTTTGAAATATCATATTATTTAGAACCTCTCTACTGTACATCCCAAACAGATGGCTTGTATACAAATTCACTTATATTAAGTACTATTAATATTATTGCAAGCATGAAGTTTAGCTTATGAAATTTTCCATCTATTCAAATTTAAAACAATAAAAGAAAATATATTTAGTACCACTTAAGCAATTATATTTTATAATATTCGACAATTTTCCGATGAAAGCATAATACTTTGTAATAATTATATTATTGTGCTCCATTTCAAAGGAATTCTTATGAAATTAAAGACACTTTCGTCAGCTAAAGCTTTCACACAAATACTCAATCAACAACACCCACAAATGTCAGCTACAAATTGAGACTTCAACTATTTAATAAAGCACATGAAATCACTGTTATGTCGGGCCAAATATTACCACAATTACATTGAAATCGATTGCCTAATTTAATTGTCCGTGCGTCTGACATGCGCTCATTTTGACATTGGAAATCCGAAATACCCTTACGCATAACAATTTTTACGTTGATGGCAGAAATATGTATATAAATGACATATAAATTACACACTTAAGTGCTGATATTCACGTTATCTTGGTTTCCTGATGCTTCACTCAATTTAATTAATTCGAATTCAATGGTGTTTATGTTATACATACGTGGTAACGATTTTATGTTACCGAAGCGCGGACATATGTAATTAGTGAAAATGAAAATACAATTTTATCTTGCTTTTCTGAATGTATTTAGCTGATACTCTTCACCTTTTCCAAAGTACATTGGATTCAAGATTAAAAATTTGTTTGGAAACTAGCTAATTACCTTCTTTATCTTCGAAATATAGGTTCTGAGTTCCAGTGATTCTACCTGCGAATTTTAAGAGCAGTAATAATGAACACTCAGTATCTACAACAGTATTGGTGTCACTTTGGTCATATCTTCTTGTGTTCTGACAGTTTCTTATCGGATAATGTTAGAAAACGTTAATGATAGGATCTTTCATTGATAATGTTACCAGTTAAGAAACACAAATTCTATGGAAAACCGTTATCACGGGTCAATATTTTATGTAAAACGCACGCTAAACTCTACAAGTTATGACAGCACATCAATGACATATGACAATGAGATACATTAAAGAGATTTCAAGTATATTACTGGCATAAGATTATCTTTAGAATCCTTCACTTCTTACGATTCAATTGAAAAAAAAATTAATATAATCGAGCATCTCATAAAAAAACAGGCTCATAAGGGTATTTGCGTTTGTCAGAAAAGTAATAAAAACTGTATTTAAAGACTCAAAATAAAATATTCTCAGCATGTCGAAGTTCTCTCTCTTGTATCTGGACTTTCAAAGTTCCATTTAGTATTTATTGAATTCCAACTGACTGGCACACAATATCCAGCGAAAAAGGAATCAAAGGATATTGAAGTAATATTAAACAAATGAGCAAACTCACTAATAAACCATTTGAAAAACTTTTGACAGTTGTTTATTTTGTATTCAGCCGACAAGAAATGATAAAAAATTTGAATTTCTTGACAATTTTTCAATTAAATTTAATCATAGGCAGAGATTTTATAGTCTTACTAAGTCAACTGTTGCTGTGACAATATAAAATAGTACAGTCGACAAAAAATAATGTTTGCAAGGAGAAAATTATTTGAAATTGTGGGAAAATATCATGTTTCTGAGCTAATTTACACAAAATTTAAGATATGCATTGAAATTTCCAATGAAATCGATTTTGGCACAGTAATTAGAAAATTTTTCTTACAAACTTTGTATTTATATACTTATACTTTTATAATATATTTTTGTTGTTGTTGTTTCTTTGTCTATGTATACATTTATTTGTAATTTCTTTATATGTTAGTAACGTGTTACTACATGTAATTAAGTAAGTATTCCTTGTTGCTATGGTGAATAGTTGAAGCATTACATATGCAAAGGCATAGCCCGAGGGATCAGGCTAGCCAAAAACTTATAATACAAAAACAAAATCAACAATGTAGACATTGAAAACAAAAAAGTCAACGAGAAATTCAATTAAATCATAACATGAGTCGCCACTCACACCATTTTATTTCGACGCATATCTTTGATGGCTTAACGATTTTCTGCTTGTGAAACCTGGTACACTAACATACACTACGTATACGTACAAATCCAGTGAGTATACTAAACCAAAGACAATTGCTGCAAGTTAAGGTATTATTAAGTAACTAATATATGGATAGCAAACACATTGTCCACGAACATCAAATAATCGTAAGGTGCAGTTCACATCGGCTGCAACTTTCTTTCAATCTTGAGGCATTATTGTGATATGAAAACTGAATGTCAGAAACTCAAAATTGCCATTGAATTGGATGTGAGAGCCGGTTTTAAAATTCCGATTATGAACACTAATCGTGGCACTATCTTAGGAACTCAACATTTGTTGGATTTTCGAGCTATTAGTCAGATATTCAGACTTTAATGTTATGTAAACTGAGCTACGATGAAGTGTTTGAAGACAAGCCAAATTGTTACAACTTAGGCCGCTTGCACGATTATCATAGGTTCTATGTACATGAAAAGACAGAATTTTATTCGGTCTAGGACAGCCTAATAGACAAACTTTCTCAAAATGAATGAAATAAAAGCTGATAAGGGTTTTAAAGAAGGGCATAGAGTTTTGAATAATATCGTGCGAACAAATCTCTATTTTCTGATTTAGAAAACATAGCCTTTGAAAGAGAGCAAAAGTTGATCTCTAGTGGAGAGCAACAGACTATTGGCAATCATTACTAAAGCTTTAAGTTTTAAGTTATTCTTTAAATGTTACTCACCTTCAGTGTAACGCCGCCCAAATCGTATTCGCGATTAAAGAGATCCTCAACCGTGGCGCGATATTTGTCTGTGTAGGTCTTGAAGAGGAAACGTTTGATGATGGATGATTTGCCCACACCAGCACCGCCCAGGATAACCAGTCTTATGCGTTCCAAATCGGCCATTATGAATGTGGCTAACGACGGTTGCTAGGATGACGAACAACAAAACGTTACCGCTATTATTTGTTTTAACTGTAAAAGCTGTGAGTTCTAAACTTGTTGGCTGAGCTTAAGTGCGCTTATGTTTTTGACGACTTATAAACCGTTCGTTAACGTAGCTGTTGACTCAATAACTGCTTTGCTTTAGAATACTTTATATTCTTCTATTTGATCTTCACGCTTCAAGCGACGGCGAATGAAGCTTTGATTATGTTAATCTTATGTTAAGAGCTTGAACTGTGACTTTGATTAGAAAAGCTCGACAGTTGATTAAAGAATGGTACAAATTTAAAGCTTCTTATGAATTCCTTATACCTTATACGATACTTAGTGATGCGCTCACTATAAAAACAAAAATAATAAATTCTCAGCAGTCTTTCAGCGAGAATACTACAAATATTGCTTTAATGCCCATGAAGAGGTTTTACCACACTCTTAATTTTTTTTTTATTTGTGCTTAGCACTATTTCATTACTGTTTGTAATCATTACTCAGCACAGAAGAGTGGGCGTGAACGTGCGGGAGTTTTACGAATGCGCGTTAATTTAATTATGCTCGTTTTTTCTATTTGTCGTAGCACTTTTTTCATAGCCTATATTTTATTTTTGAATAATTGTTGTTGTTGTACGCATTGTCAATTATCAGTGCGCCACTTTATTGCTGCTACACGATTTATGTTTTGTGGCGACACCACATGCTGTCAGCACCGTGTCTCAATCTCTCTCTTATCGCACTTCCACTTGCTTCTTTTATAGCAGACGCTGTGGGTGATCGATTCTATTTTCACTTTATCTTTCTTGTATTCTTTATTTGTTACTTTTTGTTGTATTTGCTCACATTAGTGTCGAATTTTATTGGCTACAACAATCAAATATCTTTGTGGGTTGTTTGCTCAACCGTTATGCCATTGTGTGTCTTGAAGAATGAGCTGAAAAGATAAATTAATAAAAAAAAATAGTATTTAAATATCTTATTGAATTTAATGTTAAGGGACATAAGTTACAATAGATGCGATTTTTGTGCCTTAGGCTATTCCCGACACAAGTTGTGAGTAAGTAAGTGAGGTATTATTGACAAGTCCATATAAGCTCTGGTAGAAAAAACTACAAGACTCATAGTTTTTACATATTTGAAAAATTAAAGAAATTTTACTATTATAAGGTATTTGAAATTCTCAGTACCACAGCGCCACCTAGTGTGTATATATATAAAAATTGAATTCATTAAAAAAGTTTTGATCAATAGTACACTCTGTGGTGCGATTGCCTGAGTCCAGCATTACGGGAACAATTCGAGAGAGAGAACGAGATCTCATTGCTGAATATCGCATAAGATTGAATTTGATGACGATAAAAGAAACAGTGGTGGTGAAGTATATGCTTTGATAGCCTCGATCTCAAACTCTGTAGTCCCTTTCGTGTAGGGTAAAATTTGTTCGTTTTTCTTATCGAACTATTAATTTCAGCATGCGCCTTTATTGGTCTGGATGTTTAAAGAACGCATGTTGGTTTTGGGCTGAATTGTGAGACTTTTATACAAATGTAGTATAATCAAGCAGTGCTGCTCAGTCAATTAACTGTTTACATGCACCTGCTCGAAGGCATTGTAGCCAACTAAAACTATTACAGTGTTGCTGTAAATATATTATTAATGAAAGATTCTTAAACTTGATTGATAATGTAAATATAAATTGAAATGTAAATTAGATGAATTTACGTCTATGTATTTATATAACTCCACCGCCTTGCCCACAGAAATTTCAAATCAAGACATTCGCACATTCATACACACCTAACTGGTAATTAACTGTGCGCCCAACTTGAGGCTTAGAGCTATCAAATCTATGTATTTTGGTACTTTGTATATGAATGTACATGACTATATTATAATGTTAAGTAAATATTTGTGTTTAATAAATTTAATGAATTGACCGGCACTTACAATGTATATGCACCAATACCACCAGATATGGACTATGTAAATACAGTGATACACATAATTGTTTGTTGAGTAAAGGTTTGCGTAGTTTTTCATTTGATTATACATTTAATTTTAATATTAATAACAAGACGAATTTAAGGTTTTTTTTGTGCAAAAACAAAATTGAAAACCTTCGGGATTGAGTTAAATTAATTAGTTAATATATGTATTCTATTGCTGGAAAAAATAATACGAGCTGCAGAACTAAATAGAGAGGGTACAATCTTCTACAAGAGTGTACAGCTCCTGGCGTATGCCGATGATATTGATATCATCGGAAGCAACAACCGCGCCGTTTGTTCTGCGTTTTCCAGACTAGATAAAGAAGCGAAGCGTATGGGTCTGGTGGTGAATGAGGACAAGACGAAATATCTCCTGTCATCAAACAAACAGTCAGCGCACTCGCGTCTTGGCTCCCACGTCACTGTTGACAGTCATAACTTTGAAGTTGTAGATAATTTCGTTTATCTGGGAACCAGCATTAACAACACCAACAATGTCAGCCTTGAAATCCAACGCAGAATCACTCTTGCCAACAGGTGCTACTTTGGACTGAGTAGGCAATTGAAAAGTAAAGTCCTCTCTCGACGAACCAAAATCAAACTCTATAAGTCGCTCATTATTCCCGTCCTGATGTATGGCGCTGAAGCGTGGACGATGACAACATCCGATGAGACGACTCTTGGGGTTTTCGAGAGAAAGGTTTTGCGCAAGATTTATGGTCCTCTAAACATTGGCAACGGCGAATACCGCAGACGATGGAACGATGAGCTGTACGATTTATACGACGACATTGACATAGTTCAGCGAATAAAAAGACAGCGGCTACGCTGGCTAGGTCATGTTGTACGGATGGAAGAAAACACTCCAGCTCTGAAAGTATTCGATGCAGTACCCGCTGGAGGAAGCCGCGGAAGAGGACGACCTCCACTCCGGTGGAAAGACCAAGTGCAAAGTGACCTGGCTTCACTTGGTGTTTCCAGTTGGCGCCAAAAAGCAAAAAGGAGGAATGAGTGGCGCGCTCTGGTGGATTCGGCTATAATCGCTTAAAGCGGTTCCTACGCCAAATATATATATATATATAATATATGTATTCAACAAAAGCACTGCAGGCCTTCATAACAATAATTAAAAGAAAACAAGCTAAGAAAGGCTAAGTTCGGGTGCAACCGAATATTTTATACTCTCGCAACTTATTGCTCCAGTTTTATTAAGATAACACACAATTTGACTCATGTTTCCGACATAAAGTCCACTAAAATAACGAATATCAACAAAAATAGTATATTGGGGCTAAGATAATACCTGAACCGATTTCGTATTTTTGAAAAACCTTTAACCAGGTATATGGGAGCTAGGGGAAGTTATAACCCGATTTTAACAATTTTTGGTACACAAACAAACTCTAATGTTCGCTCTGAATTAAATTAAAATATATGAGAGATTTAACGATATTTTCAGTGAAAAATTTTCCTTAAGCACTGAGTTCTCCAGATGTCCGATATCCGGGGCCTTGAAAAGTTATAGTCCGATTTCGAAAATTTTTCCATAAGCTCAAATACAGTGTTTTATTCCCCTATCTTCATTGGTTAAATATTCTAAAGTGAACGAAGTGGGAAGTAGGCATGGTTGTGAACCGGTTTCGCTCATTTTTTATTTGTGTTGTCAGGGTGTACCGAATTTCATTTAAATCGGTCGAGGAGTTTTGAACCAAAAAAAAAAAAACTCAAGTTACGTTTAAAAATCGTGAAAATGATTTTAAGAATAATCTTGATAACGTATTTGATATCGCACATGCTAATGCTTTTGATATGATAAGAATAGAGGAAGACAAACTATTTCTGATGAAACAACGGGAGCCAGGTCGACCAGGATGTCTTGGTGGTGTGGACAGAAAGTTAGCGGATAAAGAAGAAAGAGCTAAACAAAGACAGATAGGTGAAGAGGAAAGAAATGTCAGACATAGTGAGTTATTGGCAGTCCCATCAACTTCAACAGCCATTAATGTAATAAACTCAGATGATTCAGGGGAAGAAGAGATTTTGGATACACAAAACGCAGTACCAGAAGAAGCTCCATGCACTAAAAAAAGAGGTCGAAAAAATATTGTAACACCTAAACTTGTTGCGACATTGGATCGATGTCAACTCAGCATAAGAGACTCTGTTTACGTTCTTCATGCAGTCGTAGAGGCACTTGGTCTAAGTAGCGATGATTTCACCATCAACAAGTCCTCATTTCAGCGAATTCGTACTCAGACTAGAAAATCCAGAGCAGAAGCAATAACAGCTGACTTTCAGAACAATATACCTGTTGTAGTAACAGTTCATTAGGATGGGAAACTTTTACCTGGGTTGGACGTGCGAAGTTCAAAAGAAGAACGTTTACCAATTGTTGCTTCATTTGACAATAGAGAACAGCTTCTCGCAGTACCAAAACTAGACAGTTCTTCTGGTAAGGTTAATGAAAAAGTACAGATAATGTGCTGCGATACAACTGCTTCCAATACCGGCCGTTTCAGTGGAGCTTGTGTTCTTCTAGAGCAGATTTTAGAGAGAGAGTTGCTGATATTTGCTTGTCGCCATCATATTTATGAGCTGGTCCTAAAATCTGTCTTTGAAATCAAACTGAAACAAGTAACTAATAGTCCTGTCATTCCCTTCTTCAAACAGTTTAGAGACAATTGAAAAAACATCGATTCTAATAATATTGAATCTGCCTTGATTTCATACAGAATTATACTACTGAGACTGATATTACATCCTTGTTGATGTATTATAAGGCAGAACTATACAAATCTTTTGTAAGAGATGACTATCGGGAATTGGTAGAGCTAAGTGTAGTATTTTTGGGAGGAGATATATAACGTAAAATAAAAATCAGACAAGATGGATGTCAAGAGCAATATATTCATTGAAAATATGTTTACTGCAGTCTCAATTTCATATGAACGCTAATGATAAAAAGGCTCTGCAAGATGTTTGTTTGTTTATTGTAATATTGTATGTTAAACCATGGCTTCAATACTCGGTGGCGACTAAAGCACCAAACCAAGATTTGTGCTTTTTGAAAGCATTGAAAGCGTATGAAAAAGTTGATGCAGCTATATTTGAAGCTTCCATAAGCAAGTTTAGTCAGCATTTATGGTACCTTTGTGAAGAAACTGTTAGTTTATCACTTTTTGATAATAAAGTTGATAATGAGACTAAAAGAAAAATTATTGCCAACTTAAACAGAGAGGAAAGTCCGAATATTGGAAAGCGCTACATCCCATCGACGCTAGAAATGTCTAATACGTTGTTTGGTAAGTCTAATTTTTATAGATCTTATGTATATTATTTTTGTTATTTAAAATTTAATATATTTTTGTTTTGTTTCAGATAAAACTCTGGATGATTTTGTTTCTATACGGAGCATCCATTTTTTTCAAGATTTCAAATAGATGCAAGCTTTCTCCACGTCGATGTATCTGCTTGGGAAGGTAATGCTGCCTTTCAGGACACTTTACGAAAAGTAAGCCGCCAGTTGAAAGAGGTAAATGACACTGCTGAAAGGGCCGATAAATTAATGCAAGCCTTTAACGGACTAATCACAGCCGAAGAAGAGCAAAAACAATTTTTATTACGATGTGTCCAGGAACATAGGCACTTATATCTAGATTGTAAAAAAATACTCTAAAAAGAAGTTATCCTGCTTAATTTTAAGGTTCTTTTAATAAATATTTGTCTAACCTAACCACTTTTTTATTTAAAAGCGTTTCAATCACTTTTACAGTAACACAAATAATAGATAGGCTATATCTCAGAATAATGGCTATATACTAAGACAGAGAAAACTTTGGGGGGTTGGTCGGCACGAGTTGTACTCGTCGTAGAAAGATGAAAATTTATATTTGAGTATATATTTACATTTATAAAAAATATATAGGGAATGCGTTTTGAATTTCTAAAAAAAATTTTTTTTCCTCATATAAGGGACACCCTAAAGTACGTATATATGCTGCATTTACTTTTTCTCTAAAGTTTCAGTGATAATAATAATATTTTCTACCTTATCGTCTCTTTTTCTGCAGCATTATAACCATAAATTTGCAGCGTTGCACACACACACGCAGCTTATAGAGTTCGTTATGTATATGGTATATAAGCAAAGTATAAAAACAATCACTCTGCATAATAATTACGTTTATTACTCAGAAAGAACGTTAAGTGATTTAAGCTTTGAATATTTTTACTCCACGTATATTAATTTTGACATGACATGACTTTTTTGGAGCCACTGAGCGTTGATTGAAGCTCAAAGTGAATTTGGTGTATATTCTTTTCGTATATTTATTTATTTTTTATATATTTTAAATGAAAATCCAATATTTTCGGTTTATAATGGTATTAACTATATGTAGTACATACATATTACATACTTGGACTCATACACATAAGCAATGAAAATTGGATTCTACAATAAATATTCATATAAAGGGGTTTAGTCTTTCTCAATCCATGCGCTAGCGGCAGCAATATTCTCGACACTACGGGCACTTCTTTGTCTCAATGGCATGGGATCATTTGGTACCTTGTCTGTGGATTCTATTTTTTTCACTAGACGCTTAATTGTTGATCTGACAGAACGATTATGACGATCATAATTTGGACATAGCACTGTTAAAGTTGAGGCCATTCACTTCCAATTTCGATAGTAAATTTTTATAATTTCAGCTCGTTGTTGGATCGTATATATTTCCATGATGAAATGACAAACCTTGCTAAAGTGAAATGTCAAAAGAGCGTCCAAAAATATGGCGTCGTTTTCTGTCCCTATTGATCTACTTTTGTAGCTTCCTATTGAAAAACCTTTCATATATATAAATATATTTATGTGTGTATTAGCTACATTTTTGTTGACTCGAAGGATGTAACAAAAATGCTGCAAATATACAATTTCCAGAAAACATTCCTTTCCAATGCTCGAAGAATTGAGAGTTTCACCTTTAACAGTCCCAGAACTTGGCCAACTAAAACCGTTAGTTAGTTAGTTAGAAAAGTATTCGCAGGCAACTCAATACCATCTACTTGAAATAAGGACTGCGCTGATGCTCTCATTGCTCCCCTCACTTTTCCGGAGAATTTCGAATAGCGCTTGTTTACCGTTACCACCAACAAGCAATTTATGTTGATTTCGTATTACAAAACTTACGAGAGCAGCTGGCAACCGTCGCCTACCGTCGAAAACACCTCACCTAATGACAAGCAAATGAACAACAACAATAACAAGAATGAAAGAAATGAGTCACAATAGCTCAAACTGCAGGCAATGCCAATTTCAATATACTCCTACAGACGCACATACACATATACATATATGTACATGAACTAAATAGAAGCCAACAACAACAAAATACCTGCAGCAACTGTAGTGATAGTCGAAACAATGAAATAGCAACAAATGCCAATGGAAGTTGAGGGAAACTCAGATTCCTTGGATGCTACAGTTTGCTGCCAATAATGCCAATATTGCCGTTACGTTTTTGCTCGGGCAAATCTAATATGCATATGTCGCAAGTAATGAATTGTAAGTGAATTTGCCCCTCTCATTTTATGTGTATCTATTTGCATGCATGTCAGCAGCAGTAAAGAACATTTAATATTTTCCCCTTAAACACGCTTTGAAATAATTCACAATTGTAAGACACGCAAAAAAACTGTAATGTTTTCCCCAACTTATTATCTTTTAAAGAGCAGTATACATATACTCTGTCCGAAGTCAAAATTGTTCGCCACTTTTTAGTTTATTGTGTTCTTTTAAAGATTTAAGACGACCCTGATCCATCAATATATCAATATTTCCTCGTATTTCAGTTATAGAAAATTTTCAAGAGGATAGCTTGGATTTTTTTCAATTAATTTCAAATTGATATCTGCCGAGGCACTTAAGAGAAATATAATCAACAAAATAATGACTATTATTAAATTAAAGTAATTTCTAAGTATTTCTCAATTGATTTTGCAAGCGAATAATTTGTGTGTAGACATGAGTATTGGTAATGGCAAAGATTTCTGACTATTGACGAAGCAGATACCCATAAGCAAAAACATATGGAAACAATTCTACGAATCCCTCTCTTATACATACAAACAAACGAAATAAATGTTTTTACAACAAAAGCAGATTTCCATATTCGCCGAATTAATTGACATTACTTCGGGAGATTTATTTCGAATTCCGAGAAATTTCCCAACTGCTCAACTGCTCAGATTGGTCAACGTGGCACTTGGGAGGGGTTCACCAAATTGGGGCAGCCGTGATGAGCTATTTCAGTGAAGAGTTGGCAGACAATGCGCTATGTTAGCCATTTGTTCTGCAACAGCTTAACTATTTAGGACTCAAGTGGGAGTTATGATTTTCATATTATTAAGAATTATTTAATGCTTGTGTTAATATTTTTATTTCTTTTGATTTACTTTAGAAAACATTACTACTGAAGCATATGATCAGATATTGGCAAATTGTGATATTCACTAATGGAAAGATACAAACAAAAAATATTAATTAAGCTATGCTGTTGAGAATTAGAAAGAAAAAACGAAGAAGCGCATCAAATAGTTGGCATATTTTTATTGATAAAAAAACTATAGATTTTTTTTGGAGCGCTCTAAACCTTAGAAATTTGAGTTATGGTAGAATTGTTTTATAATGAAAAATAAAATTTTTATTCTATTATATTATATAATTCTATTATATAATGAAAAAGTAAATGAGGGATTCAATGTAATCGAAAATAAAACCAAGGGACTGCCAAATTAAATGTGAAAACCCACATATGCACAAATAACTGGGTGTAGAATGAAGCAAGAGGTTTGCCGAATATTTTGTGAGCAGCCAGCATTTCTCTTTGATGCTGGCTTATTTGGAAATATGGAATGCGACTGCTTAGTGATTATGATGTTCATTCGAAATTGCGAAATTTCACGGCGCTTTGACGTGCACACAGGCATAGATGAAAACATTAGCAAATTAATTAACAAATGAACGGTAGAGGAGTTCAGTTAAACTGCCACCACCAATAATAACAGTAGCAAAAATTGAAATAGCCACCAACATGTGTATATAAAGCCTCTACGCAATCATTAACAGAGCGCAATGCAGAAATAGAATCAGCAGAAAGAACCGTTAATAAATTCAAACAGACCTGTCTTCACGATACCCATCACGATGTGGTCAATTTTTTTCACGGGATCCTTCAAAATATAAACAAACTTGACTTTACATGACCTCATAAAATATACATAATCACAAAATGTAAACAAACCCCTGCCAAAGGTCATTGACCTCGACTAAAATGTAAACAAATCCCGGCCAAAGGTCATTTACGGCGCTTGGATCTAAAACCAGAAAAGAAAGTTCTTTAATTTAAATTTTATTCCCATTAACCTTGCCGAAATCTTCCAATACAATACAATACACGAAATCAGAAACTCAATAATTTTCGAAGTGATGTGCCCGAAAAAAAGGACCTCTACGAAATTATTTGCCCCCAAAACGCCAACACGCTTCGCTTCCATAATAGATCCGTTTACTTACTGAGGCTGAATTGAGCACCCGAATTGACCCAAGGTGAGCGTACAGTTAATACGCGGGAGATAACATGAAGTATTATTTGAAATTGGCGTGCTGGTACACAATTACATACCTACACGTGTGTTGTGCCTTACTTCAATCACTTTTAATTTGTGAAAATAATTTGCAGCAGGAAATTATTCGAAAATGTTGTGAAATGCACCAAGAGTGGAATCAAAAATCGATATTTGTTGGGGGATTGAGTGGCTCAAAGCTGCACAGTAACAGAGATAATAATAAATTTTGGGGAGACACAATTACAGCTCTGTCACTTACATTCATTTAAGAAATGGCCGCCAACTATGCTGTGAAATTGCAACGCAGCAGGTGGTTTTCGGCAGGCTAGTGCCAAATATGAAAAATAATATAAAGTGAGACAATTTAAGTTCGGTAGAAGCTAAAAGCACATGTTCTGCGTTTGAAAATTTGCTGGGAAACTTCATTTCCATTAGTTAATGCTCGTACACCGAAGGATGATGATGGTCTAACTTTATGATGTATTTATTACTAAGGCTCCGAAATGTATTTAGTTAGTTACATTTCTTAATCGACAATGGGTTCGTGGTCAACTCTCCACATAGAATGTACCGAAATATATTTTCAAAATGTTGTCAAGGTAATAGTGCTTGTTCGGATAGATATCTAGATATCGAAAATCGTCAAATGAATTGAGCTAAGTTTGTACAATTTATAGGTCGACGCTCTACAAGCTCCAAGCTGAATGATCTTTAGAATGGTTTCAACGAATGAGCTTTACACAGATTTTATGAGATACTATAAGAAAGCTATACACAATCTTAAATTTCATCTAGAATTGAACGCAACCATCCTAGCGCATACATATACATATATGTACATTCTAGTGCAATCAAGTGTCTAACGAAACACTTTCCCGAGCATACACACATTTTCATATCCTTTTCGCCCGCTTTTGTTAGCGACGCCTGAAGTTTTGGAACGCACTGCCCAATTCTCCCAAAAGTTCTTCCAATTTTGCAGCGCTTTGAGTGTGTGAGTGTCGACACAAATGCGTTTAGTGTGTGTACGAACGAAATTTAACAAAGCACTCACCGTTAGATGTAAGCATACGCTGCGCAGCACTTAAAAGTGGCGATATTTTGCTGAGAGGTGGGAGCACAGCCGCAAATGCTACGGCTGAGGAGGCCGCAAAAAGATAGAATAACAAGCAACGAAATTTTTTGTAAATTTTTTGCGGAGGGGAGTTGTGGGAAGGCAGTGGAAATACAAAAAGGATATTCATTCATCGGATGCTGAAATCAACACAGTCACCAGCACTTTTCTTCTCTTAAGGGTGCACAAATTTAGTTTTCGGTCTGTTCACTATGGACTTAAAAGACAATGCATTTCTGTAGCAAACCTTTAAATATTTTTAATTAAAATTGTATAAACTCTTTGTCGGTGTACACTTTATACATGGAATGTTTCCAGAATAGCATTCAGCTTCAACTATAAAATATCAGCAGTGTTACCACAGTATTTTAAATTACTGAACTGATATGAGATCTTCATGGAGCTCACATAACTGATTATGGCATTAATAAGTTAAAACGTCACTTCCCCGTTTTCTGGTTCGTTGATTATATAATTAGAACTCGATGTTTGACAAAGATTGTCAGATACTCAATTCAGGTACTGAGAGCTTGAATTTTTAATAGACATCAGTTATTTGGTGAGAATTTTAACGGATGAATCCGATCCATTTCGAAGAGAGGGAGTAGAAGCGGAGAGGCGTCAAATATTAAGTGTTTACAAGAATAAAAACTTCAATTTCACTAATTCACTATTCAACTGTAGTAGCCTTTTCGCAATGATAAATTAATTGATCAATTACAATTTTAATTGAGAAAGCAGTTTTTGCTCTTAGCACTGCCGGCTATTCGATAATCGATCTGCTGTTATATAGTTTTGTTTTTGCTTTTCATAAGAAGTTGGTAAGTTTTATTAGCTGATTGCTATTTTATTCTTTCTTTCCAGCAGCGACATCTACCGTCGAACAGCGTGAACAACAGTTCGCACACAAAGAACTTATATATAATTATAAATACGTTCTTTGTCGCAGAGTTGCATTGCATTTTCAATTTGTGTGTGTGCGCATAGTTGACATGTTAACCTGTGATTGACATAGCTATATGGACTTAAAAGCATTACGTTGCATACATTTAGGCGTGTAAGCATTTGCAAACGATTGCATGAGTTCCTGAGTGCACTTACATACAATTGAAGTTGGTGTTTGAGTGAATCAACTTTGGTTGCACGCATTGCAACTATATAGACATTGACAAACCCTCAGCCGAGACAACAAGTTTCGTTCAGTCGAGTAGAGCGGCAAGAAGGCACGAATGCAGTCAGTGGGTCTTTCACTCAATCACACGCACATGTCTCTGCAATGCAGTTAGTTAGTATTCAGTGCTTACTAAGTCACTCGCTTAGCTATTTGTATTTGCTTTTTTAAATCGCTGTTTTGAAGGAAGGATATCTACATTAAGAAGGGATGTTAAAGCGTGATGGCTTACTTCATGCCGCTCAATTAATGTCAAAAGTTTTATCAGATGTTCGAAATGCTATTTTTGGTTTTAAAGAAAATGCTAAATGCATTTTGAAAAATCCTTTTGTTACTAAAAATTGTTGGTATTTGGAATTTTAATTTAAATAAAATTGAAAGTGAAACATTTCTAGTTGCACAAGTTTTTTTTAATTAAGTCAATAGGTGAGAATACAATTTAGACAGTTAACAAAAGTGCATATAAGAGAGCCTATATGACTATGCAGATGATGGTCTAGGGAACAATCAAATCAATATTAAATAATATATAGATATAGTTCGATCCCTTGTCTATTATTACCGAATAGAAATTGTCAATGTTAGAAGAAGAAGAGATGAAAAAAAGTCATAATATAACGAACGATAAAGACATTAATGATGATTTTTCAAACGTTTCAACTTGTTTTTTTTTTTTTATTTCGGAACCCAGATAAGGCATTTTACTAGAAGCATTATGATGATGCAGACAATATGGGCTCATTAGGTGAAAACAAGAAGCAAACAATTTGGTTTTCCTGTGATTCGCATTAAGTCAATGCGATAAAATTCAACTGAAGAGTCGGCGGGAGAGAGACGAAGCACCTGTGCAGCTGTGTGCTATTAGGTGCGGAATATTGTTGCATGCAACTGTAATGATTTGCAATGGCTGCAGTTGTTGGCTGTTTGCTGTTGGCGGCTGTAATTGCTCGCTTCTCGCATAATGATTAACCGGAAATGGGTCTCTTTAATGACAGTGTAGCTGAGTGACTGAAATGACTGGCTCGCTGGCTTGATTGCGCTGCGGCGCGGGATCTCGGTGGCTCGCTAACTCGCTTAGCCAACCAATTAACTTATCAACCTGCTTTATGAGTACACAAGCGTACATCGGTGTAGTCCGTCATTAGCTTTTACATTAGGATGTGATAAATAGGAGACAATTCACTTCGGATATTTTCGCTCTAATATCGGTAGTTCCTTATGTACATCTTCGTGTGTGGGTATATGTACATGTATATCTATTTTTATTGTTGTTTAGCAGGGTTTGGCTTAAACGCTTTACTTTATATTATCCATTTTCCTACTTGTTAAAAGTGTTCATCGATTTTCGTTCTTCAATGGAGTAAGCTTCGATCAGTAGCAACATTTTGTCGTTCAACACTTTGTTGCCACTTTTACTTGGTTATGTTTTTAATTTTACTTTTATTTCACCCCTTTGTATTCGTGGAAAAGCTTTTAGGGGGAAATCAATTGTCGTCTGTTTGGCTTTGCAGTTCCACGAAATCAATTAACTTAGCCAAAGTGCCGAACTTATGGAGCTTTAATTAAAATATTTTATATTTTTTTGCCGGTATTGCCAATAGAAAGTTCTTTGTCAGAGTTTGATTATATGTATGCTGGAAAGCTGAAGCTGTTTATCGGAGAACTATAAGTAATAAAACTGCAAGTCCGTGGTTTTGAGTGTGCCTAATGTGAAGATTGCGTGAGTATTGCACCCACTCTGCGGCGCTTTTATTACTATTACCGAGAGATGGTTATTACAAAGAGATGGCTAGGGTCATAGATAAACTGTATATAAGCTATGGTCATTTATATTTTTTGGCTCAAACTTAATGTGTATCGTCGCCAAATGCCAAAAAGAGGTCGCACATGCCTATGTTTAGGCAGAAAGCTTATTATTGAAGTATAGAAAGCGAATATATTTGAACTCAATAAAATGCTGTGATTTTCAAGCCAGATAGCAAAATGTAGTTTAGGCTTTAAATATTTTCAATTAACAGATAATTCGTATTCACATGCTTATATTAAAAATTAACGTATTGCATATGGCGTATGAGTAACATAAATATATTTGAATGTGCTCCACTCTCATTGTTTCCAAACGTCTTTGTGTTAATTATCTTTCTATTTCTTCTTGGTCTTCATCATTTCATGACGAAAACTAAGGTCCTTATTCCACAACAACAACGACAATCCATACATAATTCTTAATAAAGAGTAAAAGATAAACATTTCAGTTGAAGACATCTTGAAGGATTTTCGAAAAAAAGGGCAAAATCTAATATGTCTGAAAGGGAACCATTATCCATATTTGCTTTAATATGTTTCATTTTCAATATATCGTCTGTGCTTTGCAGCTTTGAATATAAATGTGTGCTTCAAGATTCAATTAATACAAAATCCAGCCAAGTACATCAAGCAGCCAATTTTTTAACAAAATTAAATTAACCGAAATTAAGTGCAAACCAGAAACTGTAATCCAATTTCCTTTAACGGAACTAAAACTTTGCGTAGTTTGTGTATGACTTTGCATGATTTACAAAATAACACCGCAATAATAACAAATAAGTTAATGGGGCTGAGAGCAGAGAGAGGAGAACGATATGTAGTACATGAAAGGGTTTATGAATTGATGGGGAAACACACACTCACATACATATGCATATACATATTTACGAAAACTAATTATAATTGCATATTCATGGAATGCCACAAATAATTCAAAGCAGCCGGTAAGTAAAGAGAGATAAATAAGCACGTAACTTGCTGCAATGTGTAAAGGTAATTAAATGGAAAATCTGTAATAATTGAGAAAAATATCAAAAGTTCAGATATAGGCGGGGTTGCACATGAAACGACCATACACACGCATGCAAAAAAATGGCATTTTCTCACTTTTGAAACACTTGCGGTCAAATATGCATGCATGTGAAAAAGTTTCTATGTGTATGTGAATTGCTCAGCATTTCGAGAAATCTCAATACATAGTATGTTAATTTGCGCATTTGTGGAAAAGTGCTGTAAGCGAAAACTACATGACTTCCAGGATAATCATTAAATTCTTGCAAATTATTATATTAGACCGCACTGGGTAAATTAATTGTCATTATGTGGCAACCCTAATGGGACCTCTCTACCACACAAAAGCCATCACACTGATTATAATTACGCAAGATTTTCAGTCACATATCAATGAAAAATATGAAGAAAAGTATGTTATTATAGCTACCAAAAGCTCATCAAAAGCATATAAGAGTTAATCACTTAAAGTGAATAGCGAGATATAACAGGCATTCGCTTATATTCACTGGAACGCCAATATAATCTGTAGGGTACTTCGGCACTGCAATAAACGCTTGATAAAATTGTGTAATGTGAAACCTGAGGATGATGTCACGCAATGTTCTTGGAAGAAAGAAAAAGTAGTAAAACTCAATAGAATTGTAAATTATGCCTTCGTATTGGCTGGCGGCTATGTCTTGAACGCTCACGCAGACGCTTAATAAAGTGATAAAGTCATATACCTACATATAAGATCCTGTTAAGAAGTATGTTCCCACGAGTAGTGGTATTATTTGCTTTCTTGTTGTTCCTCGACTGAAGTGCTTAAGCATATGCCACATAAACTAAGGGTCGCTTTGTATGACACAAAGTACAGTAAATTGATGCAGCGAGCTTCCAAAGGTAAATTATGAAGTGAAGAAGTTAGCAAATATTGTGAGCTGAATTTTTCCCCTCATAGATTGAGTGGCGAATAGTTTGAAAGGTTAACAGCTTGCCACGGTGGCAAAATACCTGAGTCGTCGCTGATTTAAGGAAATTTCCATAAATAAACTTGAGTGTTGGCTGGCGGAAGCTCAAATTATGCGTGACAACAAAAAGAGATTAACCATATTTATATATGAGAGAAAATGTACATATGTATATTCCTTCATTGTGAAAGCATACCTGTATTCGTTCTGCCACATTATTGACAAGTCATCGCGTCCAAACTCAACACAACTATTTAATACATATTTATGAGCTGGCCCTGCCACTACACACCTGTCGACGAATCTAATCAATCTCTTCGCTCATTTCAAGTAAGAACTCATCATACCCGGCCACCAGGTGGCGCTGCTACATATTTGCTGACCTCTGTCCCCTCATCCGCCTTTGTTTACTAAATGACACTATGTGGCTTACTATAACACATTGAGTTTGTATGTATAACTTAGGGGTGCGCGTGGGCGTGTATGTAGTAATTACAAGGATACTTCTGTTCGTCCGTGTTTTGGTTCTCAACTTCATTGAGCTGGAAAATCCTTCATCATCGGTTGGATGTATATTGTAGTATGGAATAAATTCCGACAGAACAAAATCTACCGCATAACCTCACCTATCTCTCCGCGAGTAATCAATGACTTATCTTTACGGAATAAATGAATAGAAGATATTTATTTATTTATAGAAAAAATTGAAAAATACGGTGGTGAGGTCAAAGTTCAAACGATTATTTTTTAGTTTTCAAATCGAAATACTGTATTACAATATCAACTGTTGTAAGAAGAGAGTATATATTTATTGTTCACACTTAATGGTACCATGCATCAAAAATTATTAGAGGGTATCACCCAGAGCTTGAAAAGCTGTCAATAACTTTCAATGACTTTCAAGGATCAAACGATTATCACAAGCAGCAGCTAAAATACCATCACATCAAATATGAACTTCACCTCAATCTCTAAATTTAAATACCGAGGGCAACATCGTACCCACAGTCGGGCTATATATTTTGAACTGACTCGGATTTTTATCCTTTAAATCCATATATACTGGACAGTATTCCTTAATATTATTTGGAGAATGCATTCTACCATTATAACAATAGTAGTGGCAACAATTAAAAACAAGTAAGGACGGGCTAAGTTCGGGTATAACCGAAACTCTCACAATTTATTAAATTAATTTTATTAAGAGAAAATTTAATTTGGCTCACATATTCGGAATGAATTCCATTAAAAAACAAAAACCATTATAAATAGTATTTGGGGGCTGGGGTAATCCCTGAACGGATTTCAACTACAAGATTCACATAGCTACACTATATCCAAGATTATACGCTCACTTTATTTCCTAAGACATCTCACATACTAACCTATATATGCGGTATAAAGTCCACCGTATGTTTGAAAATCCGAATATGAGGTATATGGGGCTTGAGGAAATTCTGGCCTGATTTTGCCCATTTTTGGCAGTGATGTATCTCTTTTGAATTTCTTTAGAATATCTAAGAGATTTAAGTGTAATTTCGATAGCTGGAGCCTTGAGAAGTTATAGTCCAATTTCGGTAAGTGAACGAACATATGAGCTTCAAATTGTGGTATAAGAGAAGTAGGCGCGGTTGTCAACCGATTTCTTCCATTTTCAAACTATAGTATTGAGATACCAAGCAAATGTTACGAACCGAATTTTGTTGATCGAGTTGGTCGTGTATTTTTTGAGATATAGTTTAGGTCCCATAAGTGGGCGGAGTCACGCCCATTAAAAAGCTTTACAAAATCTACATTATATTTTCAGATAAGACATATTTGTAATATATGTGTGTGTATATATGTACAGTTATTCGTCATATGATTATGTAAGGCACCTCAAACGAATGCTGGCGTTAAAATGCCTGCAAGCATCGAGAAGAGAGATCAAGACCCGGCTGTAGGTAATTTGGTTGTCTGGCAACCGTCCGCCGATGCTGCCGCTAACTATTCTCTTTCTGAGCGAAATGCAAATGAGCAATGTCATCAGCGCTTGCTTTCCAATGCAATAGGATCCGTCAAGCAGCAGTACAGGTATCGACGCACCAGTAAGCAAAAGCTTAGCGCTGAAGATACGCATACATACACTCGCTTTAACTAATTTACATTAAAATGAAGGTATGTATATATTTGAGAGTGTGTGTGTTTGTATAGATGGCGCTGACATTGATAAATAACTTAATTTGCGGCAATGACATGATTTACTTCCACTTAAATTTTGATCTCTTATGTCGGTGTTACGCCACACGCATATATTGCTATTCATACATACATATGTAGAAAAGCACCTGCTAAGGTATTTTATTTTCTCCTCTTGCCTTTTTCGCTTTCGGTCAATTGCTGTAATGCTATTCTAATTACAAAATGTAATTCTCATGTATTCATAATTTTCACGCGGAAACAGGAAGCTCTTTGCATCATTGGGAGCAAACTTAAATGCTGTTGTGACTTTTGAAAGCTTTTATGAACAGAGAGAACTTTTGTTTTTCGCAAAGCAAAGCAGCAAAATAATAAAAGCACTCAAAATATTATACATACATATGTAGAAGAGTTGTCACATATTCCGCTTTATAAAGCTAGTTGCCTGTTTCAATTGAAATAATTATTTTTTGAAAACAATTAAATGCGCAACCGAATTCCAGCTGTTGACACCCGCAAAGCGCCTACGAGCATGCACCAATTATTGTGTGTGCGCTCTTTATGAAGCTTGAAAGGTGCCAGTAATTGGGGCGTGTGCTTGCAAAGGAACTTATTGTTTTATGAAAAACTATAATATATAAATTTAAGGAGAATTCTCTATACACTAATAAAAAGCATATGCTTACAATTTTGATTAATTAAAATAAAACTAGTATTTTGAGTGAGAAAAGCAGCAGGTATATAGAGATTATAATTACTATTAAAATATAGTTTTATGTTAAAATCACCATTATTTAGCGCTGCATTTGGCTTTTCTAACTAAAGTGAGCTGAATTAAGGCATTCAATTTTTTTTTAATATTCTTCAATTTAGCAAATTAATGTTTTGGCAAATCTTAAAAGGCTGTCTGTCACACTTCCACAGCTTTCTTCTTCAACCTCTTGCTGTTGAGCTATACTTGACTTGTATAATAACGGTGCTTATGTCAAGCATAACATAAATTAATTCCAAATAAAAGTTTATTATGCAAGCAATCTTATTGTTGTTGGTGATGTCTGTGATTAGCATAACGATGCTGCTGACAGCAATTGAACAGATGGGAGCACAACAAACTTTTGAACCCACACCAATGCCGCTGCGTATATTCATAATGACAGGCCACATAGTCGAAATGTGGATAAGTTGAAGCCACAAAATGGCCCGCAGGTGAAAGAATGACAGTCGACGCAAATGGAACAATGATTTTGTGACATAAATTAGTATAACAAAAGGCAAGCAGATGCGTAAATAGAATTCAAGTGGAGCATAAACAGACGCGAACCCAGACACAGGCACATATATTAACCGGATTTGTTGATTAAGTTTTTCAGATTAAAAATGCGATCCAAAATCCATCGAAAGCTACAGATTAAGATCCTTGCGATTATTTTCGACACAAAAAATCACTTTTCCTTTTTAGAACATGCATTTTTTTATTTGTTGAAGAATTCCACATTAATTGAAGACGACCTAGTTGCTTATGAACATGACATATTCTTCTTACGACGCGATCTTTGTTTTCTTCTTGCGAAGAGATGTCATACTCTTTCAGTTTCAGTTTCAAGATTCCTACTTTATAACTACTTGGTAACTCTTATTTCTGATTTCTGACAAATATGATGGCAAAAGGAATGGGAGGCAATTGCCTTCAGATATTTTTGCATGGCAAAGCGAATAAAAAGTTTTTGTCATGAAATTAAAATTTCTTTCATATTCATGTGAAACAACAAAACAATGTTGCCACTTATTACTATTTTTGGAGTTGTCTCTGGTTTCACTCACTGTAGTTGTGAACAGACGGTGAATGAATTGTATTTCCGTCAGTTTTCCATTTTTTTATTCTTTAGGTCTTATTTTCCACTTTCTCTTTCTATTTTGTTTCGTTATCTCGAGCTTTTCCGTTTTATTTTTTGTTCGGTTTTCTTCTGGTTTTCGCCCGCAATTTTCGCATCAAGTGGATGACTTAACAACACAATTGTGCATAAAAAGCATTAAATGGCGAATGGTGGTTTATAGCAACAGAAAATTGGTGAAAGCAAGAAGTGTAAACAAAAACAAAATGTCAAGATTATATTACATATTTAACAGAATAGATTATACTCCATTTTTGTAGTTGAATAAAATTTCGGATCAGTTTCGGTGGTTTGGAGAAAAAATACTTGTGGCATGAGAGTTAGTTTTTCGTATTCCAATTTGGAAGAAACAATTCGAATTACAGCTCAAAAATCAAGATACCGAAGTAGTAGATTTTAATTTCATTTTACTTAGAGAACTATGGCAACTTTGGATTTGCTGACATCCCAATTAAGTAACAGAAGCTACTAAAAGAGAAAGTGATTAAATCCTTCTAATGGATCATTCAAATGATTGTTATCTGATATCATAATAAACGAGAGAATACACAATAAAAGTTTTCATAGTTCTTAATTTGTGGTTAAGTGCCTCTAAAGAAATTACGTCATAGTATAGATAGAACTCACCAGCCAGACAGAGATCTCATCCCTACCCATTTCCTGGAATCCCAAATTAATGTAACCGAGACGACCTTGATTTATCCATTTAAGGAATATCTTAAGCTTTTACAAATATAAGAACACCAAATGTTTCCTCCGAAAATCTTCGTATAACGAATAACCGGATGTCCCAATTCGCATCATATATTCTAATTTATTACAAATTTGGTAAGATGTTTCGAAATATTGATAATGTATATAATTCTGCGACTTCCGACGTTCAACACTTTGATCCCTTTAATACAATCTTATGCTGAAACCTGGTGTTGGACAACCAGTGTAGTTGCGAGAAGTCCTATTGTACATTCCAGCGTATCATAAGCATTGAAAAATAGAGTATCGTTGGCGGTTTCTGCAAACGCTTAATTCTAATATGTAAGATTTGTCGGTGAAACCGAATCTCATTACACCCTTCTATATCTCCAATATTTAACATGTAAAGTATACTCTCTATGAATTTTAAATTCCATTTTGTACTGAGTGACCTGTCGATGTCCATTAAGCGAAATGGGTGCTAACGATTAATTTGTTTGAAAATGTCCAATTCGTTTCTGCCGCATGTCGTCAACACCCCCTCATCTGCATCCTCATCATCTCTATCACCCAGTGTTGTCTTTTGCTGTTAGCTGTTTCGTTGTTAATTAGTTCGCTTATTTGTTTGCTTTTTGCTTTCGTGATTTCGCTGCCAAATTCACCAATTCGTTACTTTATTAAGGGAAACGGCAAATTAATTTTGCCAATTTGCACTCATTCACCACTCGACTCGGCGGCATTCATGCGCTTTATATTTTTATATTTTTTTCGCTTTTCGCTTTCTGTTCACCCCTTTTTGTGATGTGACAGAGATTGCTTTAAAAGTTTTGTTTTTTGTTTCTCACTTTGCTTAGGATGTTATTTTCGGTTCAAAACCTGCTTCTTCTTTCAAGTCTACCTAACGCTTTTTTCTATTGTCTATTTGTCAAGAGCCAAAAGCTTTACATAAGGAGCTTCAATTACTTTTAAGTCTGTATGAATTTTTAATAACTGATTTTTTAGATTTTAATTGAAATTTCAGACAAAAATACTGGAATTTCTTTGAATTTGAATAATATGACAATAAATAGATAAAATAATTTTAATGAAAAGCTTGTATTCCAGCTGGTCTTAATGGTCTCAAAATTTATTAAAAAAACGCTTTGAATAAAGGTTAGGTTATAGTAAGTGACCATTGTTCATTTGTTTATAATTTAGCAGTGTTAAGTGTGAAGTTACTGTGAATAAAATAACTCTACTGATGGCTCGGCTCTACTGGTTGAGGTTAAGCATACTTTCTATCTACCGCCTGGTAGAATAATGGGAAAACATAGTCAGCCATATGAAATACATATATCTGCTAGCTTGGTTGAGTAAGCGGTACTAACAATAATTATGTTTTTATTTCTTCATTCTGTGCCTTTCGGTATAAAAATTTGACAGGACTAAAATCGATCCAACTATATTTAGCTCTAAATAGACGAAACAAAGCCATATTTTTGTAAATATTAACAAGTAAGGAAAGGCTAAGTTCGGGACATTTTACTCTCTCATTTTATACTCTCGCAAATTTCTTGATTTCGTTTTAGTAAGATAATACAAAATTTGATCCATATATTCGGCATAAAGTTCACTAGAATAACGAAAATCATTGAATATAGTATATGAGGGCTGAGGTAATTCCTAAATCGATTTCACTCATTTTCAGCACCAAGGTAGACTATACTCACTTAATTTTGCTAAGATATCTCACATATAACCGATATAAAGCCCAGCGTGTTTTTGAAAACCTATAATTAGGTATATGGGAGCTAGGGTAAGTTATAACCCGATTTTTGGAACAAAGACACACTACTAGAAGAAAAAAAGCCCTGAAAAGTTAAAGTCCGGTTTCGAAAATATTTCCACATCTTCATTGGTTCCTTATGTATACCTTATAATGTGAAGGAATCAGATGGAATTCAAAATTAACGTATATGGAAAGTAGTCGTGGTTGTAAACCGAGTTCGCCTATTTTTCATTCGTATTATCAGGATGTCCAGAAATAATTATATACCGAATTTCATTGAATTCGGTCGAGTAGTTCCTGAGATATATTTCTTGACCCATAAGTGGGCGACGCCACCCCCATTTTCCATTTTGTAAAAAACCTGAGTGCAGTTTTCCTCTGCAATTTCCGTTTCAGTATTTTCTTCAGTGTATGGTGATATTTTGCACTTCGCTGAGTGGAAAATTAAATTCATTTTTCGAAACGCTGCATGCTGCTTGTGACGAAACACTGACGTGAACTCAAACAGAAACGTGGTTAAAAGCGCCATGGACGAAGAAGCGTATGATGTTGGTAGCAGAGTAAGCGTTGTCGGTAAGTACATAAAATAAGGTGAAATGCAGCTTCGCCTTGTCTTGCCAACCAATAACCGACACAAATTAGCAGCAATAAAATTGAAATAAAAAGCTGGGCCACAAGTACCCACATACTACTGAGTTCATCTTAATCTCTGTAAGTGACTATTGACTGCACATAAGTGAGCTCATATGCTGAGCAGAATTTGCATGAGACACCCACATGTGCTTGCACGCTGTTCAGCTCATTTCACTTCAGTTTAGTTCGCCTCGGTTCGGCTCGGCTGGTCTTGGCTGCGACTATAACGAACTGTAGCTTATTGAAGTGGAATAATACTTATTTGGCGCTTCATGCAACATAGTGAAGACGACGGTGTGTTGAAAGCGACCAACAACAGTCCACAAGCAACTATTTTTATTAGTCAAAAGTGTGCCAACTGAAAGAGTTTACTGGTTTTGTTATTTGCTCCCTCTCCCTCTCATTGATATAGCCCGATATTCTTTTATATAAGTTGTTTAATATGAAAATCTTTGTAATTTCATGTAAAATTTCTGGAATTATGTAGCAAAGTTGGAGCATGTGTTTGCTGCTCTCTTAATTCATCTTTTTTCGGTTATTCCAAAGCATGCATCTTGATAACTAGACTTACACCAAAGTGGTTTTTTAGTATTATTTCATATAATAATTTGAAAAACAACTGGGACCATATACCCAGTGGTCCATTTATGCGTAATTAGCTTGCTTAATCATGCCTATGCATAATCATATAAAGCAAAGCAGATCAACATTCAAGCAGGCAACACTTCATCAATAAAACATACGAACACACATGGTAGTATATATGTAAATTTAGATACAAGTCTACAACATTTGCATAATACACTAAACATCGCCATCCATGGCGTATACGTGACATGCAATGCCACACACAGCTAAGAGATTACGTATACGCCATATCAGTCGACATGTTTGATAAACATAGGCAGTGCACTGTTCTCGATGTTATGAGCGGAGTGGGCGTGACAGCATAGCATAGTTGAAACGTGTTTGCCCGCCTGAACATGTTTACTTGCCTGGACAAATTTCGCAGTAGTGTTGCCACAACTTTGCAAGGCTAATTGAAATTCATGCATTATGTAATAGTAGCCACTAACTGACCACTAGGGCCGGTTTGACAAACGCGTAAACACATGACATTTCGCCGTAACATAAATGAAGAGCACACACTACCTGGAGTTAGCAGCTCCTGTTTACTAAAGAGAAATATTTGCGGGCAGTCCGCAGGAGGCAAATAGCAAGCTGCCTACAGAAAAGCGCTGACATTTCGCTGACAAATGTCAACAGTCTGTCTGCAAAAGCGGATGTCGACGCGTCATTCTCGCCGACCTTACGTGGATTGACATTTTTCCAACGATTTGACTCGTTAAGTTCTTTGCGCATTTCTTGTTTGCTCTCTTTGCCACCTATTCTACTTTCTTTGTTTGCTTTATGTGTTTGTTTGTATAGCACAAATCTGTTTTAGTTTCCCCACATAATTGGCTACACATTACACACATTAGTAGTCTAGTCATTGAAGTTAGCAAATTGATTTGAAGTGCTCTAGTGAAGCGGATTCTAATGTAGCAGCAACGCAGGTGGGTAGTTTTTAATCAGCTATGTGTGTATGTGTGTGTGAATGGGAACGATTCATATGAAAGCATATTCTCAAAATGAGGAATTAAAAGCCCTTCAAGTGCTCAAGTCAAAGCATTTTCTTTCAAGTCTGCTGCTAAAGACTTGACGTCAAGTGACGTATTCATCAAAATTAGTCAATCGATTGCCACAAACGAAACTGAGGTTTTAATGTTCGGTTGGTATATTTTTTTGCTGGGCTAGAGTCTCGTTAAATAAAAATGAAAGTTTGACTGGTTATGAGCAAGAGTTTCAAACACTTAATAAATATTCGCGTTTAATATATAAAATATTTTGGAGCTAAATGTTTATATTCTCGCAAAAAATATTGCTAAGGGAGTATTATGGTTTTATTTACATTATTTGTTTGTAAGTCATAAAACTAAACGAGTTAGATATAGGGTTATGCATATCAAAATGATCACGATGACGATACGAGTTGACATCCGGATGTCTATCTGTCTGTCTGTCCATGCAACGGATAAATTGAGTAAAAATTGAAATATATTAACGAAACATGGAACACGTATTCCTTGGCACCCTGAGAAGGCTGCTTGATTTGGGCAAAATCAGACCATTGCCACGCCCACAAAATGGTGAAAACCGAAAACACTTAAAGTCCCATAACAAAAGTTATAAAAGTAAAATTTGATACAAAGAATCGCACTAGGAAGGTGTATATGTGGATGTAATATTTTTGGGGAAGTGAGCGTGGCGCCGTCCTCAAATAGGTTTTTGGTATATATCTCGCAAACCAATAAAGCTATATCAACCAAATTTACTGCAGTCGGTTCTCTTAGGTACCCCACCATTCACCATGAAAATAGTTGAAATCGGATAATAACCACGCCAACTTCCCATACAAAACGTCAGAACACTAAATTTTACAGAAGAAATTGCAGAAGGAAGCTGCACTCAGATTTTTTTCAAAATGGAAAATGGACGTGGCATCGCCCACTTATGGCTCAAAAACCATATCTCAGGAACTACTCGACCTATTTCAATGAAATTCGGTATATAATATTTTCTTGACACCCTGATGAACATGAATATGAAGAGTTCAGTACCTTATGGAAATTTTTCACAAAAATATCGGTAAATCTCTCAGACATCTCAATAGTGTGGCTCTGTACCAGAAATGGTTAAAATCGGGCCATAACTTCCCCTAGCTAATTATAGGATTTTCAAAAATACGATTTACTTAATAGCTTATAAATCGGTTGATATGCGAAATATCTTAGCCGAATTAAGTGAGCATATAGTGAAATCGGTTCAGGAATTACCTCAGCCTATATACTATATATGATGATTTTCGTTTTTCTATTGGACTTTATGCCGAATATATGGGTCAAATTATGTGATATCTTAATAAAAATATATCAATAAATTGGAAGAGTATAAAATGTTCGCCTGCACCCGAAAGTAGCCTTTCTTTTCTTGTTATATTAGAGAATTGGTAAAATTTATTCCAACCTACGTAGCTAGTTATTGAAAATTCAACACCATTTCAAACATTTAGCATACCTTATGAAAGATCGAGTTCGATTTTCAGGAACAAAAATATATAATTATAAAAATTCCGTTTACTTCAAATAATTTTTGTAAATCATAACAAATATTGTGTTTGAAAGCAATGGTATCCCGACACAGAAATGCGAACAAACCATGGAAACAGCCACAAAAGAATGTCAATCTCTGTTTTACCCAATTAATTAAAGGCGGCAATTAAATTAAGGCGGCAACTAAAAGTATCCGTAAGCAATAAAAATAATGCAGGTAAAGCGACCCTGTAGGAAAACGGTAAGTTATTGGAAAAATACGAGTTTAGAAGTAGTTCGTTTGATAGATTAACGCAAATGAGTTTGAAACCAAGACATATCTCGACATTGTACAAATATGAATAGTTTAGTTTTCCTGACTTACATGTAGAAACATTGACAATACAAAATATGTGTGACAATCTGTAGGGATAATAGAAAAATAATTTACTTACCAAGCATACAATTGAGCGCCTAATGATGATAATGATATTGATAGAGGGGAAGAAGAAGATGAGTAAACCTCAACGTTTACAAAGATATGTGTTGTTGCGTTGTGCGTACGCTTGGCAGGAGCTTATGGCTAGCAAGGATATGGTGACGTTTAGCACATTTCTCTTTGTGTGTTGGAGCCGATAAAATTTCACTCTTATACATATATTCACTTGCATTTATTTATTTATATAAACAACGGTGTGTCGCATATGGAAATCTATGTAGCGTCGCGGTAGCAACAGCTGTTTACAAACCCGATTAGGTTGCCGGCGCATCTAAGCCAATCCGATTATGCAAATATGAGGGTTTAACTGTGTGAGCTAGTGACGCGTCGGTTTTTAGATTATTAGCTGTATTTGTTATGCTAGTTATGGACTCATATACTCAACTATATGACTAGAGCATATGTCAGTTATGGCCCAATTAAAAAATACACCACAGCGTTTATGCTGATCACGCACTTTTTATGACACTTTTCATATGTTTATTAGGCACAGATGATGCTGCTGCAATAAAATTGATGAGGTAGAAGTGAGATTAAGGATTATTTGTATTAAATTTTTTTGATTTTTTTTTTAAATAAAATTTTATTTATCCACCGCTTTTGTTCACACTTTTCACCATTGATTATTCAATAAATCACCGCGTTCGAATTTCACTCGATATATTAATAAATTAAACGCTTACCACCGATGTAATAAATTTATTAATACACAATCCCTCTCACACAAACACACACACTGCCAAGTTTGACCGTCGTAAAAGCTGGTAGTGCAATAAACAAATCCCCACAAATCGCCGTAAAGTTGCCAATACACTTTTTAATGGTCCGCTAAGGGGGGAGACGCACGGCTGTAATACTAAAAAATGCATTGAAATTGCCGGAAGGGAGCTAAAAGCGTAGAAGTGTGTGTAAATGTGGATCTATATGTTTAAATGTGTTTCTCCGCAAGAGCACAATAACGCCTACGCTAGAAAAGTATCGATGTGGCAACAAATTTCTCGGGGAAAAACACCAGTAACAAAAGCTGATCACAACAACAAAACAGAGGTGTGAAACAATATTTGTGAGACAAATGAACGTACGAATGCACATGTGGTGGGAGTATGGCAATAAAAAATACAGGGTGCGTAGTATTAATTATGAGAATTTTATCGATCCAAACAATTTTTAGAATATTAATTAGCTGTGCAAAAAATATTTATTTTTTTTTTTTAATTTTATAACAACTTTATTTGAAGATTTACAAAATAACAGATCAATCTGGGCAACGATTGAAAAAAGATAAAAGTACACTATTAGCACGAATACATTTTTTACTAACTAATGTTAGTAAGTGCTTCAGCGGTTTGTTATCAATTTTTTTTTTAAATATAATTGCCAATTCCACTATTTTCCACAAATATAGAGCTTTAAGCCCATTCCTTCCACTACAAATACACAACTCACTCGCCACAGCAACAATTTCAAACTCATCAACTCAGCGTTCATCAATGCAAATAAGCCTCATATATTTTTCACATTTTGAAGGGGCTCTTAAATCGTTAATTAATAGGTGCTAAACATGTGAAGCACACACTCTGAACACTTACACCTCAAAGATATGACTCCATAACGCAACACGTTGCTTCTCTTACATGCGATTATGTGTAAATAATAAAATGTTTAGGTCCAACAAAAGATTTGTTTGCGATGTCTGTTAAACTCGTTAAATATCCGCTCGTGCGGTTGCCCACATTTACTTGGAAGCACCTATGCTAGTATGTGTGTATGAATTTTATGCTTTCATGTGTCGAGCACGTGCCATTTCAACCTAGTAAACAATTGCCGTCGCCTAAATATAGGCAGCAAAAGGAGCGGAGAGAAAAAATAATAGCCAGCAGAAAGTAACGGTTAAAGAGACTGCAGAATACAATGTCATCCAGCCGTCTGAGGGACTACAAACACACGCACAAATCCGCGTATGTGTGTCACACAATATGGCACGCTTGCCAGCACTAATACTACAGAGTACAGTTAGTGCAGCCAAGTGGGTCGCTTGGCTTCATTTGGCTGCACTCAGCACTCTCACAATAAAACTCTAACAAAAAAAAAAAAAAACAAACGCGTAATTTATAGACAGAGAAAGTTCAATTATTTGTAAGCGACGCTTGAGTGTCCATTAACTGTGTTATGGCCGGCCGACCGACTGGCTGACTGCCACCATGAGGGCATCACAACAAACACACAGACTCACAGCATAATCATCATCACTGCCATCACGAGCACATAGTAGGGAAACAATAACTGCTTGGTGAGTAGGTCAGTGGTTATTCTTTCCGCGCAGTGTCCATAGTAATTATTGTCACACGTCGGAAATTTTCACATTTCACTGATTTCCGTTATATATTTTTTCCATTGTCACCATGCACTAAAACCACAATTGAGTCAGCAATTAAATATTCAAACACTATACTGAGCACAGCAGCACACATATTGTTGTTTTTCATTTTCGCTTTTCGTGGCTTTATTTATTTATTTTATGAACTAATTTTTCCAAAAAATTTCGAAAAATAAATAAAGCCAACATCAATCACTGATATCCGTGAAAAACACAATTTTCCAGCATTTGAATTTAAATTTCTCTAGAATAAGAGAAAATATTTTTTTTGTTTACGTTTCAACATATCCATTTAACCGCTAATTTCCGCTTCCGACCAACGTACACGCTGCTGTTTACGACGAAACTGACTGCATGGCGAGTGTGTCAGCTCGTTTTTTATGAAACTGTAACTGCCGAGGAAATTCACGAGCTACTACAACAACAATGTTTGCTATTAAACGCAACGCTCGTTCGAACTCAAACTTATGCGTCCAACACTTGATACCGCAAAAAGTGCACCGTAAGTAAATTGTTAAAATTCAAAACACAACAAGATTGTTTGCAACATGTTGCATGCAGCGAAATATGAAAACAACTTCTTTCGTTTTTACAAATACAAATCCGATAGACAACTTGGTTTACTATGACTACAACTTTGTCACATTCTCACAAAATACATCCAAATACATTTGAAGACACTCAAGCTCTTGCTTTAAGTGTTCATTTTACCAGTTGGGGCACATAATGAACAAGTGTAAACTTTGCACAATTCGAAATTAGGGGTACTTTGAAATGCGCATGCGCTTGAACAGGCTGTGAACGTATTCCCCCGGCTTGATTTAACAGTTCTTTATACCGTAGCAACGTTACATCGAAAATTAAGATAAAATGTATTAAATTTTTTGGTTTAAAACCAAGTTGCTCATAGTAATGGGAAGGTATAAAATCTAAATAATGGAAATTCTGACATTTGTTTCAAATGAAAAACGAAATCTCAACATGATAGAAAACTTTAAGTAAGGAAAAACACAAGTTCGCTTCCAAACTCGTAATAATACAATAATGAGAAGAGTTTTTCGAACAAACGATCAATAATAAAGATAATGTAAAGAACAGTTAAATTGTTCGAATTTTTCTACCATAAATCATATCATGAGTCTTGTGACTGAACTGTAGAAACATTCCCGAACCAATAAACTTTGTTTTGTGCTTGAATTTTTGACTTAAAATGCCTTAAGCTTTGAACTGCGACTAAATATCTTCTACTTGATAAAAATAAATAACAAAATGTTTTTCTGGCTCTTGACTACTGACACAAAAATGCCCTCAGATCCTTATGAGAAAAGTACAACAGTCTGGGTATGGGTATATCATAAGGATGGCCACTGCTGTGTTTTTCCATCATTATTATAATAATTGTGTTCTTCCAGCAGTCACATACATAGACGTCTGCACGACAGCGGGGACCGCAATAATGGTGCAAGAAAAGAAAATTCATTATTTCATTTGTGAGTGTGCCTTTTCTGTTTGTTTTATGATGAAAATGTAATTAACTTTCGTGTCAATATTTGCGACGCTGTCATTCAACGCTCTTCATCTTAGCCCATGCTATATGCCATATGGATATACAGCAGCAAAGGAGGTACGAAGGAACGAAGGAAGTTATTTGTGTCTCAGCATTACTTAATGATTCACTGTCATTGTCAGATGTGATAGTTAATGCCATGAGATCTCAATGCCACCATGAGATGGCTTACAGAGGCAAAGCAGAGTTGGAGACCAGTGGGTTCTTTGTGCATATATATATGTAGTTTCACACCATAATAGCATATGGACCAACATTCGTTGAAGTGCTCACTATGTATAATAATATATATTTATCCACATGTGGATTTAAATAAATTTGTTTCATGCAGTTCACTAAAAACAATATTGTACAGCGCACTTTTGTTTTCAATGTATCATCAATTGAGAGAATAAACAAAAATTACATTGAATTTGGCTGGAAGTGCAAGCATATGACTAATTGCTAACATGATCTTCAGGTCCTAGGTCACGAACACCCACATTCATTAAGCAAATAGGTCCAGTAAAAGCAGAAAACCATTTATGATTTCTTTCGTTGGCAGCTAAGTAATCTAACAATGTGAAGTGATGTGGTCTCCAGATTTGCCAGAAGTCGTTCGCCGAAAGGGCATTGTATACCTCCGCACGCTCCTTAAACAATACATTCATCATGATACCTGCTAGCTATTTTCAGAGAAGCCCAATCGGTTATATGCTATCGAAGAAATCCACCAGGTTATTTTTTTTCTACAAAAGAAAACCATCTAAATGACACTGGTTTTAAGGAAAAATATAATTAATAGCAAGTAAGGAAAGTGTAAGTTGGGGTGTAACCGAACATTTTATACTCTTGCAATTTATTGATATATTTTAATTAAGATAACACACAATTTGACCCATATATTCGGCATAAAATCTAGTAGAATAACGAAAATTATATTTAGTATATGAGGGCTGAGGTAATTCCTGAACCGATTTTACTAATTTTCACCACCAGGGTACACTAAATCCAAGACACACTATTACGAGAAAAGGATTCCCTCTGAATTCTATGTGAAAAATTACACTTAGACACTGAGTTCTTCATTTATTCATTCATTCAATATCAGGGGCCAAATGGCAGAAGAAAGCTACACTCAGCCTTAAAAAAAAATGGAAAATGGTCATGGCGCCACCTATTTATGGGTCAAAAACCATATCTCAGGAACTACTCGACCGATTTCATTGAAATTCGGTATTTAATATTTTCTTGACACCCTGATAACATGACAAAATTTTTAATTCCATCTGATTCCTTCACTGTGTATTATTCATATACATTGGGAACCAATGAAGATAGCGGAATAAAACTTTTCACAAATACTGTACTGTGGCTTCACTTGTGGAGAAATTGTCGAAACGGACTATAACTTTTCAAGGCCCCGGATATCGAACATGAAGAACTCAGTGCCTAAGGGTAATTATTCACCGAAAATATGGGTTAATCTCGCAGATAATTTAATTGTTTTCTTCTAATAGTGTGTCTCTGATCCAAAAATTATTAAAATCGGGTCATAACATCTCCTAGCTTCCATATACCTAATTATAGGTTTTTCAAAAATAGTATTTTATTTTTGGCGTGATCATGTCCATTTCCACAAAAAAATTGGCATCCAAATATGCCCCTTCTTAGTGCGATTCTTTGTACCAAATTTTAGTTTTATACCTTTATTTAGTTCAATACCAATTATCTGACAGTCCCAAGGAACATGTGTACCAAGTTTCGTCAAGATATTTTAATTTGTATTCAAGTTATCCGTTGCACGGACAGACGGACGGACAGATAGACATCCGGATTTAAACTCGTATCGTCATCCTAATCATTTTGATATATATAACCCTATATCTAACTCGTTTAGTTTTATGACTTACAAACATACATACGAACAACTCTCTTAGCAATTTTGTTGCGAGAGCATAAAAATTAATTCCAATCATAATGACCATATTTACATCTATATAAGTTTACTATTACAATAGTAAATAGGGATAGAGAACCGGTTGATATAGATTTTTCTAATAAAAAGAGTGCAGCCTACTAATGATTAAGCCCTTCTTAACCACGTGAGGTCCTCTTTAATATTTTATTTGTATATCTATTGTATACAAATGCAAGATTAATTTATGTCATTAAACCAAAATAGGTTACATGAGAAATTAAATGTCCATTACCATTAACTTGAGAAATCTATTAAAAAAATGCAAGCATTTGTACACCAAATGACCAACTAGGATACCTGTGTGATTATCTCTAAGCATATAATATATCAGTCCAATTTACAGGTCATCAAGTGCAGAGCATCTCCGAAGAATATGTTGCAGAATATGCAGAAAAGCTTCATTATGAGCTGAAAAATATAAATTTCTGCAATTCATGGTAGCAAAACTTGTTTATAAATTGCACTCATCGCTCATTCATAACTATATATTTGCATTTCTTTTTCCCACTACTCGTTAATTTTTTGGTTCAAATGTTTTTCTTGATGTTCAAAACTTTTGGTTCTCATTCATGCACTTACTACCAGATTTTGTGTTTATTCTAAATCCAATTCATTCCAGTTGCAAATTGAAGCAGTTTTAGCATAACATACAACTTGAACTCGTACTAATTAAATTTTTAGTTAAATTTGCATGAGAAGTGTATCGTTCGCACTCTATATTTACAAAGTTTTCAAATTTCGATGCCATAATATATGGAACTTGATTTTTTAGCATGTCCACAGCCTGAACTCAAATTCGTACGAAGGTCATCAGCTGTCGCTGGCCTGTTGGCATAGACCATAGACTTGACGTAGCCCCACAGGAAATAGTCTAAGGACGTCAAATCGCACGACTGAGGCGGCCAATTGACTGGGCTATTTCGTGAGATAACACGTTCACCAAACTTGGTTTTCAATAAATCGACTGTGACATTCGCTGTGTGGCTTGTGGCGCCGTCCTGTTGGAACCACATATTGTCCATGTCCATATCATCTAATTTCAAAAATATTCGGTTTTCATTGAGCGTTAGCGATTCTCATTCACAGTAACGTGCCGGTCTTGAACATCACTGAACAAGTACGGACCAATGACGCCGCCGGTCCATAAACTGCATCAAACCGTAATTTTTTCGGGATGCAATGGTGACTTATTTTGCTTGTTCACGAAGCCATTCAGCCAGAAATTTCGGTAGTAATTTTTAATAATTTTGTTTGTTTTTAAGAATTGAAAATGCATGTAAACTACTATTTATTTCTTTTATCTAATTAAAAAAGTCAAGAACAGACTTTGTTTCAATGAACTTAATTCCTAAGTAATTTTCTAATACTTTAATACAAATACTAGTTTCTTACTCAGTCTAATTTTTTGTTGTGGTTTTTCTCTTGATTACATTATCACAATTCACTTTGCATTGTTTTCATTTGCTACTACCAATTACAAACCTAACAACAAAAACAAAATTTTTTTTTTTGCATCAATTAATTTTAGGAAACTACAAACTATTTTCTTTTTAATTTATTTTTTAATGGAGTAAATTGTGTTCTTAAATGTTAGATGGAAAATACAAAAAAACGTTATGAAGATAATAACAAACATACATAAATTTATTCTTCTTTTTTACTCACTTAAGCTCAACACTAAGTCCTTTTCCATAATTACTTGTAAATTGATTTACATTAACATAATTATTAATAGTTTATAAGTAGATATTATTCGTTTTTGGTGTACTGGTCAGAAGCTATGCTAGAAAACAAATCATTTCCATTCAGAAAGTAGTAATTTTGATTTTATATTTGGTTTTTTTAAGTATGTATGTAGGTACATAAGTCTAGCATTAAGAATTAAGTAAAGGCATATATATACATATGTATTTTGTATTTAAGGTTCAATTGTATTGTACATTTAATTCAGAAATGTATATTAACGATGCTTTCAGAGTTAACAGTAAAGTTCTAATTAATATATTCTGTGAAATTAAAAAAAAATCGATTAACTCCAAAGTCCGCATTGATATTAAAATTATTTTTTTGTTAATTTCAACTTCACGCTTCAGTATTTAAATATTTATTTATGTCATTACAAACATACTATATGCACTTATAAACTTAATAAAAGTAACAAAAAAAAATCAGAAATCTAAAACTAATAGCCCCTTAAAATGCAGTCATGTGAATTTGCATAGTTAAAACCCCATTGAGCTCTTCGGCTTCATAAGTTTTTTTAGAAATTATTAATGCATCGCGATGTGCAAATAAGCTCAAAGCTCACGCATATCATTTGGCATTCAAATGCGGCATTATGTGTGGTATTTTGAAAATTCCGACGATTGTTGTTCAATGGTTTATGCAATTGTTGATTGAGGATTTGTATTCATATATGTATGTAGCTGTGACAAGTGAATTATTTTGTTAATGCAAATGATGAAAGCGAAATTTTAGCAAAATAATTTATAACGGCAAATAGTTTAAGGAATGTTGTCAATTTGACAGTCCTTAGCAGGATAAAAATGTGAGTATGTTCTGCTTGCGTAGATACAACGGCGCTATGAACAAAAAGTTTTAAATGAAAATCTATGATGTAAAAAATGTATAAAAAATATTAGAATTAATAATAATAAAAATATAAATATAATAAAAATAAATATAAAAAATGTTTGGTCTGTATTACTGTTATATATGCAAATTTTAAATATGATGTTAAAAAATATTCCATTTAAATAAACAAAATTTAGTTGTAAAAAGTGTCTTTTGAAAATGTAATGTAAATTAAACACATGAAAATACTTGCTTGTTATTGTAAGTCAATTGCTGTTACTTAAACCGCAAACCGTGTGTGTAATTACATCTAAATGTTTATAAAAAATGACGCTTATAATTTAAATTTAATTATTAATTGTTAAATTTGAATAACAACTAGTGCGTCATTAAACTACAATACAAATACAGATTTTAATAAATATTACATATTTTTATATATATATATATATATGTATATATGTATATAAGCCATTAATCTACAACACGTTAGTTCCATTACATACACAATTGCTTATGTACATAGACATAAACGTATCATATGCTCAAATATATGTTCACATCAGGAAAACAATCGCTATTTTT